>NC_064642.1:493944434-494256934 GCF_023864345.2 Schistocerca serialis cubense | reverse complement strand
CATTTTGTTGCAATAGTGTGGCTCCTTGTAAATACTTCTGCCCCGGAAAAGTATTGCCGCAAACATTGCCGGGCAATAGCCGCCGGTAACGTTGCAGTATATGTGGCTGTAATTCGTATGGTCGCAATGATGTCGGACAACATTTGCAGGGATATAGTGTCAGCAATATGCAATGTTTATGGAAAGTCAAGGTTTCAAAGTATTGAAAAATAACATTATTCCACGAGGCTGTGTTTTAAATTATTTGGACAAACTACCTTCAGAAACTGCCCATTTTTGAGTGTGTCCAAGGAACATACTACAAACTTGAAATCTGCAGAGGGTGTTGACTTTTTTACTGTAAGTGTCGTTTAAGGAGCGACTTTTCGGTATTCCATCCCCAACGAGGTGAAATACGGGATCAAAGGCTTTGTGAAAAAGTGTCGCTATTAAGGCAATTTTGAAGCTACAACTACGATAATGGATATTTTGGTTAGTCAGTCAGAAACAAAAAAAAAAAAAAAAATCGTGTTTCAGCATTCTTGGAAATTCAACACTAAGGGGGTAAAATAGTGGGTGAAAGCTCTTTTGAAAATAAATCATTATTAAAGAACTAAAGCACTTTTACAGCTGCCTTTATGGAAATTGGTATTCGACTTCTTGGTTAGAAATAACAACCCCTAAGTCGCTTTATGGTTCGAAGTACATTCGGAAAAGACCATGCTTCTATGGCCTTATTAGCGTGAAAAGTTTAGAAAGTGTTCTATCTTGTGAACAACATAAAAATTCGATTCAAAGAAGAAAAAACAAAACAAAAAACAATCTATGTAGACCTACAACCTATGCGAGCGAAGAAGCGGGCGCTAAGCTAGTAGTCACCTACAGTAGTAGATGAGGACACTTCGTTGTCAGTTCGTTAATATATCGCGTGCCATGAATATTTCTGCACAGCACAATCGCTAAAGATCATCATCTGAAATATACACTAAGTGATCAAAAGTATCCGGACACCTGGCTGAAAATGACTTACAAGTTCGTGGCGCCCTCCATCGGTAATGCTGGAATTCAATATGGTGTTGGCTCACCCTTAGCCTTGATGACAGCTCCCACTCTCGCAGGCATACGTTCAATTAGGTGCTGGATGGATTCTTGGGGAACGGTAGCCCATTCTTCACGGAGTGCTGCACTGAGAAGAGGTATCGATGTCGGTCGGTGCGGCGTGGCACAGAGTCGGCGTTCCAAAACATCCCGAAGGTGTTATATGGGATTCAGGTCATGAGTCTGTGCAGGCCAGTCCATTACAGGGATGTTATTGTTGTGTAACCCCTCCACCACAGGCCGTGGATTATGAACAGGTGCTCTATCGTGTTGAAAGATGCAATCGCCATCCCCGAATTGTTTTTCAACAGTGGGAGGCAAGAAGGTGCTTAAAACATCAATGTAGACAAAACAACAAGGGGTGCAGCCCCCTCCATGAGAAACACGAGCACATCATCATTACACCACCGCCTCCGAATTTTACTGTTGACACTACACACGCTGGCAGATGACGTTCACCGGGTTTTCGCCATACCCACACCCTGACATAGGATCGCTTCATTGTGTACCGTGATTTGTCACTCCACACAACTTTTTTTACACTGTTCAGTCGTCCAATGTTTACGCTCCTTACACCAAGCGAGGCGTCGTTTGGCATTTACCGGCGTGATGTGTGGCTTACGAGCAGCCGCCCGACCTTGAAATCCAAGTTTTCTCATCTCGTGACTAACTGTCGTAGTACTCGCAGTGGGTCCTGATGCAGTTTGGAATTCCTGTGTGATGGTCTGGATAGATGTCTGACCCTCTTCAACTGTAGGCGGTCTGTCAGTCAACAGACGAGGTCGGCCTGTACGTTTTTGCGCTATATGTGCCCCTTCACGTTTCCACTTCACTATCACATGCGAAACAGTGGACCTAGGGATGTTTAGGGGCGTGGAAATCTCGCGTACAGACGTATGACGCAAGTGACACCTGATCACCTGACCACGTCCGAAGTACGTGAGTTCCGAGGAGCGCCCTATTCTGCTTTCTCACGATGTCTAATGACTACTGAGGTCGCGGATATGGAGAACCTGGCAGTAGGTGGCAGCACAATGCACCAAATATGAAAAACGTATGTTACTGGGAGTGTCCGGACACTTTTGATCAGATAGGGTAAGATGCATGACATGCAAAGAGCTATCGAGAATGGTTACGTTAATGCCGTATTGAAATGTCGCATCTGGCCAGAAGCACTAGGCAAAGGAACCGCGTAACGTTCACTACCAATCACGCTATATGCAGCTGTTCAAACGACAGTCAGATGTGCATGAGTATGTGGGAAGATTTCAACGGTGAGTCAGAGAATACAGCGTGATGTATGTTTTTTTAGATGCACTGGAAAATGGACAGCGTCTGAAACTAGTAGTGCAAATAAAGAATTTAAAAAACAGCATGGTGGAATCATGTCACGTTTCAAAATTTCTTGAGGCTGCGAGGCCCACTACGAAGAAATCAGTGTCGAATAGTACTTTAATAGCTCTTTAACGTTTGGAAACTGTGAACGGACGCTTTGGCGACTGGCGGGCGCGGAAGTGGGTGAGAGACGGCGGTACACGCGGGTATCTCGCCAGCGGACTGGCGCCAGCGGCGAGTGGTGAGTGGTGTCGCGTCCCGGCCGTGCGTGTCCCGCCGTGACCCGCCGCTGAGCGATCGATGCGTCGGCGGCTCCAGCGCCAGGTGAGCGTCCGGATATTGCGCGCGCGCACCGCCAATTGCTCGTTTCCTACGGCGGCGCTGCAGGCGCCGGCCACCTCACTAACTACTACCAACTGCCACGGGGCATCCCAACTGCCACTGCCACAGTACGAAGAGAGGAAGGCTTGGCCTGGCGGTGGGTGTAGCTCTGCCTACCTACTCGGCTCGCTATGCACAGCCACTCCAACCACTCTACTGCTGGACCGTAAGCTCATTACTATGCTAAAATACGAGGAAATCTATAGGTACCAGTTAACCAGCTACCCGAAAGTACCTAAAAACCTGAAAACTACACTGACGGAATAAAATATCGCAACACGGAGAAGTAGCTGTGTGACATAAATGAAAGTTGAAGTCGTGTTTTTACATCTGAAAGTTGATGTCTGATCAAGGTTCGCGCCAGTCGCATAAAATTGGCGGTAGTAGTGTCACTATGAGGATGCAAATCAGGTTTGCTTTAAAGACATGCTGTAACGGTCGTGAGCGTTAGTTATCATTGAGATCGGACATGGTGAGTTGGTGTTACTCAGAATGCCTTTAAATGCGACAAAGACGTCGTTACCAATACCTCGCTCAGTTTGGACGTGGTCGTGTTATAGGACTAAGAAAAGCTGGATGTTTCTTCTGCGATATTGCGGAAACACTTGGCAGAAAAGTAGTCGCCGTACACGATTGCTGGCAGCGGTGGTCACTCGAATGTACGGTAGCAAGAAAACCAGGCCCCAGACGGTCATATGGCACTACCGAAAGGAAAGACCATCGTGTTCTGCGTTTGTTTTGGCGCATCTACTACATCTGCACCAGCAATCTGAGCAACACTTGGCACCACAGTGACACAACGAACTGTTGAAAATTGGTTACTTCCAGGATAGCTTCGAGCTAGACACCCTGAAGCGTGCATTCTACTGACCGCAGACCACCACCGTTTGTGACTTCGGTGGTGTCAAGTGAAAGCTCATTGGAGGAGGCCAGTTGATGGCCTGCAGGCAACCTGAGTACCTGCTAGACACACTGGCGGACCTACACCTGGAGTTATAATTTCGTGTGACAGCAGGAGCACCTTGCAGTTATCCCACGCACCCTGACTGCAAATGTGAACGTCAGTCTGGTATTCGACCTGTTGTGCTGCCTTTCGTGAACAGCATTCGAGGGAGTGTTTTCCAACAGGATAACGCTCGCCCACATACAGTTGTTGTAAGCGAAAATGCTCTACAGAGTGCCGACGTGTTGCCTTGGCCAGCTCGATCACCAGCTCCGTCTCTAGTCGAGCACATATGGGGCATTCTCGGACGACAACTCCAGCGTCATCCACAAAGAGCATTAACCTTCCTTGTTTTCACCGACCAAGAACAACAGGCATGGAACTCCATCCCACAAACTGACATCTGGCAAAACTGTCTGGAGCAAGTCTTTCAATTGGACACTGCTTCGGTGACTTGCGTGTCCTGGTGGGGAAGGGGGACCTAAAGTTTAACGTGGAATCCGAAGCATCTGTCGTTCCTGGTGAATCATCGCATCATTGAGAGTAGAAGGCTCGATTAGAGGCAAAATGAAAAATTCGGTGTTCCGACTAGGATTCGCTCACGCGAGCTTTGGTCTTCAGGAACAAACTATACGCAACACCACTAAGCCCGAGCAGAGAACACTGAATTGCGTCCCAGTAGTCCCTCAACAAAACAAAATGAAAGTAGACTCAAAGGAGTTGAGGACATTACCGGCCTGTGGGCACTGATTTATATCAATGAGGCAAGTTGAAATTTGTGCTCGACTGGGATTGGAACATGTCCCCCCTGCTCACCAGGCAGACGCGCTGACCACTAAGCCATCTGGACACAATGGTCATCTCAAACGCGCGGACGCTTGCTGTCAGTCCCAAACTCTCAACCTATACCACACATTACTGATGTAGTGCCGTGCCTCATTAGCGTCATTTCTCGCGGCATCTCGTCAGTTCCCATAAGAGTTTTTAGCTTTGTGTGCACGTGCACTGAATGGATCATTGGCCAAATTATATACGTGGTGTCTGTTCTTTCGGACGTCTGAAAGACATATATAATTCGGGTGATGATGTCCAATGATCCCTTCAGTGCAGATGCACACGAAGCTCGAACTCTCACAGGAATTGGCGAGATGCAATGAGTAATGAGGCTAGCAAACAGATGCACTACATCGGTAGTATGTGATATGAGCTGAAAATTTGGGTCTTACAGGAGGCGTACTAGGGTAGTCTGTGTGGTTGAGGTGACCACTGTATCCAGATGGTGTAGCAGTTAGCGCATCTGTCTCGTAAGCATGAGACCTGAATTCGAATCTTGTTCCGGCATATACTCGTATTTTCAACTGCTCCCACTGATTTAAATCAATGGCCACTGGCAACTAATGTCTTTACTTCCTTTGTGTCTAGAGTCATAGTGGCTGCAGGATAAAAATGAATATATGCATACACACAAAATGAAAGTGTCGTTGCTCAAGTGCAGACTTTCGTGTGCAGCACTGTGTCAGAGTGTGACATCTTTAGGATGTGTTGGGCGGTACATTCAGTTTTCACGATATATCTGATCTTGCAGGGAAAGGGGCGCAGAATGCTGTTAGCGTAAGTCGGAAATAATTCAGGGTGGAACTTGCATAGGATATTATGGAGAGCGCAAACAGTGGTAATGACTTTCTTAACACCACGAACCCTGATGATGAGTATCACGTATATGGGTTGAGTGTAGCAGATTGCTGCCATACGAAAGTGATGGTGATCATTTGCTTTAACTCTCGTACAATGAGGCCACATTGAAAATCCACATCATTATAAACGAATTCTATGGAGAGTCCTTTCATGATGGTGTGTGGCGTTAATAATCCAAAATATGGGGAACAAACATTTAAGACCCATCCTAGTAACGAAAATATCTATCGTTTGAATCTAATTCAGATTTACAGAGATTGTACGAAACAAAATGAACGCCCTTGTAAGACCATCTCGTTCCCACAGCATTTTTCCTGACGTACTGGCAATCTCTCATGTTTCTCTTATTCTATAATATCATCATAGTCCTTTGAGGTGCTAGTTTATTTACAAGCGTGCTAATCTGCCGCCATGTCAGACACTACAATTTTATACAAGAACAAATGTTTGCGCCTGCTTAGTAATGCGCCCATAATCTTAATAGGCATGCGGAGTTATATATATATATATATATATATATATATATATATATGTGTGTGTGTGTGTGTGTGTGTGTGTGTGTGTGTGTGTGTGTGTGTGTGTGTGTCATCTCCTCCTGAAGCACTAAATCGATTTCAACCAAATTTGGTATACATACTACTTACTGTAAGGAAGCTGGTAACCTCGGCATCAAGGTGCTCATAACCAACTATCTGAAAAGGAGTACTATGAGGATAAATACCATCTAGCTCCCATAGGGGTAGGATGGGGTGGTGAAAAAGTTACGGTAACACTGACATCAAGGCTGCCCTGCACAACTGGCATGTTGTGTAGGTAGTATGAGAATGCATTCCAGGGGGTATATATAAAGATATGCATAGGTGAGCAGAGATATGGGGGAAGGAGATGAACCGAGAAAGGGGAATGAGGAGATGGAAATTTGGAAATTGGAAATTTGTGGTAAGGTCTTATGGGACCCAACTACTTACGTCATCAGTCCCTAATCTAAGCACTACTTAATCTAACTTAAACTAACTTACGCTATGGACAACACACACACCCATGCCCAAGGAATAACTCGAACTTCTGATGGGGGAAACTGAATGAGGAGGTGGAAGACGGGAGGAGGAGATGGACAGACAGAGAGGTTGAGGAGGAGATGGAGAGACAGAGAAGGGAGAGGAATGGAAGAGAGATGTATGAGAAGATGTGTAAGGAGGGGGGAGAGGAAATGGACAGAGAGAGAGGGGAGTAAGGGGTTGTAGAAAGCAAGTGGAAGATGGAGAAAGGGGAGGAGGGAGCTGTAGAAGACAGGTGAAAGATGGAGAAGAGTAGTGGGCAGATAGAAAAGGAAAAAGGCAGAAGTGGAGATGGACAGGAGTAGGGGAGGATCAGATGGACACAAAGAGGTGGGAGGAGGAGGAGATGAACAGAGAGGGGGGAGGAAATGGGAAATGGACAGGGGGGGGAGGTGGACAGGAAGAGGGGAAGAGGAACAGATGGACAGAGAGATAGTGTGGAGGATGAAGCATACAGAGAGAGGGTAAGGAGAAGACAGAGAGAGGGGGTGAGGAGGAGATGGAGAGGCGGAGAGAGAGAGAGAGAGAGAGAGAGAGAGAGAGAGAGAGAGAGAGAGAGAGAGAGGTGAGGAGGAGATGGAGGAGGAGGTGGAAGTAGTAGATGATGGACAGAGGGGAGGAGGGTGTGAAGGAAGAGGAGGGATGAATAGAGAGAGTAATAGACTACTCGGCTAGTACAACAAAATAAGAAACCATAGGCCAAGAGCATATTTCTAAATGCACTGCTGACCTTCCATGCAAAAACAGAACACTTTGTCGTTCTACACTGTATCAAATATATTACAGCAGAGAGCTTAGTTTATATAAGAGGTCTGACTATATAATACTCTCGAACCTAACCTTGTTCTTAGTGTACATACCCCGAAGATACACATTATGTCCACTTGCGCAAGAGTGTATTGTACCATTTTTAAACGATACAAAATAGCGATTCTGCTTGACATGGATTCCACAAGTCTTTGGTAGGTTTTCGGAGGTATTTTTCATCACGTGTCTACGCGCAGTTCACGCAGTCCCGTAAATTACGGACAGATGGCTACTGGACGCGGAGCTGGCGCCCGGTAGCGCCCCTGTAGCGTTCCGTCGAATTCACATCAGGGGAATTTAATGATCAAGACATCAACGTGCGTTCACTATCAAGCTGTTCAAACCATTTAAGTACGATTGTAACATAACGACACAGCATAGTTCTTGTTGGAAAATGCCATAGCTGTTGGGAATTCATCAAGCTTGAAGGGATCTAAGTGGTACGCAATAGTCTTCACGTAATCCATGACTGTCACTGTGGCTTAGATTACTACCACAGATCCCATAGAAGCCCAGCTGAATGTCCTCCATAACATAATATTGCCCCCTAGCAGCCTGCGTCTGTGGCGCGCTGCGTGTTTAGAACAGCCGTTCGCTTAGATAACGGCATTTCCGGACACTGCCATCGACCTGGTGTGAACAGAATCCGACCACGCTTCAGGTTTCTATTGATCTACGGCCCACTCTAGATGATCCCTTAACGAGGTTGTAGGGTCAACAAGATAGCATGTACGAACCGTCTGCTGCCGTTAATGTGCGCTGATTGATGTGTACCAGAACAGCTGTGCCTGCACAAGCTTTGTACCCTGCTACAGATTAGCACTTTCTCTACTGCACAGAGCGGACAAGCCTCCGATCTCAAAGTGGAAGTCCAACACGTCATCTACTCGTAGTTTCACCGTCGCTCAAACACTTTCCAAAGATACTCGCGACAACAGCATGCAAGAAGCGCACCGGATTTGCCATTTCTGAGATGCCCGTTCCCAGCACGCCCGGCCATAGCGAGCTGTCCGTTGTCAAAATCGCTTATGTACGTGCATTCCCATTCGTTCCTGTCTGCTTGTACGCTTTCTGTACGCCGTCACGGGCCAGCAACGCCACGACGAGGCGTTTACTCTCACTGAAGGCAGTGGTCATAATGTTCTGACTCATCAGTGCATTACTGCATGTCATTCATATCCACACAAGAACATTAGGCACCTGTGACAGCTATACGCGAGCCCGTAATTTGGCCAGATGGTACAAGCGTTGGTGATGAAGCAAGCTGTTTACGTAATGATCGTTCTTCGCGAGGAGTGAGTATTCTTGAGCACAGCTTGCACTATTGTTCAGGCGGCTGAATTCCGGCCAAGAGTGTCTTCAGATCGGACAGCTGCACGCAGTGTGGGTGGACTTGTTGGCGGAAGGTCAGCTGGCTTCCTCGCGGGACCAGGTGGGACCCGGGAGATTAGAGCGTGTGACTGGCCGAGTCTGACGGATGTCTCGCTGGCTCGCGACCAGAACACAAGATCAGCCGGTGAGTAATTGTCAGACAGCGTACGTAGACACAGTGTATCGTACAGACTCGCTGCATATTAAGATCGATTAAAATTATATTGCAAACTGAACTCAATTTTGGCTTGTTTCGTCTAATTATGGGCGAAAGCTCCAATCCAACTTTTCATTCTAACAGTATAGCGTATTTCGATGATTTTGAAAGCAATTTTATTGTCAACTGATCCCAGTAAAAACCCTAACAGGTTTTGGTCTTACGTAAAACTCAGTAAGCGGTTCGAAGTCATATATTCATTCACCCAGGGACCACACAGGCACCGAAGCGGAAGATACCAGAGAAAAGGCCGAAAAACTGTGTTCGGTATTCCGAAAATTGTTACACTGCGGAAAACCGTAACGCAGTCCTTCCTTTTTAATAACCGTAAGAAGCGCTGAAACGTCGAAATGGCAGATACTAATATGAGTGATTGCGGATTAGGAAAGCAACTACAATTGCTTAATAGTGGAAAGACATCAGAACCAGATGAGATACCTATAAGGTTCTACAAAGATTATGCAAAAGAACTTGTTCCCCTTCTAACATTAGTTTATCGTAGATCGCTGTAACAACGAAGGGTACCTAGCGACAGCAGAAAAGCGTACGTCATCCCTGTTTTCAAGAAAGGGGCCGTAGGAGAGATGCACACAATATCGTTGACGTCAATCTGTTGTAGAATTATGCTTAAGAATTATGACATTTTTGGAGAACGAAAGTCTTCTCTGCAAAAATTAACATGGATCCCGCGATCAGAGCTCTTGCGATACTCAAGCTTGCTCAGTTCTTCCATGAGATCCATAGCTGTAGACAACGGCGCTCAGCTTGACGCCGTGCTTCTTAACTTGAGGAAGGCATTTGACACAGTCCTGCACTGCTGGTTCGTGAAAGCAATACAAGATCGTCCTATCGGACAGGATATGCGTTGGATGCAAGACTTTCATGCAAAAAGAACTCAACTCTTATTGGAACAAAATCGACAGATGTAAAGGTAATTTCCGTAGTACAGCACTGTGTTTACGCTATACACACGGTGTTTCAAAAAGGACTTTACAACTTTGAAAATTCGTGTAAATCAATTCATACTACCTACACAGGTGATTGTAGTGTCAATTTGTAGGGAAATACAAGTTTTGCCTCGCGTAGTTCACTAGTGCCGAATCGCACAGTAAGGAGCGCTAGCGGCAGTTGCGTTAAAGATGGCTGCCTTCACTGGACCCAAGCGTGCTAGCTGTGTGTTTTGGTTTGAAGAATCGAAGTCGGCGACAACAGTTCAGCGCAATTTCCGTACCAAATACGCTAAATATCCACTTAGTAGGTCTACAATTTATGAGTGGTACAAATGTTTTGTAGAAATAGGGTGTTCGGTAAGACATGGGAAATCATCAGGTCGTCCAAGCACACTTGACGATATCGTTGAGCGAGTGAGAGAACGCTTTTGTCAACAGCTCTACGAAATCGACCTGGCGCGGCGCGAACCTCGCGAACTGTTTGGCGTGTGTTCAAAAACAGTTTGCATTTGAAACCGTACAGAACCGTACAGACTGACGATCGTACCAATAAAAGACACTGATAAAATTCTGTGAGAAAACCAACAACGGGATCGTGTATCCGGATATGTTACAACACCTTTTGACACCACAGATCGATGAGGATAACCAAGAACGAAATGTTTACTTCATGCAAGATGGTGCACCACCCCACTACCTGGCTAATGTCTGGGATTTTCTCAGTGATAACTTTCCAGGTCAATGAATTGGCCGTGATGCGACAATTGCATGGCCCCACGTTCCCCAGACCTGATCCCACTCGATTTTTTTTAATGGGGATTCATCAAGGATATCGTGTTTGTACCTCTTGAGCCTGCTTTCCTACCTGAACTTACAGCAAGAATTTACGCCACCCTTAAGCAAGTTACACTTGCAATGCTACAGCGACTTTGGGAAGAAACTGGCTTCCGATGGGATAAGTGCAAGATAACCAACGGAAGCCCCATACAACATCTTTAGTTTAAGGTAAAAATACTTGATGTGTTTCCCTACAAATAACATTCAACCCAGCTCTATACCTTCTTTCAATAAATTTATATGGATTTTAAAGCTGTGAAGTCCTTTTTCAAACACCTTGTACAAACGAACTCGTAGGAATAGTCTGTAACTCTTCAAGGCTATTCGCGGGTGGATAAGGTCGTCTATACGAGAGTAACGTCAGAAGAATGTATCGATTTTCAGAAGGACCCACAAGGGATTGATGAATGGTGCATGTATAAATGTTATATACTGCGCATACGCAGAGAAAGAAATCCATTACTGTACAATGACACTATTGATGACAAACTGCTGGAAACAGTATCTAACGTAAAATGTCTAGGAGTAACTATCCAGAGCGACCGTAAGTGGAATGACCACAAAAATAAATAGTAGGAAAACAGATGCCTGACGGAGATTCTTCCTATAAAGAATCTTAAGAAAATGTAACTCGTCCACGACGGAAGTGAATTACAAGGCTCTTGTTCACGCTTACCAGATAGGACTGATAAAAGAGAGAGAGAAGATCCAAAGAAGAGCGGCGCATTTCTTCACGGGATCGTCAGCGCGAGAGCGTTACCGAGATGATGAACAAACCACACTGGCAAACGTTACAAGAGAGGGGTTGTGCTTGTCGAAAAGGATTGCTATTGAAATTTCGAGTGAGAACTTTCTGTGAATAGTCAGACAACGTATTATTTCCTCCCGCGTAATGACAGCAATGACAGAATTCGAGACATTAAGAGCCAATAGAGAGACTTACCAACAATCATTCTTCCCAAGCACCATTAGCGAGTGAGATACGGGATGATCAGTTAGTGGAACCGGAAGTGCCTTCCGCTTGTGGAGTACGATGTAAATGTATATTTACGAATAAGGTCCATATCTGCTACAACCAACTAACTGTAGCACACATTTTCATATACGACATGCAGCAATAAATACTCCCTCTACTGAAATACAACTGAAACTTCCGAAAACAGAATTAACACTGAGGGCAATCAAATATCAACGCGCTTCTTGAATGTCACATATGGCGAATCTCGCGCAGAGCAAATATTTTCAAGTAAATGTTTTAAAATTCTAGTTTGTGGTGGGTTCTATGGGTTGTGTAAACGATTATTAGCCAGGATATGGAAATTAATAAGTAAAAAACTGTCTTTTTTTTAAATTCTAGTACCAGTTGCCTTTACATTTCAATTAGTAAAAACACAGTACTTCGACAGCTGCCTATATATCTCGCATTAATGACTTTAAAATAAAAAAACACACATTCTCTAATGCATTCACATGATTTCCGTCCCCATCTTCCACAAAACTAGTTGCACTCGGTGGCACGTCGGCACTCATGCTGTTTAGGTTGGAAAAGGGGGGGGGGGTGCAGGGATTTGGGAAGTGCCGTACCCTTGTACATTTATTTGTCTTTTACATTTCGAGGAAATTATGTCAGTATTATTATCTGTCCTACCCCCACGAACCATGGACCTTGCCGTTGGTGGGGAGGCTTGCGTGCCTCAGCGATACAGATGGCCGTACCGTAGGTGCAACCACAACGGAGGGGCATCTGTTGAGAGGCCAGACAAACGTGTGGTTCCTGAAGAGGGGCAGCAGCCTTTTCAGTAGTTGCAGGGGCAACAGTCTGGATGATTGACTGATCTGGCCTTGTAACATTAACCAAAACGGCCTTGCTGTGCTGGTACTGCGAACGGCTGAAAGCAAAGGGAAACTACAGCCGTAATTTTTCCCCAGGACATGCAGCTTTACTGTAAGATTAAATGATGATGGCGTCCTCTTGGGTAAAATATTCCGGAGGTAAAATAGTCCCCCATTCGGATCTCCGGGAGGGGACTACTCAAGAGGACGTCGTTATCAAGACAAAGAAAACTGGCATTCTACGGATCGGAGCGTGGAATGTCAGATCCCTTAATCGGGCAGGTAGGTTAGAAAATTTGAAAAGGGAAATGGATAGGTTAAAGTTAGATATAGTGGGAATTAGTGAAGTTCGGTGGCAGGAGGAACAAGACTTTTGGTCAGGTGATTACAGGGTTATAAATACAAAATCAAATAGGGGTAATGCAGGAGTAGGTTTAATAATGAATAGGAAAATAGGAATGCGGGTAAGCTACTACAAACAGCATAGTGAACGCATTATTGTGGCCAAGATAGATACGAAGCCCACGCCTACTACAGTAGTACAAGTTTATATGCCAACTAGCTCTGCAGATGACGAAGAAATTGAAGAAATGTATGATGAAATAAAAGAAATTATTCAGATTGTGAAGGGAGACGAAAATTTAATAGTCATGGGTGACTGGAATTCGAGTGTAGGAAAAGGGAGAGAAGGAAACATAGTAGGTGAATATGGATTGGGGGACAGAAATGAAAGAGGAAGCCGCCTGGTCGAATTCTGCACAGAGCACAACATAATCATAACTAACACTTGGTTCAAGAATCATAAAAGAAGGTTGTATACATGGAAGAATCCTGGAGATACTAGAAGGTATCAGATAGATTATATAATGGTAAGACAGAGATTTAGGAACCAGGTTTTAAATTGTAAGACATTTCCAGGGGCAGAGGTGGATTCTGACCACAATCTATTTGTTATGAACTGCAGATTGAAACTGAAGAAACTGCAAAAAGGTGCGAATTTAAGGAGATGGGACCTGGATAAACTGACTAAACCAGAGGTTGTACAGAGTTTCAGGGAGAGCATAAGGCAACAATTGACAGGAATGGTGGAAAGAAATACAGTAGAAGACGAATGGGTAGCTCTGAGGGATGAAGTAGTGAAGGCAGCAGAGGATCAAGTAGGTAAAAAGACGAGGGCTAGTAGAAATCCTTGGTTAACAGAAGAAATATTGAATTTAATTGATGAAAGGAGAAAATATAAAAACGCAGTAAATGAAGCAGGCAAAAGGGAATACAAACGTCTCAAAAATGAGATCGACAGAAAGTGTAAAATGGTTAAGCAGGGACGGCTAGAGGACAAATGTAAGGATGTAGAGGCTTATCTCACTAGGGGTAAGATAGATACTGCCTACAGGAAAATTAAAGAGACCTTTGGAGAAAAGAGAACCACTTGCATGAATATAAAGAGCACAGATGGAAACCCAGTTCTAGGCAAAGAAGGGAAAGCAGAAAGGTGGAAGGAGTATATAGAGGGTCTATACAAGGGCGGTGTACTTGAGAACAATATTATGGAAATGGAAGAGGATGTAGATGAAGATGAAATGGGAGATACGATACTGCGTGAAGAGTTTGACAGAGCACTGAAAGACCTAAGTCGAAACAAGGCCCCTGGAGTAGACAACATTCCATTGGAACTACTGTCGGCCTTGGGAGAGACAGTCCTGACAGAACTCTACCATCTGGTGAGCAAGATGTATGAGACAGGCGAAGTACCCTCAGACTTCAATAAGAATGTAATAATTCCAATCCCAAAGAAAGCAGGTGTGGACAGATGTGAAAATTACCGAACTATCAGTTTAATAAGTCACAGCTGCAAAATACTAACGCAAATTCTTTACAGACGAATGGAAAAACTGGTAGAAGCCGACCTCGGCGAAGATCAGTTTGGATTCCGCAGAAATGTTGCAACACGTGAGGCAATACTGACCCTACAACTTATCTTAGAAAATAGGTTATGGAAAGGCAAATCTACATTTCTAGCATTTGTAGACTTAGAGAAAGCTTTTGACAATGTTGACTGGAATACTCTCTTTCAAATTCTGAAGGTGGCAGGTGTAAAATACAGGGAGCAAAAGGCTATTTACAATTTGTACAGAAACCAGATGGCAGTTATAAGAGTCGAGGGGCATGAAAGGGAAGCAGCGGTTGGGAAGGGAGTGAGACAGGGTTGTAGCCTGTCCCCGATGTTATTCAATCTGTATATTGAGCAAGCAGTAAAGGAAACAAAAGAAAAATTCGGAGTAGGTATTAAAATCCATGGAGAAGAAATAAAAACGTTGAGGTTCGCCGATGACATTGTAATTCTGTCAGAGACAGCAAAGGACTTGGAAGAGCAGCTGAACGGAATGGACAGCGTCTTGAAAGGAGGATATAAGATGAACATCAACAAAAGCAAAACGAGGATAATGGAATGTAGTCGAATTAAGTCGGGTGATGCTGAGAGATTAGGAAATGAGACACTTAAAGTAGTAAAAGAGTTCTGCTATTTGGGGAGCAAAATAACTGATGATGGTCGAAATAGAGAGGATATAAAATGTAGACTGGCAATGGCAAGGAAATCGTTTCTGAAGAAGAGAAATTTGTTAACATCGAGAATAGATTTAAGTGTCAGGAAGTCATTTCTGAAAGTATTTGTATGGAGTGTAGCCATGTATGGAAGTGAAACATGGACGATAACCAGTTTGGACAAGAAGAGAATAGAAGCTTTCCAAATGTGGTGCTACAGAAGAATGCTGAAGATAAGGTGGGTAGATCACGTAACTAATGAGGAGGTATTGAATAGGATTGGGGAGAAGAGAAGTTTGTGGCACAACTTGACTAGAAGAAGGGATCGGTTGGTAGGACATGTTTTGAGGCATCAAGGGATCACAAATTTAGCATTGGAGGGCAGCGTGGAGGGTAAAAATCGTAGAGGGAGACCAAGAGATGAATACACTAAGCAGATTCAGAAGGATGTAGGTTGCAGTAAGTACTGGGAGATGAAGAAGCTTGCACAGGATAGAGTAGCATGGAGAGCTGAATCAAACCAGTCTCAGGACTGAAGACCACAACAACAACAACAACAACAACAACAACAACATATCTGTAGTTGTCGACCATTCGCAGTTTCTTAAATGTTCGTATAGTGGTTTGTTTGTCTTGCCAGGTTCCCTAATTCCATTGTAAACTTCACAGTTACACAAGATCTCGTCGGGTGCTCCCGCAAGAACAAATTGGCATATCACTGTCTTTACTGTTGATTTTGTACAGATAGAGTGGATAATGGGCGCGTCTCGCTGACTGATGCACAATGTCCTGGCTAGGGTTTACATGTGCAAGGACTATACGTCTGCGAATATTAGGGAACAGTTGGCAAAAGCGTATTATTAGTTTTTACTTCCTGGAATCTCTTCCGCACCCGTGAAATGACGTTACTGGCTTTGTTCTGTCAATGGTCCGCCCACACGTAATATCATCTAAATTTGATCGCCATGCCATCGCTTTTTCCAACAACTGAATATTGTGTGACGAACACATACGAAACACACAGTCAGAAGCACTGTATCCAGTACCTAAGCTGACGTCATACTGCGCAATCTCTCGACAGCCTGTCATGTACGCCACATATTCCCATGTTGCGACCCTACAGTTTATGTCTCCGTTGTGTAACTATCGGGAAACTGGGTAGTGCAACTATCGCGTAAATATAACAATACGATGCAGACCTCTTTAAAGCCCTGCATGGCTTCTGTCAGTTTCGAAACCAGGTATAATACTGAGGCGGTACCTAGTCGATCGTTCACTCCGTTTGCCGTGTAACACGATATTAACGGCTCCATCCAACAGAAGTGTGATCGATAACCGTGTTACGCCGTCGCTGTATGCTACATTACGATGGAGTCTGAAATTTAATCCACCACTGTAGCACCCATCCTGCTGACAAGAGAACCTCCCCATCGCACCCCCCTCAGATTTAGTTATAAGTTGGCACAGTGGATAGGCCTTGAAAAACCGAACACAGATCAATCGAGAAAACAGGAAGTAGTTGTGTGAAACTATGAAATAAAAGCAAAATATACAGACTGAGTAGTCCGTGTGTAAGATAAGCAACATAAAGGATAGTGTGAGCTAAGGAGCGCCGTGGTCCCGTGGTTAGCGTGAGCAGCTACGGAACGAGAGGTCCTTGGTTTAAGTCTTCCCTCGAGTGAAAAGTTTACTTTCTTCATTTTCGCATAGTTATGATCGTTCATTGACGTCTCTGTTCACTGTAATAAGTTTAGTGTCTGTGTTTTGCGACCGCACCGCAAAACCGTGCGATTAGTAGACGAAAGGACGTGTCTCTCCAATGGGAAGCGAAAACATTTGATCGCAAGGTCATAGGTCAACCGATTCCTCACAGGAAATCACGTCTGATATATTCTATACGCCACTGGTGACGGCATGTGCGTTACATGAGACAGGAATATGTTGTCGACCCACCTAACTTGTACACTTGGCGAATGGGTAAAAGGATTCTTCTACCCTGCCCGATTTAGGTTTTCTTGTGGATGTGATAATCACTCCCAAAAAAGTGATGAAAACATAAGAATTTGTCACGTAAACTGAAAATAAAAAATTAGAGTTTTCACTCGAGGGAAGACTTGAACCAAGGACCTCTCACTCCGCAGCTGCTCACGCTAACCACGGGACCACGTCGCTCCTGAGCTCACACTCTCCTTGATGTTGCCTACATTGTGGATGGACTACTCAGTTTGTATATTTTGCTCATTTCTTTCATAGTTCTACACAACTTCTTCCTGTTTTCTCGATTGATGTGTGTTCAGTTTTTCTAGGCCTATCCACTGTGCCAACTTACAACTAAATCTGAGGGGGGTGCGATGGGGAGATTCCCTTGTCATAAATTATAGATAGCCACCAGCCCTCTCACTAGCAGTCACTTTCTAGATGTAAGACATTATATAGTCATCAGAAGCTGTTTCTCTTACGTCAGAATGATCTGCGATTTGCGCTATGGAGATGCGTTCATTAGATGTAAGGCAACCAAAACTCTCTTTATAAAACTCAATGTATAAAAAGTTATTCATCCCTTAATAAAAATACAAGCATCATTTAATACCGCGCAATTTCGCCCCTGGACGTAATAACGGCCTGAATTCGGTTAGGCTGTCAAGTACGTCGCACACAGGTTAATCAATTTGCTGAGGATTTTCTCGCGCAATTCCACCGCTGTTTCAATGTGTCCCACAGATTTTCGATGGCGTTCAAGACGGGGGATTTTGCGGGCCAATCGAGGTGTAATATGGTGAGGGAGTGTTCAGAAAACCAGTCACACATTCTTCCAGCCCGATGAACATTCTTGTCGTCATCTGTTTGTATCCGACTGAGCAATGGTCTCTTGCGAAATTGCAGACTTCAAATGTTTGCTGCATGCAGTTTCCGTCGCTGTGTTCTCTCGCTAACCGGTTGGGATGGACCTTCATTCACTGCCTGCAGAAGTTCCTGTCGCATTTCTGATGCTTCTCAGTGAAAATCTGCCGGCCGGTGTGGCCGTGCGGTTCTAGGCGCTTCAGTCTGGAACCGCGTGACCGCTACGGTCGCAGGTTCGAATCCTGCCTCGGGCATGGACGTGTGTGATGTTCTTAGGTTAGTTAGGTTTAAGTAGTTCTAAGTTCTAGGGGACTGATGACCATAGATGTTAAGTCCCATAGCGCTCAGAGCCATTTGAACCAATCAGTGAAGATCTTTTTTCGGCCACAATTCTGACATCGTGTTTAGAAACGTCAAGAAATCCAGCAACTTCACATACCGTATGATCACAGGCACGGCCAAATACGAGTGCCCTTTTTGCACTCTATCACGTCCTTACGTTTACCCATGTTTACGTACAATGCCCGCTTGAGACATAAATGTGTCACTCACGTAGAGGCAATGTCCACGCGGTTGAGCACGTGACTGGATCGCTGAGCCACGTGTAAAGGCTTAACAATTCATCTGTGCGTGCGCACTGGGGTGCAAAATTTTTTGCCCGGTGAGCGTACTTTAGGATCAATCAGTTGGCCAATATCAAGGACAAATTTTACGTTCAATGGAAGCGTGTGACCTCGAACGCTCAGAGCCGCACGAACATAAATCGCCCATCCCGCAAACAGTGGTATTAGTGGTGCGACATTTGAATCATTCGTGGTCTAAGAGGGGATCGTTGGCAACACAAAGAAAATATCGACAGAATAGGACGAAGAACATATTTCAGCGCCATGACTTATTGTTATATTTCCCTTCGCTTAAAATAATTGCGCTGTGTGACAAACTTTATCTACTAACTTGAGAGTGCTGCACAGATATTCAGTTTACAAAGTGCAGTTGTGGGAGTTCAATTATGTCGTCCAAACAAAGTGGAACAGAACAAAATTCACATCTGACTAAAGCCATTTTTCACCTTCATCATCACTTCTGCATTCAAACAATCCAGTATGAAAAGCCACCTTAATTACATTTTCAAATGATGATACATTGGTATGTCAGTGTCATAACCTGCTTTTTGGCAAGCAAGTTGTAACATAGGCTCTGTTTAGAAAGTTGACTGTATGGTCTGTAGAGTCAATACTCCCTAAAGAAACGCACATTAAGAGATTGACAATATTTTGTGGCCTTCCGCGTGCTTCTGGTAATATTTATCATTTTTCTACGCGTTACCAAAGTTCCTCTCTTAGACTTTCGGCAACCACTATAGAAAAAGATATGAATGTCATGAAAACCAGTAAAGACAGACACCTCCTTCCTTTTCCAGAATATTAAAATGTCAGATAAATAATGGAAATCACTGTATAAAATAACTGAAAGTCCACGCCCTCGCCCCACCTACTGTCAATTAGATTTTCAGTCCTATCATTGCTCCTTCATTTCTCTTACACGTTAAATAAATATACAGTAACATAACTCAATGGAATAACAAACAAATGGCAAACTGCACGAAGAAAAATTACGTCAAAGAAAAACTAACTCCAAAGTTGGCGACATTGTACAAAATCACGATTCATCTTTAACGAGAAGGGTAAAAAGAAACAGTGGTAGAATTAGACTGTGTTGCGTTTAACATACAAAATATATTGTTTTGCAAAGCAGTGTGGGATTAGGCCAGAATCAGCAAAGGGAGAAATAATCCAAAAACGTACAAGCTGACGGGGTTCCCTGATTGAGTGAAAAACCAGCCATGAAGTACCGTAAGTAAACTAGCTGCTTCTTCGACCTACAAAGCAAGTCGTATTGCAAATATCTTTCATTACAGACGACTGATGATATAAGCGATAGGCGTTTGCTGACAGAAGACGCATTTTCTTGTAGTTGGAAAGACGTAATTAAAATACTCTCAAAAATAATTTGATAAGTGATAATTTGAATGTTACTCGCAGCAAGACGTGAAGCTTGGTATGTGAATGGCCAATGCCACGGGTTTCGGGATGAACGATTTACATGCTAAGCACATTTTCGTGCGATTCAGAGCGTTCGAAGTCACGCACCTTCCTTGTTAGCACCGACGCAATGTTATTCTTACGGCAACCAGCAACAAATAAATATAACCGGCCGACGTGGCCGTGCGGTTATAGGCGCTGCAGTCTGGAACCGCGAGGCCGCTACGGCCGCAGGTTCGAATCCTGCCCCGGGCATGGATGTGTGTGATGTCGTTAGGTTAGTTAGGTTTAACTAGTTCTAAGTTCTAGAGGACTAATGACCTCAGAAGTTGAGTCCCATAGCGCTCAGAGCCATTTTTTGAAATAAAAATACTTATTACCATACCAGAAGCATAAGTCGAAATTTTTGAACACTTGTTTCGGTATAGCTGTAAGTGCTATTTTCAGTCGAATTTCAGGTCATTAATGATGTTTATACTAAGCTGTTAAGAAAAAAAAGCTTTGTGCCATATCTCGCGAAGAGACCATGAGGATAAAATCAGAGAGATTAGAGCCCACACTGAAGCATACCGACAATCCTCCTTTCCACGAACAATACGAGACTGGAATAGAAGGGAGAACCGATAAAGGTACTCAAGGTACCCTCCGCCACACACCGTCAGGTGGCTTGCGGAGTATGGATGTAGATGTAGATATTCGTGGCTTGCATGTAGCGTGTGTGTTGTTCTTTTAACTCTGAAACTTACTTTATTCTTCTTCTTCCTCTTCCTGGCCTTAAACCGAGTCGTCACGGGATCGGCATGTTAATCTAGGTTTGGCAGTGTTAATGGCAGAGGGTGGCAGGATCCCTTCGTGTTACCACCCCCTGCGTCTTGTGTCACCCCGTGTGAAAGTGCGAATAAGTTTTCGAAATGTTTGCGAAAAGTGTAGCAGAGGTGGTACGTGAGTACCATCCCGATGTTCACCTAGTCTGTTGTGGGAAACCGCGTCAAAACCACATCCAGACTGGCCGTCATACCAACTCTCGTAGTTAGCCGACGGGCGGATTCGATCCAGGGCCGGCGCGACACGCCCCGGGTACCGTCACATAACGCGAGCGGCCATCCGCGCTGTTTTCCGTATTACTCTTCCGACCACAGTAAATTACTACCTGTTTAACGCAGGTAAAGGTAAACCGCACTCTCATGCATGTCAGCAGAGCGCGCTGTGTCTCCAGCCGTGTAGCGCCAGTGTGGTTTGTGCAACCTGTCCGTCGGCATGCCTCGATGGGTCACTGCGAGGCAGAACGTGCGCGCGTTGTCGCATCACGGCAAGACCTTACCAACGTCACTGAAACATTCAGCCGCCATCGTGAGACACAAAACATTGAAGATATGCCAGTAGCTGCCGCCCGCGCTAACGCCACCAGCTGAGCACCACTACCACCACCACCTAAAAATTATGGCTCGGTAGTACTCCCCAAGAAGACTGCAAGAGAACTTCGTACTGCCTTTCTGGAGGCAACTGGAAGGACTATGTCGACCTAGACAATATACATTAATGGGCAAAAGCTTTACGCCCACCTGATTAATAGCTCGTTTGTCCGTCTTTGGAACGAAATACATCACTGATTCTGCGTATCAGAGATCCGACAGTTTTTGGTAGGTTTGTGGAGGTATGTGGTATTAGACGTCTACGCACAGGTCATGTAATTCGCGAAAATAACGGGCCGCTGATTTACGTACGCAGATGGGTTCCATAGGATTTACATCAGTCGAATTTGGTCATTATAATTCTCCTCAAACCATTGTAGCACGGTTCTGGCTACGAGACACGTCCAATTGTACTGCCGTCGGGGAAGACGTGAAGCATGAAGGGATGCAGATGGTTCGCAGCAGTCAGCGTCTCTTCTGTTACTACCATAGATCTCATACAATCGCAAGAGAATGTCTCCCATAGCACAATACTGCTCCCACCAGCCTGCGCCCATGGAGCGCTGCTCGTTTCGAGCCGCCGTTCACCTCGATGACGGCGTATGTTGAGACGACCGTTGCCCACTGCAGTTGTAATTGACGATGTCGTTGGGCCAATATATGAACACGTAGAGCTGATCTGGTGCAGAGCTCCATGTTCAACAACGTACGATGAACGGTGTGCTCCGAAACACTTGTGCGTGCACCAGTACTGTACTCTTCCGGCAGAGATGCCACAGATCACCATCTATTCTACTTTACAGAGCAGAGAAGCCTTCGAACCACACGTTCTGTGAACACTCGTGGACGTCCAACCATTTATTTTTATTTATTTATTTAACCCGATCAGATTAGGGCCATCAGGTCCTCTCTTACATCGGACCAGTGTTTCACACATACAGCATTTCACACATCAGAATTACATCATGACAATTGTTTAAATAAGAAAATTAGATTACTCTAGTCACAATATGAATAAAGAGTAATGCCTAAGACCTAATAAAGTAAGTGCTGGCAGTATTTTTACAACAGGTGCTATACACACAAATTATGATAAAAGCAATAACAGTAACAGTAAACAAATCAAATAAACATGAGAAAAATTGGCAATAGTAATGAAGATTTGCGCAAATGTACATTAATATCTTGGTGTGTATAGCGAGTTTTGGGGAAGGGAGATTTAAGGAGGGGGAAAGAGGGAAGTAATGAGGTGAAGTGCATTCATGTACAGAGGAAGGCATTACTGTTGCTTAAGTAGATACGTCATTACCTGTATTTTGAAGCCGGACATGTTTTTAAGTTCTCTAACAAAACGAGGGAGGTTATTCCAGAGTCGGGTTCCCGCTACTGTAAAGGACTTGGAGAAGGTGGCTGAGCGATGCAGTGGAACAGAGGATTTTATTATGATGGGAACGTGTGTTTCTGTCATGTTGTTCCGACATAAGCGTTAAGGACGAGGAGAGATATGAGGCACAGTGTACATTTATAAGGCAGTAAATGAGACAGAGTGTATGGCAATCTCTGCGTTTGTCTGCACGCAGCCAGGACAATTTTGCACATGCTGGTGAAATGTGATCAAGAAGTCGAACGTCACAGATATATCGGACGAAAGCATTCATGACCAGTTCCAGACGTCGCGAGTTTTCCTGAGAGAGGCCTTGTAGGATAATATCGCTGTAGTCAATGATTGGGAGTATAAGCGCTCGTACTAATTTCTTTTTCAGATCGAAAGGGAAGACTTTTTTATATTTTTGTAGGACATGAAGGGATGCTGATGCTTTTTTGCACACTGCAGTTACCTGCTCTGTCCAATTTAGATTTTCGTCTATTATTACGCCCAAACTCTTTGCTGAGGGAGAGAAGTTAATATTTGTTCCATTTAGGATAAGAGATGGGACTGATTCCCGATGTTTTGGGGTAATGAGCTAGGAGTGACCAACAATTACCGCTTGGGTTTTAGATGGGTTTAATTTTAGTCCTATGTCCTGTGCCCATTTTGATAGTGCATCGAGATCAGTATTGAAATTTTCAATAGCTTTTTTAAGATTGCTTGGTTTCGCACTTAGATACAACTGAAGGTCATCAGCATATACATATTTGCAATAAGTCAGTACCGATGACACATCATTGACATACAGAGAGAAGATTATGGGACCTAGTACTGAGCCTTGGGGAACGCCTGACACTACCTGCCGCCATTGTGATTTTACATTCCCGGACAGGACGCGCTGTTGACGAGACGTCATGTATGAGCGAACCATTGCACTGCACTTGGTGAGAAATTTAGACAGCTAAGTTTGGCTAGTAAGATGTCGAAGTAGACAGTATCAAATGCTTTGCTGAAATCTAAGAAGCAAATGATAGTCGCTTCTTGTCTGTCCATGGCAAGTTTCAGGTCGTCTGTCACCTTTATCAGTGCGGATGTTGTGCTTCGATGTTTACAGAAACCTGATTGGTATTCGTCTAGTAGGTTGTTGGTAGTTAGGTAGTTGGTGAGCTGGTCATGGTCTATATATTCTAAGGCTTTTGATAGTGCAGGAAGAAGGCAGATGGGGCGGTAGTCAGAGGGTGCTGTAGCAATGTCCTTTTTAGGCAGTGGCTTAATTTGTCCCAGTTTCCAGGCCTCAGGGAAAACACTTGTGATTAATGAATCGTTGAAAATATCTGTTATAGAGGGCAGTAGTTGATCAATAATAAGTTTTACCATCTGGATAGTGATGCCATCATGTCCAGTAGATGCTGATCTAATCCGCATTATGGCTTTCTTGACAGTATTGCAAGTGACGTGCCGTAGATGTAATTTTTCTTTGCTACAGTCGTTCATCCCCATGAAGTAATCAAAGATTCTCTGTTTTTTTGCGGTTCAATTGTGGTTGCAGGTAATGTGAAGAATCGGTTTAGTTCTTCAGGTGGGATCATGGATTTTCTGCTACTTTTATCTTGCCTAAAACGAGACCACGGAGATTTTTCCATAGGATAGCTGGTCTGCCTGAGCTTAGCGTTTCTCACCGCTTGACTGACTTTGTCTCGCTTCTACTCGTATACAGTGTGATTTTCAGGTGTAGGGTGTATCTTGTATGCTCGATGTGCAGCGTCTCCGAGATTCATGAGCTGTTTTAGTTCATCAGTCAGCCAAGGTGCAGGTTTCCTTTTTACTTTTCTGGTTTTTATAGGAGCGTATTTGTCATATAGTTGAGTAATTTTGTTAGTGAAATCTTGGAGTTTGTCGTTTATGTCCATTAGCACTTAGTGATATTTCACTGTCGTTCTACCTCTTTCCGTAGATGCTCACTACAGCACCACTTGAACATTTGACCAAATGTGTGTGAAATCTTATAGGACTTAAGTGATAAGGTCATCAGTCCCTAAGCTTACACACTACTTAAACTAAATTATCCTAAGGAAAACGCCGGCCGCGGTGGCCGAGCGGTTCTAGGCGCTTCAGTCCGGAGCCGCGCGACTGCTACGGTCGCAGATTCGAATCCTGCCTCGGGCTTGGATGTGTGTGATGTCCTTAGGTTAGTTAGGTTTAAGTAGTTCTAAGTTCTAGGGGACTGATGACCTCAGCTGTTGAGTCCCATAGTGCTCAGAGCCAACCTAAGGAGACACACACACACACACACACACACACACACACACACACACACACACACACACGCCCTAAGGACGACTCGAACCTCCGCCGGGGATCAGCCGCACAGTCCATGGCTGCAGCGCCTCTGACCGCTCGGCTAATCCCGCGCGGCACATTTGACCAGCTTCGCCGTTTTCGATGTACACGTTTACAGACTCTGCGTAATAATGATCCGATCTTTATCGAAGTCATTTGTCTCAGTGGATTTCCCCATTTGCAGCCGATACCTTCGCTAAGGCGATCCCTCGTCCGTGTCTGTTCCGCTTCCATACTTTAGTTACCGCGTCAGTGCCCGCAACGCCACCAGGCGGCGGCATCCAACGCCGCGGCGGGCAGTGGTCATAATTTTTGGTCTATCAGTGTACAACCGTCTGATCATCAGCGTATTCAGTTGTGGTTTAGGCGTTATTGCCTGTTCCAATATCAAGCAGACTGCAGCCGATCTTTCCGTCTCTTCTTAGACGCCCTACGTTTCTTTTCCCTTGAGGTGTACGTTTACATATTAATTTAAGTATTCGTTCATCTGACATCCTTTAGATATGTCCATGTGTTCCTCTATTTTCTGAAGCATGTTTATGACGCCCAGTTCATTTCTGATTTCACTATTCTTCATCCGATACATAAGTCTGTAACCAGATAGTGGTCTTAGGAGCCTAACCTCTGCTGCTTCAGTCCTCCTCTGTTGACTGGCGGATGGAGTACAAGTCTCTGGGCAGTACATTGTAACTGGCACATTACAAAATTTTAGTATTGTCTGTTTTCCAACTTTTTGAGGGACAGTTATTTATACGGGGTGTTTAAAAAGTCTCTCCGCAGTGCCTATGTTTGTTAGCCGCACATGCCGTATGATTATACGAATTGAATTGTGTGTTCAACAACAGGGGAGTCACTTTCAACATTTAATGTGAAAATTTGTAAGTAAAAATGAATATTCAATAAATTAATAATTTTTATTTCACTGAGTTTCATTTCGGTATATTCACTGCGGCATGCGGCATACGGCACGCCCGGCTAACAATCATACGGCACTGCGGAGAGACTTTGTAACGTTGTTGCTTTAATTTGGTATGAAAGCGGTGCTGATAGCCAATAAAAGCGGGTTAAAAGCTGTGAGCTGTCTGGGGAAGTTAACCTTGCATTACTGAGCAACTGTTTCACCAGGTATCCAGTCTAGCTTACCAAATTCCCAACCAGACTAACATTAATTATAATCTTGTAATAGTCATACGACAACCGGTGATATATACATAAAAAAGAGAATTTAAATAAAAAGAAATAAATCAGTTTATATTTGGAAATTTATTTTAACATTGATCATTGAAATTTCAGCACATTAAACTTGATTCATAACTAAACTGGTGCCTTATTTAGGATTGTGAAAATGTGAGTTTGTAATCTTACAGAACACATCAAATATGGAGCCAAGATTGGGAAACTGCATACAACACTGCATTCATAAAATAACACAAGAAGAACGTTGAAGCATATGCAAGAGGAAATTAACCACAAACAACCGATTCAATTTTCACCCAAAGAAGTTACGTTCGTAACGCAATCCTGTCCGTCATGTAATTACCACACACTGGTATACTAAATTCATACTAACTCTCTGTGAAATCTTCCCGAAAAGAATAGCTGAGGGCTACTTTGATGATTACACCACATGCTTCACGTGGTCAACTTGGTTTACACAAAGAGTGTAACTCCACAATAATTTTGATAATTAAAATAAGTTAGATCGAAAAGCAATTTACAAAAGAAAAACCTCGAACTGGTTACTACCGTCTTACTATTAACCTGATGAGTCAAACAATTGTATAAGCACGTGGTACTGGTCTCACAAAGTACACCCCACGTGGGTTGAACATAAAGAAAAGTTGCTATATTGAAAAATATTGTCAAGACGAGACGTTATAATCTCACGCACGCTCGCATTTAAGATTGATGATCTTAGTTAGAGTTACTGATCAACACGTGGTTCCACTTTACTCACAAAGTAGTGACAAAGCAACTACTGGAATATATTCTGAACTTCACACTCGAATTACACTGCGTTGCAATTTAAGATAACATTAAATATTTTAGAGCTAAACCTGAAATAAAGGTGATTAAATTTTCATTTAGGCTGAACTTAAGAAATCCATTGTCCTACGGACTTAGCAGACACGCGCTTAGCCGGAGATCTTACCACTTCAGACGCTCGCCGCGGACAGACTGACCTGGTCCCTTCCTGAGGGTGGCTCACAAATACAAACGGAAGTGGCCAGAGGGGCAGCTTCCTATACCAACATGACAAGGGACGGACAGGACCATACTAAGGATAGAAACCTCTTTGCTTTTAGAAAGCGTAGCTACCTGTTCTCTAGCAGACAGGCTTGTCTGCTACCCTCAAGCATGCAACTAGAAATACATTTGCTCATTCATCCTCTCACACAGAAGGGAAGGGGGATGACAGTATCTTATCATATACAGTATATAAAAGAAAGCGGATGTGGGTTCCGTATGAGACTGTGTGACATGAATTACATATAAACTGTGTTTTAAAGTGTAGTAGTGTGACAGATCGTTCTTGTTTATGTGTAAAAGTAACACGTTCCACTACTCAGTCTCCTCCCAGATAGTCAGAAACGCCACAGTAAATTTCGAAGAGGAATTTATGCCGTAATTGACAACAGATTTAAGAAATTAACATGAAAGGAATCCAACAGAGACCTTTCAACTTTTTGAACACCCCGTAGTACCTATCAAATGTTGAAATTTTTGCAGTTTGTATTCTTAATCCTTGGATACAATATATGCAATATCACGTCCTAGGTATTTAAAAGTATTATTATTTATCTTAAATGATGCTCCCATGGAATGCCAGCATTTCAGTTTTTTTCCTTTAGATATTAACATATAATCATTTGCTACCTTGTGTCGGAACAAAATATCTCTCTCTAACTTATCTTCCTAATCTGCTAAGATTATTTGATCATATGCGAACCGGACTGTATTTATAACTTGATTATGAAGCTTATAATGATGCGCTACTATATTCTGTCATGTATTTGCAACGTCATCTATGTGGGTGATAACGGACATCCTAGTATCACTCCTTGGAAGATGGTTCTCGCAAATGGATTTCCTTTTTGTACTTTGTATTATAATTACATCATATCCGTTATATGCTGAGGAATATCATACTTTTCTAAAATTTCCCATAATTTAACTCCCCCAACTTTATCAAAAGCTTTTTTACAGTCTAAAAAAGCTATGTATGTGGGATAACTGTATTCTGTGTGTTTCAGTAATTTGGGACGTTGAAGGAGAAAAAAAAGAAGAAAAAAACGCTGTCTAAACAAGAACTTCCCACCCGAAACTCATTCCGTTGCTCTGTAAGATGCGTTTCTGAAAGTGTTTTCAGTATAATTGTTATTAACTTCACATAATTCTTGAAGCCAAAGTACAAAAAATTAATACATGTATTACCGCCAAATATTCTGCGTGTCCCATTTAAAAATAAGAAAAAAAATCGGATGACAACTGCAGCTGGCCAATCTCCTGATACGGTACAGTATTTCCAACATGTATTTACAAAATTCAATGGCTTTGAGAGTAGCTGTTCCGTCCCCACATGATTAATTCTGCCTCTACAGACCTGTTATCAAGAACGGTAGAAACTCCCAGCAACGTGGAGCACGAAGAAAGTGTCAAAGGGACTACGTAAAAAGGAAGTTGCATAAATGGCGTCTGGTTCTCTACACCGATGAGTGTAGGGTTTAGTTGGTGCCTGGTGATCGTGTGGAGATGACCTGATGTCAGTGCGCATCTAAAGTGTGTGGTCCCATGGCTCAGCAGCGAGGTAGATATGTTTTGGGCATAATGTACCGATGCCTGCTGTCACTTACCGCTATCAAGGATAATTTGAGAGTTGAGTGGCACCAAGTCAGGATCCGCCAACCTACTGCTCAATCCCGCAATCAACGTACTTGCTAAGGGTTCATCTTCAAACGCGATATTGCATCTGCGGTCACCACAGCGACTTGCTGATTAGCAGTATTAAACTTTTTGCATAAGTGCATCTTTAGTTTAATTGCAGCACTTCAGACGGTTAGCACTGTGATCAGTTTCATAAGAAAATTACCACGACATCTGCTCTGCGCCCGTGTGAGTAATCTGCAAAATCATCATTCAGTACACAGACCGTATCATTATTTCGAGGCAGCTGATCTCTGACGCAACGGTCTCGGGGGAGGTACAGCTGTCTGCTGCGTTTATGGTCTCATACAACCGACAGTGACGCGGGGCGGTCTGCGGTTACCAATATCCGCCTACACTAATTGATGTGCCGTCATCCGTTTACGCAAGACACGCTTACGTAAGCCACCGTTTCGCTATGGCCATCATTTCAACCTGCAGAAAGTCCAGGGAGACAGTGCCACATCTTACCAATAATTAGTGGCCGAAATGGACGCATACGATGTTATTCTCTCTCTCTCTCTCTCTCTCTCTCTCTCTCTCTGTCTCTGTCTCTCTGATTTACCTGATTAGAATCGAAGAGATTGTTCGTAGTCTCCAAGGGAATTCATAAAAATATCAGGGTAACCTGAAAATAAATGTTTGTATATCCGATTCCGTGTCGGTGGAAGATGGCTTTGGATAGGAAGTGTAATTCATTCACGAAGAGAATCGCTCATAAAGCTATCGTCTGATTCTTGGATATGTTTCTTGTTTAACTTATCTGCATTTTGACAATAGTTCTGTTCCACAGATTTATCGGCATGATAGATCTGATTGAAGTAGTGTATACGCTATAATCGTCAACAAACAATCGAAACAGTCCGTCGATAAAAAGTCAACTGTATGAGCTAAGAAGCCTCTTTCCGCTCTGTGCTGGGCTGTCAAAAGAAGTGTAGAGAGATTAACTCGACCTTTCGTTTAGGCGTATGTGTTATATCTGGAAAAGAACAACAACAACAACGCATTTCTTGGAGGTCGGGATTACGAAGGTTACGGAGTACAGAATGCTATAAGTAACAGGGCGTAAGTTGGGTACTTCAGAAATATAAGCTCAAGGATGCTGTTGCAATGTGGCTATCGTAACCGATATAATTTAGTACGTAGTTCTTTATGGGGAGACGAATTCACAATCGAAAATAAGAATGGGACGAACGTTACTTTTCACGGTATATACATCAAGTCTACTTCTACAGTTCTTTGATGCCGTTCGCGGAAAGAAGGAGATTAAATCTGATTTTCTGTCCAATGAACCCTCTGCCAGGCACTTCATTGCGAATTACAGAACAATGATGTAGAAGGATACGTAGGTGTATGTAGGTCTTTAGAGATGGAGCACATACTCTGATTGGGGAAGGAAACTGGCCGTGTCCTTTTCAAAGTAACCATCGTGGCAATTGCCTTAACTGACCTAGGGAAACCACGGAAATTGTAAGCTGAATGACAGGACGGGGACTTGAGTAGCTGTCATCTCCAAAGCAAATCCATTGTTTTACGGTTGCATCACCTCGCTGTATGAGACTGATCATAGGTAACACAGTTGTGTACAAATGGTCACAGAATTCCTCTCAACTTATAAAGGCGTGTACCTTGCCAACCACCTTCCCTGAACAGCAGCGACGGGCCGAGCATCAAATAAGCATCTGGATTTTACGTCAGAGGAAATCTACTGTTACTGAACACTGCATCATTACTAATCATTCCATGGAGCACGAAAGACCTGTAAGTATACAGTACAAGGGAAAATAGGTGGTGACTGAGTACAACATCGAAGGAGATCATACGCTGAGGTGACAAAAATCATGGGATATCGATATGCACACGTACAGATGGCGGTAGTATCGCGTACACAAGGTATAAAATGGGAGTGCGTTGGCGGAGCTGTCATTTGCAACCAGGTGATTCATGTGAAGAGGCGTCTGATGTGATTGTGGCCACACGACCGGAATTAACAGACTTTGAACGTGGAATGATAGCTGGAGCTAAACGCATGAGACATTCCATTTCGGAAGTCGCTCGGGAATCCAATATTCCGAGAGTCACAGTGTCAAGATTGTGCCGATAATATCCCATTTCAGGCATTACGCCTCGCCGTGGACAATGCAGTGGCCGACAGCCTCCACTTAACGACCGAGAGCAGCGGCGTTTGCGTATAGTTGTCAGTGCTAACCGACAGGCAACACTGCGTGAAATCATTATGGAAATCAATGTGGGACAACCGACGAACGTATCTGTTAGGACAGTGCGGCGAAATCTGGCGTTAATGGGCTATGGCAGCAGACGACCGACACGAGTGCTTTTGCTAAGAGCACTACATCGCCTCAAGCGCCTGCCCTGGGCTCGTGACCACATGGTTGGACCCTAGACGACTGAAAAACCGTGGCGAGGTCAAACGAATTCCGATTTCAGTTGGTAAGAGCTGATGGTAGGGTTAGGGTGAGGGTGAGTCGCAGACTGCACGACGCCATGGACCCAAGATGTCAACAAGCCACTGTGCAAGCTGGTGATGGCTCCATAACGGTGTGGGCTATGTGTACTTGGAATGGACTAGGTCCTGTAGTCCAAATGACCCGATCATTGACCGAAAATGGTTATGTTCGACTGCTTGCAGAGCCTTTCAGGCATTCGTGGACTAAATGTTCTCAAACAACGATGGAATGTTTGTGGACGACAATGCGCCACGTCGCCGGGCCACAATTGTTCGCGACTGGTTTGAAGAACATTCTGAACAATTCGAGTGAATTATTGGGTCACCCAGATCACCTGACATGAATTCCATCGAACATTTATGGGGCATAATAGAGAGGCCAGTCGGTCCACGAAGTCCTGCACCGATAACACTATCGCAATTACGGACGGCTGTAGAGGCAGCATGGCTCAGTATTTCTGTAGGGGACTTCCAACGACTTGTTGAGTCCATGCCACGTCGAGCTGCTGCATTACGATGGGCAAAGGGAGGTCCGACTCTTTATTAAGAGATATTCTACGACTTTTGTCACTTCTGTGTATATTATATGAAGATGGCATCTGTTCTTACGGACATGTCCGAAGGAACAGATACCATCTTCGCATAGTTATGGCCATTGACCTCCTTCTGTGCTGGATGCACACGCATTGCCCCAACTCTTACGGGACTCTGTAAGTTTGTCTGCCGCGAGTAATGTGTGTAATGGGAGGGGGCACTACGAATGTAGTGTGTGGGCATTAAGTTGAGAATGTGGGTCTTACAGAGACCGTGCACAGGATAAATCCCTGCAGTCGCACTATCCTCTGTGCCCTCGGAGGCTCAGATGGATAGAGCGTCTGCCATGTAAGCAGGAGATCCCAGGTTCGAGTCCCGGTCGGGGCACACATTTTCAACTGTCCCCGTTGATGTATATCGACGCTTGTCGACAGCTTAGGGTCTTGATTTAATCATCATTTCACTCTGTGTGTATTCGCCTTTGAAGACACCAAGACACTGTGTCCCACCTGAGGGTTGTGGGACTCTGTCATCAGGCAACCAATAGCATTAATACTTGAAACCTAGAAAGCCGGGAAAGCGTCATCTAGCTCAACCCCGCCTGGAGTGAGTAAGGTGTTTGATAAAATCGTCAGGAACCCTTGCAACGGAGAGGGCCCATTGACCTCCATGGGCCTCAAAGCGCCACCGCTCATAACAGTTCTCCGCCCCCCCCCCCCCCCGCCCCCCACTTTCGAATGCGGGCGATAGTTCCACCTCGCAAAGTATTCGCTGAAGGACCGAAACGGTAACTCCGTCGTCTTCGTCTAGGTTACATGATGAACAGAATGCTTAAGTCAGCTGTTTCCTAGGTGACGGCTGCGGTCTATAGGTTTGACATCTTACTACGATACGAGTGCAGTTTTCGTGCTGCAAATGAACCTAGATTACATCTAATGCATCTAATTAATGTGGATCTTCGATCACATATAGTGGCCTGGTGGACGAGTACCTGCGGTATGAAGACATCAGCCTGAAGGAACCAGTTCGCGTGCATCCGAATGAACGTAAATGGGATGAAGGATTGCAATCCTAACACACTGCAGTTCTAACACTGGTACTGCGTATGATTGCTCATCTGAAAGGAGTTCGCGAAGTAATCACATCCCATATCGACGTTCTGCGTACCTTGTTTCTGTACTACTTGGTTATGTGGCATAATATTTGCACGGCACTTTTTGACGAGTACATATTAACGCTGTACCTCACGTTGTTTCGTGGATGTTAAAGATACCGTAACTCAGACAGAAACGCGTAGTATATCCAATGCATACACCATTTTGATCAAGGCGTGGCGGCTGTCGTAACAGGGTACTCGTTTATTAACGCATCTGAACTTTTAATATCTATGGCGCAACCAGTTTTTCTGTGAAATATTGTGATATATGTAAGAAGGTCCCGTACGACTGAAGACCACAAAAGGTGGATTCTAAACTTCATTTCATTTTGGGCCACGACCTGCTTCACACGAAAGTTCATTTTCCAATAGCAGACATGAGGGAACGTTTGTACATCAATTGTGGACATGCATAATTCTTCATGTCAGACGAAGAGATTTGTCTCTGATTCGAAGAACTCGTCAAGAAACACCAAGTTTTCTTAAAGGCTATGGCAAAAAACACGATCGCGCGGATGAAAGCTAACGGCAAATCGTTTGTTAAACCGCAATTAATTCGCTTACCGTCGTGCACTTGGTAATAAACTGTTGTTCTTCCGTTGAAAATTAGCGTACTGTGTAACGCATATGAGCTATTCCTATAGTTTAACACGCAGCGCTATAGCGTACGCCTACGAGACTGGCAGGTGCACCAGACCCGAGTCCAGTCCGCGCGGCGGATTGCTGACCGTCGTCTAGTACACTAGCCAGCCCCAGTCCGGCTTTTGGGCGGTTTCGCATACTCGTTTACGCAAATGCTGGACTGGTCCCCAAATTTGGGCTCAGAAGATATGATACGCCAAGAGTTAAAATAAGCTAACACACAGAAAGATTCGCAGACAGTGGACGCACTCTCCGTTAGATTATCTTGACGACTGTGGCGTCCACAAAGTTAAACAATAAAGTAAAATTTCCCAAATCCTGAGAAAGCAAATACCACACTAGATGATAAACGCTATGGGAAGAAGAAGAAGAAGAAAGATTGTGTAATCCCATATGAGAGATTTGCTGGGCACATGCCACATCACGAGAATGGATAACTGATTGTTGACCAAGAATCTGTGGAGTGCAACAGGATTTATGGGGAACAATTGCATGAAATAAGGAAGCGAGTATTGGAATAACTGAAATACATCCACGTACGGAAGATCACAGATGAACTGGCAACTATCAGAGAAGGAGAAGGAACAAGGAGGAGCGAGAGAAGGAAGAAGAATCAGGAAGCAAGAAGACGTGCTAAACAGTTCAGCTGTGATTCTAAAGTGTCGACTCGGAATCTTATGTGAATATACGATTGCTTTTGCACGATACTATTATTAGTAATGCAACAATTTAAAATAAGATTCCAAGTACAGAAATTTTTTTGTAAACGTTTATTGTAGTTCTTTCCACTGTGCTATTCAAGTGTTTTTTTTTCGTATACATTTCTTTATGTAGGACAGTTTGACGTTCTTGTCTATATTACGAAAAATATCTAAATCAATTTTTTCACAAAAACGAAGAACACCCAAATTTTATTGTACCTTTAGATTTTGTATGCCGTGCAGCTGAATATTTTTCTAGTTCGTTACTATTGTGTTTTTTACGTAACTGAAGTTGTTCTTCGATGAATATACCAGTAATTACGAATAAATTATCAATCGTTTCACATAAATGTGATAAATGGCTTTGAATAAAATCGTTTGGATGCTAATGACATTGGTCACCCATTATTACAAATAATGATCTTCATGTATTTTACGTAAAAGAGACAGCTCACGCCAAATCGATTTGTATAAAGAATTTAAAATCTTTATAAATCACGTGGTACCGTAAAGCAGCGTGTACAAACGTTTTCTGATAGAAAGCGACATAATTTCATCTCATAACTCATACGCAGAGTAAAAACATTGCGCAGCAAAGAAGTGTGTAAAGTGTAGAATAATGTGTGAATGTAATGTGAATAACTGAAAAAGTGATTTCAACAGAAGAATTTCCGTGTTTGTTAATTTCATAAGGCTACTGTAAACCTCAGTCCTATAGTAGTATTGATAAATGTAAAATACTAAACCTATCGATACCACCGATCTACTTGGACTCAAAAAGTCAGCAAAATCGACACAAACTGCTCACTGAAATCTAATATACGTAAAATACGCGCAATAATAAGTATTTTAGTCGTTTCTTTGACATAGCATACGTTAACTTAAGTAGTGTATAAGTCTAGGGACCGATGACCTCAGCAGTTTTGTCCCTTAGGAATTCACACACATTTGAAATTTTTTTATTTTTTTTACATAACGTTTACTGTCTTCACCAGCTCACAATTTATACTGCCATCTTACAACCTAACCTAGACCCGGGCTACGCTTCTGATCACTCATCACAATCTACATTTCAAAAGACAGTATACGAGTAAGTGCAAATAAATGTTGTCAGTACAGTTGTACCTCTGTTTGCGCACATATGACGTCATACGCCAAGTCATTACGTCACAGGTAACAGCTGGCGCCTTGCATCGTAGTTTCAACTGATCTCTTAATGAAATTTATACCTGATCCTATGATACTGAATTACTGACATTCAGGATTATTTAAAAGGAAATTAGGGTGTAATTTTCCGTTAACGGCGGAGTCATTTAGCGACAGACCACATACTCGGATACGAGAAGGAAATTCAGTTTTCTTTTAAGGAAATACACTTTAATCAATTTATGAAACGGTGGAAAACTTAAATCTCTATGACCGGATGAGAAACTAAACATTATTCAAAAATGGATCTGAGCACTATGGGACTTAACATGTGAGGTCATCAGTCCGCTAGAACTGAGAACTACTTAAACCTAACTAACCTAAGGACATCACACACATCCATGTCCAAGGCAGGATTTGAGCCTGCGACCGTAGCTGTCGCGCGGTTCCAGACTGAAGCGCCTAGGACCGCTCGCCCACACCGGCCGGCTAAACTTCATTCATTAAAAATACACCACCATTGTCTTTTCTATTGCATCTACTTGCCGTGTGGCTCTGTTCCCAGTTCATAGCAAAAAAGACATAACTTTGTGTGCTTTGAGCTAACAGTTGTAAGAAAGACTGGCCAGTGGTGTGACCAACGGGAGATTTCTATACGTTCTTTTAATCACCTAGCTTTCCTCTTAAAGATAAATCCTGTGGGACAAATGCTGTTGGCTAGCGAGAGACCAATCTGAAAAAGATGCATTAATGGAATTTTGAACATGTTGTTCGTTAATGTACTGGTACTCATTTCAAACCAAGGAACGTTTGTACATACATGGTACCCGTAGCGTAATTAAATAGTTCTCTCAACTTTTCTGTAGTTCTCGCTAACACTGGTTTACTGAAACTATCTGCACGTAAAATGGAGCGAAGTCGCGCTTGGTTAGCGAAGTCGACCCAGCGTGTTAACTTCATTCTCGGCAGCGGAACTGTTACATCATTGTGAAGAGCTACATTTAGGTGCCGACTGACTGCATGGCGATAGTAATACAGCTGCGTTCTCAAGGGCAAAACTAAACGCGAAATAAACTGAACTGAACATGAGAAATGGAAACGTATGCTATCCATTGCAATTATAATACCCAATGGAGTGACTGGAGTCGACGAGGATGAATCTGTAATTGAGAAGGAAATAAAATAGGTTTGTAGACTATCCCCGATGTTGTTGAATCTGCACACTGGGCAAGCAATGACGAAAAACCAAGGAGAAGTGCTAATTATGTCTCAAGAAGATGAAACTGAACAGTTTCAAGTTTACTGATGACACTACGATACTGCGAGAGACGGAAAAGGGCATATCGATTGAACGAGATGGACAGTCTCTTGAAAAAAGGTTACAAAATGATCGTCAACAAAAATAAAAGATGGAAAATAAGATGTAGTCGAATTAGGTAATACTGAGGGAATTAGATTAGGAAATGAGACTGTAAAAGCAGTAGACGAGTTTTGCTATTTGGGAAACAAAATAGCTGACGATGCCGAAGCAGAGACTATATAAAATATAGACTTCGAACGCCAAGAGAAGCGTTTCTGAGAAAGATAAAGTTCTGAAAATTTCTGAACTTTGTTGTTTTGGTCTTCCGTCCCAAGACTGGTTCGATGCAATTCTCCACTCTAGCATATCCCGTGCGGGCCTCTTCATCTTCGCACAGCTACTGTAATTTGTAACCTACGTACACCTGGTTCTGTTTACTATATTCAAGCCTTGTTCTCACCCCCCAATCTTTACCTCCGCACTTTCCACTATTACCAAACTGATGATTCCTCTATACCTCGGAACGTATCCTTCAACCGATCCCTTACATTAGTCTAATTATACCATAAAATATTTTTTTTACGATTCCAAGTAGCACCTCATTAGTTATTCGTTTACCCAACTAGTATTCTGCATTCTAGTGTAACACCATATTTCAAAAGCTTCTGTTCTCTCCTTATGTGAAATAATTGTCGTCCACAATTCACTTCCATGCAAAGATACTCTCCATACAAATACCTTCAGAAGAGACTTCCAAATTTTTATTTGATGTTACAAAATCTCTTTTTCTGAAATGCTTTGCTTGTTATCACCTGTGCGCATTTTATATCATCTCCACTTCAGACATCATAGTTATTTAGCTGCGCAAATAGCAAAACTCATCTAATAGTTTTATTGTCTCATTTCGTATTCTAATTCCCTTCATTCCTTTACGCGTGTTTTACTTTTGTTGATATTCGTCTTTTTAACTCTTTTGCAGATACAATCTAGTCCTCTAAAGTGCTCTTTACGCGTCCTTTGTCGTCTCTGGCTGAATTACAATGTCAGTAGCAAACCTAAAAGTTTTTATTTCTTCTCCTTGAACATTGGTTCACTTTCGAAATTTCGCCTTGGTTTTGTTTATTGCTCTCCTAATTTACAGTCTGAATAACACCGGGGATAGGCTACAACACTGTCTCACTTCCTTCTCAACCACTGTCTCTCTCTCTCGGGCCCTTAGAGTCTTTTAACCGGCCTGTGCTTCTGTAGAAGTTGTAAATAACCGTTTGCTCCCTTTATGTTATCCCTGTTACCATCAGAATTTCGAAGAATGTAGTCTGATCAAATTTGTCAAAAGCTTTCTCTAAATTAACATATGCTACAAAACTTGGTTTGCCTTTGTTAAAAGTATTTTACACTTTAAGTCGTGTATATTGCCTCCTGTGTTCCTACATTTCTCCAAAAACTGTGTCTATTGAAGTTTGTACCCATACAAATGTTCAAATGCGTGTGAATTTCTAAGGGACCAAACTGCTGAGGTCATCGGTCCCTAGACTTACACACTACTTAAACTAACTTATGCTAACAACAACAACAACAAACACACACACACACACACACACACACACACACACACACACACACACACACACACACGAACAAACACACACACACACAAACACACACAAACACACACACACACACACACACACACACACACACACACACACACGCGCCCGAGGGAGGACTCGAACCACCGGCGGGATGAGCTGCGCAGTCAGTGACATGGCGCCTCTAAATGTGCGGCCACTCAGTACGGCTGCCCATACAAAAATCTGTGAAATTTGCGCCCTGTAATTCTTGAAATTACCTGCTCACTCACTCATGGTGTAGCTGCACCACTGTAGTCGTCGTCCAGTGGAGAGACTGTGTATCCACATCAGGTGACGTGACGTGACGTACCACCCTGTCCGAGCCGCGTGTAAGCCGCCATGCAAATGATCGGCAACGTAGACATTCTACGGAATAAGCGCTCCACCAATGGTGGACACAGCTTTCTACGATATGCCCTCTTACACATATTATACTGGCTACGCTGTTCTGTTATTTAAATCCTACTTTTCATTCTTTTATGATGCGCATTTTGTCCTAATACGAAAAAACGTATTGTGCGTTGTCACATTAAGACATACGTTTGATTGTTATTATTTAAGTTATTTTATGATGCATACTATGTCATTTATGAAAGATGATACTTAATAAAAAATTATAATCCGCACAGATATTCCACTTGGTAATGATGATGATGATATGCAGAATTGTAACTATGAAGGAAACTGTTGTGTCACATACAGAGGACGTGCGCATTTAAAACTAGAAGTGGAAGGGAGAGCTATATATAGTTTATGTCACCCACATATGTTAGTCTGACAATATACCTTCTGTAAATTACATGCACCATATTCTGATCCACGAGTATGGACCAGATTTGATTTCACGGTTATGTTTCAGTAGGCTTTGTCGCATAGAAGATACATGACTTTTAAATTCCGCCTTCGTAATTTAGCTTTCATGTTTTCCATATTCCATTCTGAAGATCCGGCCATACGTAAATATTTTATGCTTACGTCCGATAGTAAACAAAATTATGATCAGTTCCGACGGTAAAAATTTGGGTATTCGGTTCTTGTTAGAGCATCTCCAGTACTCTTCCTCAGTACGCCACGTAAGAGCCTTTGGATCTTGTACCTGGTGAGTGCAACCTACGGAGTTCGGTCAGAAGGATTGGTGCAACTTCTCTCGACTATTTCTGGGCGCGAATTCACTTGGCACAGTTTACAGAACACCACTGATCTTCCCAGAGGACCGCTTCTATCAGCTCTTCCATTTATATAAGTGATTAGTGGCAGTATTTACAGGCATGCCTTACCAAACCGATAGATGGTAATATTCACTACTGTCAGCACCTGCATCTATGGAATTGAAATTACCACAGTTCTCTCTTATTTTGTCTGCCATCACCTGAGTTAATTGCTTGTTTTTTTGTTCATTCGAGAGTGCAAGGCTTCATCTTCAGGTGCTGTAGCATGGTAATCGTTACCTTCTACCTCCTCAAGTGTAGCGGTTTATAATATTCCAGTAGTCGCAAGGCTCCATATTCAGGTACGGAAGCTTGGTAATCGATACCTTTTACTTCAAGTGTGCCGATTCATAGTATTCCAGCATTTGCTACTCGTTTCATCGCGTAACGACACCAGAAGATGCCAGATTACGAGAACCCGATAGACGGTATCAATTACCGAACTACAATACCTGAAGATAAAGCCTTATAGCTTCGAAATCGATCTCAAATAGACAAAAGTAAATAAATAATAACAGCTGATTGCGTAGATGATATGAGAATAACTAGTTATTCATATAAAAATGTTTAGAAGCTGACATCTTCAATTCTTCAAGCATTTTGGAAGGAAGAAGAGACTACTTCTTTAAAACAAGAGTACTATGCGGCACTATGGTGGTATTCGGTTGAGTTACTTTTACTCATGGGTCAACCGCCACCGCATTGATCCTCCTCGAATACGGGCGCAAGATAATGTGACATATCGTCGTCATAAAAATGATCTCGTAATGAAGTCTCGTTCAGTCCTTAAGGGTGTAAACTCCCTAAATTTCTTCTGTACCACTCGTAAACTGGACCTTAAGGTCCAGTCAACCAAGAGGTTTCACCACCTTGTCAGTCACTCTATTCTTTCGTGTTGTGATCTATTATTTATCATTCTTTGACGCCTGTGTGGGCTATCATAAGGTTAACATTGTTACTTAGTTGAGCACGGTTAACTTCACCATCAGGCATTGCTTTCGAAGACGATTCCACGCAATTTGTTTTAGTATAACCAGATTTTGGTTGGAAATGAGAGGAAAGGAAGTGAAGTAACATTTCAGTACATTGGACATAGCCTGTTCTGAGTTAACATATAAAACTCTCTGAAATGTCTCGTGGAATGAATGCATGTGACGTTGAAGTGTTCCGCGTTACGTTCGGCGACAGCCTTGCCGCTGTTTGAGACTAGTAAACTGCATACTGGTATCAGGTTGCAGGTTTCCCGTATTCTTAGCCGTCACTGTCAGAAAGAGCAGTTAAAGAGGAGAACTATGAAATGGTTCAAATGGCTCTGAGCACTATGGGACTTAACGTCTGAGGTCATCAGTCCCATAGAACTTAGAACTACTTAAACCTAACTAACCTAAGGACATCACACACATCCATGCCCGAGGCAGGATTCGAATCTGCGACCGTAGCGGTCGCGCAGTTCCAGACTGTAGCGCCTAGAACCGCTCGGCCACTCCGGCCGGCGGAGAACTATCACACAATCAGCTTAACTGTTCAAGAATCCAAATTTATGACCAGGACTGTATACAGAAGAACGGAAAAAAAGTTGTTATTCATAATGTAAGCAAGACTTACAAACATCAGGGTGCGTCCATAAAATTTCATCTAGAAGAATAGTTCGACAACGTAAAAACAAAAAACAAACAAAAAACAAAAACAGTATGTACAAGAACCAAGACTGAATAGGAATAATGGCAGACTGAGTACCTGAAGATAAAGCCTTATAGCTTCGAAATCGATCTCAAATAGACAAAAGTAAATAAATAATAACAGCTGATTGCGTAGATGATATGAGAATAACTAGTTATTCATATAAAAATGTTTAGAAGGCAACGGGCATGAAAGAAAGCTTCAAAAACAGGTGTGGAAGGTTATCAATGATAACATTCGCCGATGACATTACTATCTCCAGTGTAACAGAAGACCTGTTAAACGGATTGAAAAGTCTACTAAGCACACAATATGGACTGAGACTCAGAGAGAAACGATTGGCGGTACGTAGTAGTAAGAACGATAGTATCGACAAAGTTAACATCAAAACTGGTGAGCACGTTGAACACAAACTAAAGGAATAGCAAAATAACGGATGATGAACACAGAAAGGAAAACACAGGATGTATAATAGCAAGAGTAAAAGTATACCTTACCAAAAGAAGTAAGTTACTATAAAAATAGACTTTAATTCGAAAAACAAAGTACTCAAAACATACGTCAGGAACGCAGCACTGTAAGAAAGTAAATTATGGACTGTAAGCAAGACGGAAGAGAGAGAGAGTTTGAGATGTGACGTTCGACATTATTTTCTGAAACGAAGAACATTAAAGACTCGGTAGAAAGTCGTTTGTCAGATGACTCGAGCTCAGTTTTCATTTAGATAAATTAAAAATGTTTACTTTATGATTACCGTACCAAAGCTTTATTTTTGGTTGCAAATAAAGGGTTTTTAATACGGAAGTAGTTAGTTCTGTGCACTATCAAATCTTAAAATACGCTTGCATTCATGCGTTATCATATGTCTAAAATGTACGATCCTTACAAGAAAACAAAAATGCGGCATCAAAATTTCATTCTACGGTTACTTTGATGGCAAACCAAGGGAGTGTTAAACATTGCTCAGGAAAACTGGCACGTACATGTAGAAAGGCGCTCCATCCGTACTCTATATACAGGGTGTCCAGCGAAGGAATTCCTGATTTGAAAATGAATATCTCGGAAACTAAGATCGATAAACGAGTGCAACGAAAGGTATGTTTACTGTGGGACGGTAAGAATTGTACACAGAAGTTTCGAAATGGTTCGAAAGCTGTTAATAGGTGGCCCTGTACGCTATGCAGCTCGCACAGTATCGGCGAGTATAATTAACGTCTTCTGCAAGCAGTCTTTGCAATCCTATCACAGTCTTTTTGAAATGTGCCCACCTCTCACAGTACGGAAACGTGAAATTTGCCGTTACATCCTGTAGTGTTTCAAAGAAAATGGATTCAGATGTCACAAAGATTGCCGACTGAAGCTCATCCAACGTGGCGGGACGGTTCCGGTAGACTGTCTTACTGCGTGCCCCACAAAAAGTAGTCAAGGAGTCAAATCGGGCGAATACGGAGGCCACTCTATTCCTGGAATATGCAATAATACAACGCAATGACTCTATCCCGGAAGTATTCACCAAGTAAGCCAAACACCTTTTCGGAGGGACGTGGTATGGCCCCGTCTTGAACGAACCACTCGGCGCCCGATTGGTCCTCCTACGCTGGCTGTGTGGCAGCAAATTGTTGACAAAGTTGTAATGCCTCTGTTGCATAACGCATCCAAAGCAGTAACTTTGAAACAATGCACTGGTTTCGTTCCAAACAAATCGGAATTTTCGGAACCCCGGAATCACCAATTTTGTTTATTCGCGACTCCATTCAAGAGTTCAAATGGTTCAAATGGCTCTGAGCACTATGTCTTAACATCTATGGTCATCAGTCCCCTAGACCTTAGAACTACTTAAACCTAACTAACCTAAGGACATCACACACATCCATGCCCGAGGCAGGATTCGAACCTGCTACCGTAGCGGTCGCGCGGTTCCAGACTGGAGCGCCTAGAACCTCTCGGCCACACCGGCCGGCCATTCAAGAGTCAGTGTGCTTCTTCTGTGAACCAGGTGTAGACGAAACCTTCCTTGTTAATTACTGTTAGGATCTGGTTCGCAAAGTCAGCCCCCTGTCGTACAGCTCATACAAGTGCGGTCTTGTGGCTTTGGATTTTGAATGGAAAAACATTTAGGCTCTGTCACATTTTCTGTGTACTGGAACGCTTCAAACGAAACACTGCTGCAATTCTTCGGACAGATTCCCTTGGATTTTGCTGAACAATTCCAGAAATCGTGGCTACATCTTTTGGAGTAACTGCAGTTTGCCTGGGGACAACATTCATCGCTAGATCACCACCACACTGCCGGCCGGTTGGAATTTGGCGAAGAGCTTGCGATTGATTTTCGCATTGGGTTCTTTTGGAACATCAAATCGTGTTTGTAACTTACGCCTTGTTGTCGTAGGACTGTGTTCTGACCTATGGCACTCAGTCGAGGAAAACACGTTGTTCAATGTAATACATAATTTCAACCTCTTCCTTCGATACACAAACCACCTTCACGTTTAATGTGCGGTGCACTATTTATAAACACTACAAGCCCTACGTTTTGCGATTACAAAGCCTTCTGTTTAACCACTTTTCGAACTATTTCAAACCTTCTGCGTAAAATTCTGACAGCTTTCACAATAAACATACCGTTTATTGCACTCATCTATTTACATTAATTCTCTAGATATTTAATTTTGAAATCGGGGCTCCTTCGCTAGACACCCCGAGAATCGTACTGTATCCAGTCAACTGAAGTGGTCTTTCATCTGTTGAGCGATTTCGGTTGATACGACCACAAATGCTTCGTTTGTCCATGGTTTTGTGTGAGGCCGTGTACTGATGCCGCATCGTTTGGTCGGCCACCTCTGAAGCAAGCACAGCCGCAACCGGCGCCACGTCCCACTTGAGCAGTAGCCACACGAGCTGGCCGACACGGCGCGTTACTTAACTGCGGATCAACAGCAATTGACCCGCAGCATGGAATGAGACATCTCTCTTCCGACGTCGCAGAGGTCTCTCTCCTACTACACTCTCCCACACAAATCTGCCACGTTCATTTCCTTCACGAAGAGAATGCTTGAATGCAATACAAATACTGTAGATTAGAAATACACTGAAATAATTATGAAAAATCCACCTCGATTGCACAAACTACCTGGTGTTTGCCTAGGTTTCAGCATGGGTAACCACGCCTTCTTCAGAACAAATATAAAACAGCGTGCCTAAATAGGCATAGTCAAAAGCTAAAATCAACACCTACAGAGGCAAGACCCCATAAAAATTTTTACCAATGCAAGGTACATATGTACCAAGTCAATAATATTAACGCCACTACAACTAACTTGAACAATCCCTCCCTAAACATTCGAAATGTTAAGTCCCATAGTGCTCAGAGCCATTTGAACCATTTTGAATAGCGACTGCACTGTTTTCCGCATCCCCAGACACTGCTAGTGTTGCTACCTGCCGTCTGGGAGTGATAATTACTCGTTGATGTCTAACATAGGTGGTGGTCACATTTCTGTGACTGGACTGTGTAAGTCCGCATTATGTTGAAAGCAGCGATCAGGGTTTCTTTTGACAACAAATTGAGATGTTGTCGCATGCTATACTGAATCTTATCTGCCCTGGTGAAGATAATGTGTGCCACAGGAGAGCTCACTCCAGTTGCTCCATTGTGAACGGGCGGCTGCACGCCTCTGTTGTTCGTCATAACATCTGCCTGTATTCCTCTGCAGTTTCACGGCACAGACAGAATGTAGGACCTTGAATGGCTGAGGTGGTGATTTGAAAGAAGGGTTTCGCCACAGTCTGGAGAGGAAATTGAAATATTATTCGGTTCAGCAGTGAGTGGAAATATTCATTCTCCATTTTTGAGGACGTCTCTTATGTATACTGAGAGGCTGTCGGGGTTCCTTTCTACAAGTATAAGTAAGCGTAATTTGAGAGCTTTGACGCTGAATGAGGTCGATGCACTGCAGAAATGTCATTTTACAGTTATTTAAAAGACATTGACATCTAGAAGGAGAAATGCAAGGTGGGAGTATTCTTGAACAAAGTTTATGAGGATTTGACTGACGTGTTCATAGTCAAACTGTGCTGATACAATCACTGGTTTGAACAGCGCAGTGTTTTACTAAACACTGCCTTCCTCTGACCTTTGAACTGCTTTATCAAGCCAGTGGCAGCGGGACTTCTAGTTTGAAGTGATCTCCGAAGCACGGTGCAGCCTGTGATTTTTAACATTAACAGAACATTACCAGAGATGAAAGATGCGATAAGTGTCTGAAAAAAATCTTAGAATTGACTGAGGTTTCTCACGCGGGTCTTTCGATTTTTGGTCTGCACCTTCTTCGCGACCAAACCACATGTACAGCATGTAATCTAACGCTAGAACTGTTCAATAGGGATCTCTTCTTTTCACCACTGAGGTAGCTCTTTCTATAAAGATTGTACCCTCTTATCACAGAGGAATCAGAGGTGCTGTCAAACAGGTTTCTACTTTCCCTTCCCCCTAAAGTCTGCAAGAATCAGAAAAACTTCATGATTATTTATGGATTTTGTCGATGTTTTCTCCTACGTGAAAATTGACAAATGTTTTGCAAATGTCACGTGTTATTCTGTGAAGCAGTTGCCATGTCGTATATAAAAGCGAGATACCACGGATTTGAAAATACTAGCACGCTAACGAGCATGAAGCATTAATTAAAAGTTGTCCGAATTTGTGCGTGACTTGACTGTAGTATGCTGTAGAACACCATGCTTATTGTGTTGAAATCACTTAGGCACTTACTTGACGCTGCGTTTACATAGTATATGTCAGAACCAATCAAGAGTATAAGGGTAAAACTAAACTACTGATACTGCGTAACACATGGTCAAAGTACAGTGTGTTTTGAAATTTCTGCGCAACAGAACGTATGTATTGATTTGATTTATTCCATCTTGATTGTTGCCTTATGCCAGCGTTTTTTTCTGTACTCTTTACTTATCAGTAGTTTTATTACTGATTTGAAGAAAGGAACAATACAGAGGCTGTTTTAGCAATGGAACTGATATTTCTAGTCGCCTTTATGAGGTGAAAACTTAGGGCTTCGAACATCGCTGGCGACCAAAGACTTGAAACAACGCTGCTTTTTAAAGTCTTGAATATATATTTCAGTGCTAAAGGACAGCTCTGGAATCCTTTCAGTAACAACTCTGCCGTTCCACTAAAAAAAATACACCTGTAAAGTAAATACGTTCTGAGATTCTGTGCCTAGTGGAAGCTTTGCTGAAATGTTTTATCTGTTTGTGTCTGGGTGAGCTCCGAGTGTTTGTGCAGTGATAACGAAAGGATAACAACAGTAACACCGCAACAGAAACGAGAGGGGGCAATAATAAACCCACTACCACCTTAGAAGAGCCTCCATTTACAGCAGCTGTAGCTTTACAGATATATTTTGTAGCACTGGCTGGACTACATTCTTTGAAATTTTGAATGTATCAGGGATAAAATACAGGGACCTTGAACAGAAACCAGACAGCAGTTATAAGAGTCCAAGGACATGACAGTGAAGCAGTAGTTGAGAAGGGAATTAGATAGGGTTGTAGCTTATTCCCGAATTTATTCAATCTGTACAGTGAACAAGCAGTAAAGGAAACAAAGAAGAAATTTGTAGAGGGAATTAAGGTTCAGGGAGAAGAAATAAAAAACATTGCGGTTTGTCGGTAACATTGTGTGAAAGAAACAGACATGGAATACAAAGATGAAAAAGATCTGTAAAGACAGAGAGAAACTAGAAAAGGAAGGAAAATGTGAAATGATGTGTAGCTTAAAGAGATCTAAGATATAAGCAAGGACGCCATTGACCGTAAATTTTTTATCTGTTTATTACAAAGCGATTCAGCTACAGTGTAGCTATCTTCAGTGCATCAAAAACCAAACGATACTGAATTAGGAGACGGGAGTTATAGAAGTGGGCTAAGGATCTTTTATCTTGGAAGGGGAAGTAGAAACGGCTTTAAGAGTGATGAACTATAAAGGAACTGGAAACGATAGATTACCAGCAGATTCGGCAGATTTGTTTAAGAGCTAGGGAGTAGTGGTATGAAAGAGTTAACTGATCTAAGTAACAAAAAATGTGAAAAAGTTGAATGGCCGGATGATTTTCTCTTGGAAGTAATGGTGCCGACTCGGAAGAAAAGCAATGCCAAAAGATGTGAGGATTTTAGAACCATAAGGTTGATTTCTTATGCTGAAAAATTTCTGCTAACTGTGATCAACAGAAGCCTACCCAGAAGATCGGAAAAAGAGTATTGCAGAGGAAGAGTACGGATTTAGAATAGAGAAAGATACAAGAGATCAATTGGACCATTGAGAATTATAAGTGAGAGATACACTGAAAGAGGCAGTAAAGTGTATACTGTTTACATTGACCTGAAGAATGCCTTTGACAGATTACAATTGTTCAAATGGCTCTGAGCACCATGGGACTTAACATCTGTGGTCATCAGTCCCCTAGAACTTAGAACTACTTAAACCTAACTAACCTAAGGACATCACACGCATCCATGCCCGAGGCAGGATTCGAACCTGCGACCGTAGCAGTCGCGCGGTTCCGGATTGAAGCGTCTAGAACCGCTTGGCCACCGCGGCCGGCAGATTACAATGGAATAAATTAATGGACATCCTAAAGACGAATGGAGTCGACTGAAAGGACAGAAGATCGATTACGAATCTGTAAGTACAACAGAAAATAAGAGTACAGATTGGCAGTGAGACAACAGAGGAGAGCACAATTGGAAGCGAAGTGAGGCAAGGCTGCTGTCTCTCCCTAACATCGTTTAACATATATTTAGAGCATATTATTCCATAATGTTTGAAACGAAAAAGAGGAGTGCTGGTGGGTGGTAGGAGGATAGTATGCATTTGATTTGCGGATGATATGGCGTTATTGGCAGAGTGTCAAAGAACTATGATTGGAATGTTATAAGAATTAAAGAAGTTCTGCGAGGAATTCGAATGAGAATTAAGAAGGAAAAGACAATGTGTGTTGTGATAAATGCAAGAAAGTAAAAACAACCACAAAGTTAGGACAGGAAGACATAGAACAAGTTAGTGCTTTCAAGTATCTGGAAAGCAGAACTACGGAAGACCTGAGATGCAATAAGAAAGTGAAAACACGTACAACAATTGGGAAGGAGGCATTTAATAAGAAAAGGAGGCTTCTATGTGGGTACATGGACAGGGACCTGAAGTAAGACAGGAGAAATGCCTTATATGGAGCGTGGCATTAGAAAGAGCTGAGGCATAGCCACCAAGGGAAGAGGAAGGAAGAAGAACAGAAGGATTTGAGATGTGGATTTTCAGGAGGGTGGAAGAGATAAAATGGGCAGACAAAGCAAGAAATGAGGTGGTGCAGAGAAGAATGGGGGAAGATGGAGAAATTTTAAAGATAATATGGAATAGGAAACACAATTGGCTTGGACATCGGATGAGAAGGGATTGTTTACTGATGGATGTAATGAAAGGAATGGTGAATGGGAAAAGGAGGAGGAGGAGGAGGAGGAGGAGGAGGAGGAGGAGGAGGAGGAGAAGAAGAAGATACCGGATGGTGGACAGTATAAGGACAGAAAACAAGAGACGGTAAAGGACTTCCAAGAACAGTTGAAACGAATGACTGACTGTCTTGAAAAGAGATTATAAGATGAACGTCGACAAAAGTAAAACAAGGATAGTGGAATGTAGAAGCATTAGATCACGCGATGCTGAGACTATTTAATTAAGAAATGAAACGCTAAAAGTAGTAGGTAAGTTTTGATATTTGTTCAGCAAAACAGCTGATGATGGCATTAGGAGATAACTAAAGACTAGTAATAGCAAGAAAGGCGTTTCTGAAACTAAGAAGTTTTTTAGCATCGAATATAAATTTAAGAGTTCGTCTTTCTGTCTGTATTTGTCTCAAGTATAGCCTTGTAAAAATGTAAAACGTGGACGATAAACAGTTCAGACAAGAAGTGAATAGAAGCTTTCGAAATACGGTGTTGCAGAAGTATGCGAAAGATTAAATGGATAGATCGAATAACTTAACAGGAACTAGTGGATCTATTCACGAAAAAAATAAATTTATGGCACAACACGACTAAAAGAAGGGGTCAATTGATAGAATAAATCCTGGGGCATCAAAGAATAATTAATTTGATAATGGAGGAAAGTGTGTGCGTGTAATGGGAGGCGGCTAAAAATTGTGGAGGGGGGGGGGGGGGGAAGGCTTGAATACAATACACAGGTTCAAATTTGTGCAAGTTTCCAGTGGTTATGCGGCGACGAAGTCGCTTGAACAGAATAGATTAGCGTGGAGATCTGCATTAAACCAGTCTTCGGATTGGAGACCACAACAGCGGCGGCGGCGGCGGCAAGTTCCCATTTACGCAGAAATGTTTGTTTACCTAGTTAGTAATTGGTAACGAACCATACTGCATGCCCACTAAAAAATTGCGTAAGAGACTTAGCATTGCTGCGGGTGAAAAAAGGAAAGTTTAGGCGTAAATTCCTGTAGCCAACGAGGTTGCTAAAATGGAACACAAGCTCACTTAGCATCATCCGCACTCCTCAAGCTATGTAAAGTGTCGTGGAGGGTACAACGTGTGCAAAAATCATGGGCTCCTTCGCCGCAAAACGTAACGTCCGAAGCTATAAAAAGTTACAGCTCTTCCGTTGAAATGAAATGAAATGATCATATGGCATTGTTGGCCAAGAGGCCCCACTCGGGGAGTTCGGCCGCCGTATTTCAAGTTCTCTTTAGCTGACGCCATATCGGCGACTTGCGGGACAATGATGATGGACACACAACACCCAGTCTCCTGCCGGGTATCGAACTTTCTTTTGTAACCATATATATTTATTTAAATATATTAACAACGATACATTTTTTAAAAAAACTTTTCATTCTTTGTGTGATGTCCTTAGGTTAGTTAGGTTTAAGTAGTTCTAAGTTCTAGGGGACTGATGACCATAGATGTTAAGTCCCATAGTGCTCAGAGCCATTTTTCATTCTATTAACCTATTATATTCCTAGAGTTGGTTAACGTTACTGTCGTCTTATAGGTTTTCGTTTGTATATTCTTTCCTTTTTTTGTTTTTCTCTTATTGTTGTTCCTTGAACCCTTTTATATGGCGATTTGTCGTCTTTTTGGGGTAAAACATTGCAGGACAGGCATAATAATTTATATGTAGCATCGACAAATTGATTTTGAGTTCAAATTTGTGTATGTCATGCACTTGTGATGCCACAGACAGATTGTGCATTCAGGTTTGATCTCTTCCTCTAGTTTGCACTGTTAGGTGGGACAGTGTGAGGGAAGAAAACTTTTTTACATATACTACAGATTATACATAAAATTGAAGAAGAAAGAAAAATTATGTCATATTATGTAAGAGAAGCAGAGAAGAAAATGTGAGTAAACAATATAAATTTTATAGGGCACATAGTAAAGAAAATCATTTTAAAAAAAATATGAGTAGTTGGCACTTTCACTAAGTAATGCTTGTATCCTAGAGAATATAGTACAAATAATGCAAAAAAAACACTGTTAGTACTACTGGGCATACTTTTGACACTGATTTGGCTGCGAGCACGACAGAGGTTTGGTGAGAAGCACTTTGTATCACTGATTTCACTAAGAAGAAACACTTTAGAATACTATACTTCTTTTGTTGCACTTATTCACCTGCACTTTACACTTTCTTCTTGTGGTGAGGTGGCTGGAACCCGCGCCTCCTGCGTGGTAGGCGGTAACGCTACCGCTACGCTACGGAGGCGGACGGCTCTTCCGTTACTGCTGTGCGAATCCGAAAGCTAGACTAACCTGACCAAATAATACTTTGAAATGTTTCACCGCTGTTTCGGGATACAAGCTCCTACACCATAAGAATAATATTGCCATTACAAAGGAATTAAATGTAAAGTCAGTTACGGATGTTATAAAAAATACAGAATGATGTGGGGATATGATGAACACTGAATTGAAGACAGGATGATCACTACAGCTGCTTTGCAATACAATACCAGAAGTATTGCCCACCCTTTAATAGCGTGGAGTCAACAGCTCTGATGTCTGTGATTTTGTTGTTGATGACGTCGAAAATGTTGATATCATTGTTCTTGTCATCGTCGTCGTCGTTGTTGTTGACAAAATACATTGGAACAACAAAGAGAAGTCTGTTATTTACGCTTTCAGAAAACGACTGACCTTCTCAATAAAACGCAGTTCTGTTGAAGGAAAAAAATACGCGTGCTTTATTCAAACGGCTGTATTTGCAAAACTTTCTACGTTAGACACGTTTATAGAAACAGCTTTACTCCTCAATAACCGTAGAATTACTTACTTAACTAACCTTCCTCTGTAAATCCACGTACAGTTAGAGCCACTGACTGCGTTACAAGAAGTATGCAGGAAAAAAAAAGAAAAACAAAAGAAAAAGAAAGAAAAAGAGGGCTCTAGGCAAATGGCGTCATCTGCCACTTCAAACACACGGCGATCGCGGTTACAATGAGACTTTCAGATACGACAGCACGTCATTTTTTGTGGACATCCGCCGCGTTAAGTCGATTAGGTGCTGACTGCATAACAAGGCGTAGCGAGAAGATTCAATCGTCCTGAGTGTATGAGGCCCAACTGCTTCTGATTTTGTGATGATGTGGCAACAGCAACAGACTACAGTATAGAAACGTGTCGTTTGTTTTTTCACCTCTTGAGATTGTCGAAGCAGTCGTTCTCATAAATCGACAGTCTAAGAACTCAGCCATGTATCAGTATCTACTTTTGCCACTATGACTGTTATCCGAGCGGGAAATGGAGAAAACAATTCAGGATTTCGGCGAAATGAAAGCTTTGGGCCGTGACGGAATACCATGTGAGGCACTGAATGTCTTAGGTCCAAATACAATAGCCAGAGTGACTAAGGTTGTAAACATGAACTGTGACGTAAGATTTTGGCCTCAAGATGTGCTTGAAACCATTGTAGTATTCTTATACGAAAACGTAATGCAAAGATTATAGAGCAATAAGTTTTATTCGCTATGTTACAAAAGCAGCAACAAGAGTCACACTAAGGAGAATTAAAAAGAAAACTGACGAAAATACCGGGAAAGACCAGTTGTGTTCAGAAAGAGTAAACGAAAAAATGGATGGTACAGACTGATTGGAAAAAGTATGATAGAAATGAGCAAGGAGGTGTGTATTTCTTTTGTCGACTGGGAGAGGGCATTCGAGAGAGTCCACTGGAATATGCTGCTGGGAAGTTTAAAGGGTATTGGAACAGAGTGTAAGCATAGAGGGTTGATAATGGGAATACACACAAGGCAAGGAGTGGCAGAGTAGGAATGGGGAGACGGAGCACATTAGCAATGATACAGATTGGTTCAAATGGCTCTGAGCACTATGGGACTCAACTGCTGAGGTCAAAAGTCCCCTAGAACTTAGAACTACTTAAACCTAACTAACCTAAGGACAACACAAACATCCATGCCCGAGGCAGGATTCGAACCTGCGACCGTAGCGGTCGCGCGGTTCCAGACTGTAGCGCCAGAACCGCAGCAATGATACAGATGTAACACGTACTATAGGTAGTAGCCCCCCCTCTATTATTTCTTTGACGTTGTAACTTAGCGGCGAGTGCTACAGCGTTCCGCTAGAGCGCGCTACTTATCCCCTCTGCTTGATTTAACAGCGCTCTGTGCACATTTTCCCTCACAGGGTGCCTTCTTCGTTTAATCGGTTTAGTCTTGGTGCTGCCGATGACCAGTGGATAAAGCTGCAGGCCGAGCCGCTGCGGTGTCCCACGTCCCACGCTGTCCATCCTACCCCGTTCGAGACCTCGGCCGATGCTTGCTGCAGTCTGAGGGAACAGCCTAGTGAGGGACCGAGGCAAACTGCGCCTAAAGAATTGTTGTTCTGTTCGTCCATTGCATCGCCAGTGGAGCACCGAAGACAATCCGGTGAGAAGCCTTCCAGAACACACGCTTTCAGACAAACTGTGTTCCACAGTGGAGTGACAAAGTATATGCATAAGACTAACTTGCCTAACTTGCTAATGATCTTCAGTGTACTGGCAGGGCGGTTTCGCTCTAGCTCGCCCGCCAGAATGTTAAAAATTTGTAAATCACTGCCATTGGGTTTTACGGAGTCTTAGGGATGTATATCTACGCATACCAGGTTGTGCGTTAGTGTTATTACGAGGGGCGTTCAATAAGGAATGCAACAATTTTTTTCTGAAAGCAAGTTGGTTTTATTCAGGATTCCAATGCACCATACTTTGCCCACTTTTTCGGCTACAAAGCCCTATTTGTCAACATAATCTCCATTCAATGAGACGGGTCTTGCCCCACCTTACTGGGAGGGCCTGTATGCCCGCATGGCACCACTCTACTGGGTCAACATCGGAGCCAACATTTTGCTGCACCAATAACACCCCGCCCCCCCATCCGCGTACTGCTTCCCACGGTGTGCATCCTTCTCTGGGCCCAACAGGTTGAAGTCAGAAAGTGCGATACTCACGCTGTACGGTGGACGAGGAAGAACAGTCCAGTGAAGTTCTGTGAGCTCCTCTCGGCTGCGCGGAATTGTGTGAGACCTTGCGTTGTCAAGGAGAAGTAGTTCGTGTGAATTTTTGTGGCGACGAACACGCTGAAGTCGTTTTTTCAGTTTCCTGCAATACACTTCCGAGTTTTTGATGTATCAAGTTGTTCAAATGGCTCTGAGCACTATGGGATTGAACATCTGAGGTCATCAGTCCCCTAGAACTTAGAACTACTTAAACCTAACTAACCTAAGGACATCACACACATCCATGCCCGAGGCAGGATTCGAACCTGTGGTTGTAGCGGTCGCGCGGTTCGGCCACACCGGCCGGCTTTTGATGTATCACATGGGAGGACATCAAACCCAGTAACCCCTTCAGAGTTCCAGAAAACCGTCGCCGTAACTTTACTGGTTGAGGGTGCGGCTTTGAACTTTTTCTTCAGTGCAGAGGTGGTGTAGCGCCACTCCATGGATTGCCGTTTTGTTTCCGGTTCGAACAGATGAACCCATGTTTTATCGCCTGTGATTACGTTCGACAAAAAATCGTCACGATCAGCCTCGCAACGCTCAAGTAATTTCGTACAGTTGGTTGCTCTTTATGGTCTTCTGTTAGCCAGAGAGGACCTAGCGGGCACACTAGCTTGAGATCCCCAGCTGGTGGACAAGTGAGTCGTCAGCACTACCAATAGAGACGTCCACTTGAGCAGCGAGTTGTCTGACTGTGACGCGTCGATTACCTCGAATGTGTGTGTCCGCACGTTCTAACATCGCAGAGTCACAGCTGTGTGCACACGGCCGTCAGGCAGAAGGATGGACAGTTTTGCACGAAACTGCTATTATGAGGGATGCCTCGCCCAACGACTCATTGCGCTCTTTTTACTACCAAGTCTCTGCAGACATTCTGCAGGCGACCTTGAATATCCGCGATGCTCTTTTCGGCCAAAAGAAACTCAGTGACAGCTACCTGCTTGAAACGCACCTCCGTTACAGACGCCACTTCGAAGGCTACGTATAGCGCCGTCACCTATCGGAAGTTCATGAAACTAGAGGGACTGAAGAGGAATACTCAACGATGCCCAACAGCAAATTTCACACTTAAAAACCGAGAAAGAACATGTGTTGCATTACTTATTGACCGTCCCTAGTATGTTTTGGTATTGGCATTGATTACTGCCTGTCCTGTGTTTTTTTAATTGTGCACGTCCAGTCTTGATAACGGCATTAGCTCATGTTGTTATACATTTATTAAGTGCCAAAGTGGCACGTAATAAATTGCTAGTATTTGTTGTTAACCCTCTTGGCAACAAACTTGTGTAGATTTTATTGTTTCTGTTTCCAGCAATGGCTTAAAAATTGTTTTGGGGTAAATACGTTTTGGTCTATCCTTTCAGGTCAAGCTCCCGGCGCTCTACCTTCTCATCACCAGAACTGTTCGTCGTATATGAAGAATTGATAGGTAAGGCCATGGAGAACGCAAGAGGCATTTTACATAACTGAAGGAGAAAGGTTAGGGACTATAAAATGCGTAAACTATCATACAGAACCGGCAGAATCGGAAGAGGAGAGCTACAGTAGGTGCTGAAGAGAGTACTGCCAGAGGAGGCCAGTTTTGCGGAACGAACATAAGTGATGAGCTTACACAAGAAGGAAGCCAGGTAACATTTATTGACAAAAAATGTAGAACAAATGAAATCCTTTATGTACCTGAACATGAAACGGAAGATGTACAGAATAAACAAGGAGGGGGGAGGGGGGGGGGTATCTGTGGAAAAGAGCATTTGAAAACGTGAAACAGTTATCATCAGGATTCGAATGAAGCTGAGGAATAGATTTGCTATATTTTACGTCTACAGTGTCGTACAGTACAGCAATGAATCACGTACAGTTACAAAACGAAGATATTTAGATAGTTTTGAAATGTGGCTATGGAGAAGAAGGCTTAAGGTGAACTGGACTGACAGACTAAAGAATTGAGAAGTTATGAAAAACAGGGAAAGAAAGATGATGACTGGAAGAGATCAGGAAGAGGAAAAAAATCTTGGCTGTGACATTTACCGCGTAGGAACTGCCTGCAATGAAGAATTATAGAGAGAAAAGTGGAAGGAATGATAGGAAGAGAACTGGAATGATGGATGACATTAGGACGAACATACAAAAAGATGAAGACGCTCACAGCAGAAAACGATGGAGAGCCTCTAGATGAAACCCGTCATAAGACAGATGCATTAAACAAAAATAATTTACTCATTATAGGAATACAATGACCAACATTGTACGTATCACTAGTAGAATAATATAATTGCTTACAAGTAGGTCGATCCTTTCTGGTATCCATAGGAGGTATTGGATTATAACGTTTGATAAAAAAAAAGTGACACAATGGTTCTCATTGCACTCGTGTTCAATAGGAGCGGTTTTCACATCCCATCCAGCCTCAATGATTTAGTTTTTCCTGAACCATTTTGAGACAAATGCTGGGTAGTTTGCTTCTTTAAGTTAATAGTACATTCATTCCTCTTTGAGTTTCAACTAACATCCAATTACTATGTTGTTTATGATGGGTCACGCTCTAACGTTCCACCTTTTCTGTATTCTTTTATCATTTGTACATTCTACGTCCACATCTATTTCAGTATGCAAGGTGAGAAAAAATTCCTTTTACAAATTTCTTGCAGAGTGCCGAGAGTAGATAGTGATGTAAATGAAATTGGACATTTGTGGTAAGTTCCTATGGGACCAAACTGCTGAGGTCATAGGTCCCTAGGATTACACAGTAGTTAATCTAACTTAAACTAACTTACGCTAAGGACAAAACACACACTTATGCCCGAGTGAGGACTCAAATCTCCGACGGGGACGCCGCGCGAACCGTGACAAGAAGTCAAGACCACGCTGCTACCCCGCGTGGCTTGTAAATGAGAACGTGCGGCCTACTAGCAGAGTATCGACTTGGATCTCCCCCTATTGTACAATTTACGCGCAGCTGCTGCGATCAGCGCAATGCTTCCAGTGGTCCTGTTTGGTTATCAAAAATTAGCTATACCACGTGGTCCCATAGAAAAAAAATTGTCGAAGCTATGCCTACCGACTTAGGACATAACACCACTGGGTCACCGCAGCCTCTGGTGCCTCTGCTACTGCTAAGTGTTGAGAGTACACTTTGTGACGATGTCTGTCATTCTCCTAGTACGTCGATTCGCAGCGGGAAAACAGGCGCTGTTTCATTCTGGAGCACTTATACATCTCCACTTACACTCCAAAATTCTCCTTATGGTGTGTGGCGAAGGGTACTTCTCCCTGTTCCATTTGCGAATAACGCTCGGGAAGAATGATTGTCGGTAATCTCCGTGTGAGCTACAATTTCTTTTTATCGTTGTGGTCATTTCGCGAGACATGTGTGGAAGGATGTAGTATGTTGTCGGACTCCTAAGGGAATTTACTCTCTCGGCATTTCAACAGTGAACCTCTCCGTGGTGAACAACGGCTCTCTTGTAGCATCTGCGGCAGAAGTTTGTTGTTGGGCATCTGCGCAACGCTCTTGCGCCGACTAAACTATCGCGTGACGAAACGCGCTCTTCGTTGGATCTTATCTCTCTTCTATTAACCCAGCCTGGTGTGGGTCCCAGACCGACGATCAATACTCCAGAATCGATGGAGCAAGTGTTTTGTGATGACATTCCGTTAAGATTATTCCAATAAATGTCAGCCTGGTATCTGCTTTTCCTACTATTCGTTTTGTGTGATCTTTCCATTTTAGATCCCCTCGGATGGTTACTTTTAGGTATTTTACGGCAGTTATTGTTTACAATGGCCAACGGTCTTGCCGCAGTGATAACACTGGTTTCCGTCAGATCATCCAAGTTAAGCGCTGTCGGGCTGGGCTAGCACTTGTATGGATGACCATCCAGTCTGCCGAGCGCTGTTGGCAAGCGGGGTGCACTCAGCCCTTGGGAGGCAAACTGAGGAGCTGCTTGATTGAGAAGTAGTGGCTCCGGTCTCGTAAACTGATCTATGGCCGGGAGAGCTGTGTGCTAATCACATGGCCCTCCATATCTGCATTCAGTGACGCCTGTGGGCTGAGGATGATACGGCGGCCGGTTGGTACCGTTGGGCCTCCCAAGGCCTGTTCGGACGGAGTTTGGTTTTGTTCGGTTTTATTGTTTACAATTATTTGTCACCAACAGTGGATTTCTTCGCCTGTTTGTGACGATTTGTTACGTTATTTAGTTCAGTCAGCGACGATCCCTACATCACGTGGTCCTCTTCATCCTTGTCCTGTTCGCGCTTGTGCTTCGTCTTTAAGGACGACAGCGGCGGCGGCGGCGGCGACGACGACGACATGTTAAACTGAATGTTCGTCTCAACTCTGAAACAACTGTCCTCGAGCCAAGTATCATATTGAAAAATGCTACAATACAATAAAACTATCATACTGGCTACCATCATCAGATCATAATTGCGACAGTTGTTGCACGTCTTGACGAATTGCACGTTCTATACGATGTTCCACAGAAAGTGTACGGATTTTGAGAATGCATGATGCACGACATGTACTAATGTGCATAGTACAAACAGTGGAATAGTGCAAAGTTACATCCTGTTGCTCGTGGAGAAAGCTCTGTCACTGTCTGCAGTACGCTGTTGCGTTCTGTGTTATATCTGACGGATGAATTGCACTCACGAAGAATTGCGTTATTGACGCATCTGCTCTGATGACAAGGGCGACGCGGTTTGGAATGGACTCTACGGGACACCGAAAGCGTTAACGAACCATGAATGTTCAGGTCAGTAAACCACTTATTACAACTGGTGAAGATTGGTTGAACCAAGACATGCGTATCTTGCTCCACATGTACAGGTTGTTACACAATTTCAATTGCAGGTTTGTAGGGGTTGTGGAGGGGACTTATCTAAACTTTGTCTACTAAGGACAATGTCCAGAGAGTAAAATGAGTTTGAAGAGCGGAATATTTTTGTATCTTCCGCTTCCCGGTACGTACACAAACCGAGAAAAGAACGTCGCCAGTCCATGTTGTAATTACGACGTCACATATTATTTTCGTCCGACTACAACAACGCCAGAGGGAAACTGGTAAGTTTACAATTAGGAGTACTGACAGCGGTGCTCCACGAACGCGCCGCCCTCAAGGCTTTGAAGAGTAGGTCCTTCGTCACGTAGGAGAGAGCCCTGCGACAAGTACTCGAAACACTGGACATGCCACGGAGTCCTGTAGAGCACAAGCGTACAATGAAGCGGGAGATTCGAAAGTGAACCGATCTTCAAATTTATTTTAAATCCAACAGGTATATTCCTAGACATGCGAACCGTATCAAACCGTCTCTACTTTAAAACTACAAGCCTTTAATAGGAATTGTGAAACATCCTTCGGCAAGGCTCTGTACTGTGCTTGGCAGAGTGTACACAGTACAAACACAAAAACGACGCAGCACGGAGGCGTTAAGCAAACTGCTTACAAATCGATATTCACACAGGAATCGTCGGAAAAGGCAAAATTTGTAAACTTTGGAGGCCGATGGATGAACTTGTGAAATATCATCGCGCAGCTGGCAACTTAGTAAACATAGGACACGTCGACACCAGGGTATAAAGTCTTGGTGAATTTCATTCCACTTAGTTGGGTAGCAGCTATACATTCCAGACAGGCGCGTGAATAATATAAGCAGATGTCAACATTTGCGAGGGGACGAGTAGTTGGCCTCAAAGAAGCCGGTTGAAGGAATCGGCGAATATTTCTACGTTTGAACACGAGCGATGTCACTATTCGACGATGTTGGCAGGAATGCGTGAACCATGGCCGAACATAGCGACAAGAATGAAGCGGTCGATCTAGAGAGAGACAACAGAACGTGAGGTTCGAGCAATCGTCAGAGAGGCACTCAGAGCCCCGGATTCACCATTATCATCGATCCGACGTCCAACTGGTGCTTCAGTGACCACAAGGACCACAAACAGGCGGCCAGCAGAGTCCTACAACTAAGAGTGACGGTCTGAAATGACATTTCTTTTCATAGCAGGACCGCTTTGGTTATCATCCGCGGAACGCTTACAGCACAGCGATACGTCGACGGTATTCTATGCTCCGTTTTGCTGCCTTTCGGGGGAAGCCATCCTGCACTTCTATTTCAACAATATAATGCCCGCCCGCACACGGTGAGTTTCTAATACTGCTTGTTTTCTTGCTTGTCAAACCCTAACCTAGGCCGCCGGATCTCTCCGCAGTTCAGAACGTCTGGAGTATTATGGCTAGAGCCCACCAATCAGCTCGCGATTTCGATACTCTAACTTGTTAACTGCTCAGAATTTGTCACGATATCCCTGAGGAGGACATCTAGCAGCTATCCTATTAACCAATGCCAAGCCGAATAACTGCTTGCGTAGGACCATAGGTGACCACTTGCTAAATTTGTGAAGCTTTTTCACTTGAGTAAATCATCCAATTTTGCTGATATTGTAATCATTTATTTGTCTGTTACATGTATATGCCCACCGATTTCCGCCTCATTCGGATGATTCCTTCATGATGCGTCTTTTTTTTTTGTTAGAGTGTAGTACGGATTTTCTTTTCTATTCCATTCGCATATTAACGAGAGAAAAATGTCTGTCCGTGTCTACACGTGAACTAATCTTTCTTATCTTTTTTTCATTATTTCTACGCGTGATGTACGACGTTGGCAGGGTAATGGTCTCTCAGTCTTCTTTGAATACAGGTTCTCTAAATTTACCCAAAAGGTTTCGCTAGAATTGCGTCGTCTTTCCCCCAAGGATTCCCGTTTGTGTTCCCTTAGCATTTCACTTTTGTATGGCCTATACGACTTGTTACCGATATTAGCAGCGCGCCTCTGAACTCGTTCGATGTCCTTTGCCATTCCTATTTTGTAAGAACTGGAGTCACTGGCAAACTAGAACTGGTCGCATTATCGTCTTATATGCAATTTCCATTACTGACGCGTTGCATTTTCCCAGAACGCTCCAACAAGCCTAAGTTTACCGTTCACATTTTCTAACACCTATTTTACTCTGTTGTCCCATTTCATATAGCTTCTTAGTATTATCCGTAAATCATTTGTCGCGCTCACGATGTCCACCACAAATTTTGGTAATCAGATAATGACGGGTACTTTCCTTTGTATAGGCATTATGGAGGTCAGGCAACCTGGGAGACCACACAAGCTCTTTTGTGGAGAGTCCTTCAAGCCACTCTGATGCAATTCAGGAGCGATGAAGTTGTGCATTATCTTGCTGAAGGTATAGCATGCCTGCAGTGTGGTGTATGCGAACAAATGAATGGTCATGGTCGGACAGATTCCAGTCTCGGTCTCTGTAGGAAGACAACGACAGACTTATCAAGGGACTCAGTTCGTCTCACTTACACTCCTTTCTGCCACAACAGTGCTTAGATGGAATGTTCGCATCATGCTGCGGTCGGCGTTCTCATGCCCTATAACTGGTGTGCATCAACGAAAATATTACATCATCAGTACAGTCGATATTTTTCCATTTATAATGTCAGTGACCCGGGGACTGGGTATTTGTGTTATCATCATCATCATCATCATCATCGTGTCATCATGTGCTTGTGCGTCCATCCTAACCTATGAGCCTTGTTACATATGGTGAACAGAAGTACTTGCGTTGAGCGGTGCATTATGGCATAACATCTCGCCGGTTTTTTTTTTTGTGGTTTTAGGGCGCACAACTACAATGGTCATTAGCGCCCAGACTACGTTAGGAATGCACCGCGAGGCACAAGTTTAAAACAGCAACGAAAAGGGAAAACACGATAAAAGACAGAATGACAGGCATAGGATTAAAAAACAGCATAATCAAATGTCCTTAGACAGGTTTGTTAAGTTGATAAAACTAAGAACGCGAGCAGCTGCTCCTGGGTCATCCGCTAAAATGGCGTCTAGAGTACATGGCAGGCCAAGATCAAGACGCAGTGTATTAAAATCCGGACAGGACGTTAAAATGTGGCGGACCGTCAGCAATTTCCCACATGGGCAGAACGGCGCCGGCGCAGCCGTCAGCAGATGGCGATGGCTGAACCGGCAGTGTCCAATTCGTAACCGGGCCAAAACGACCTCCTCCGCCGAGAAGGGCTACAATCTGATGAAGAGACACAACAAGAAGCTGTCCGAGGCTGGAGGACCGCAGCCTTGGCCGCGGCATCTGCAGCTTCGTTCCCAGGGATACCGACATGGCCAGGTACCCACATAAAGCTAACCGGAGAACCGTCGTCCACCAGCTGCTGAAGAGAGCGTTGGATCCGGTGCACGAAAGGGTGAACCGGATACGGATCACTCAGGCTCTGGATGGCGCTCAGGGAATCGGAGCAGATGACATAAGCAGAATGTCGGTGGCGGCAGATGTAAAGAACAGCCTGGTAGAGGGCAAAGAGCAGAGCTGTGAAGACCGAACAATGGCCATGGAGCCGGTATTTGAAACTTTGTGCCCCGACAATAAAAGAACACCCGACCCCGTCATTGGTCTTAGAGCCATCTGTATAAATGAAGGTCATATTAATGAACTTCGAACGAAGTTCGACAAAACGGGAGTGGTATACCGAACCGGGGGTAACCTCCTTTGGGAGCGAGCTGAGGTCAAGGTGAACGCGAACCTGAGCCTGGAGCCAAGTGGCGTGTGGCTCACGCCCACTCTAAAGTTGCAGGGAGTGAAAAATCAAGGTGTTGAAGGAGGCGAACTCCAGGAGGTAGCAGGGCAGAGACATACAACCCGTATTGACGGTCGAGAGAGTCGTCAAAAAACGAACGATAAGACGGGTGGTCGGGCATTGACAGTAGCCGACAGGCATACCGACAAAGCAGTATATCGCGCCGGTAGGTGAGTGGCAATTCACCGGCTTCAGCATGAAGTCGACGGGACTAGTATAAAACGCTCCGATCGCAAGACGTAAACCCCGATGTTGAATGGAGTTGAGGCGGCTTAAGATGGACGGCCGTGCAGAGGAGTATACGAAGCTCCCATAATCCAGCTTGGAGCGGACGATCGACCGATATAGGCAACGTAGGACGGTTCGATCCGCTCCCCACGACATACCACTGAGAACACGGAGGACATCTAGAGAACGGGTACAACGGGCAGCCAAATATGACACATGTGGAAACCAGCTAAGTTTCCTGTCAAATGTAAGACCTAAAAATTTTGTTGTCTCCACGAATGGGAGAGCAACGGGACCGAGTCGTAAGGACGGTGGGAGAAACTCTTTGTAGCGCCAGAAGTTAATACAGACCGTCTTCTCGGCAGAAAAACGGAAACCATTGGCGACACTCCAGGAGTAAAGACAGTCAAGAGAACGCTGAAGACAACGCTCCAGGAAACATGTACGCTGCGCACTGCAATAGATGGTAAAATCGTCCACGAAAAGGGAGCCTGGTACATCAGCTGGGAGGCAATCCATTATTGGATTGATCGCTATGGCGAAAAGAGCGACGCTCAAAACTGAGCCCTGTGGCACCCCATTCTCCTGGCGAAAGGTGTCTGACAGGACAGAACCCACACGTACCCTGAACTGTCGATCCATTAAAAAGGAACGAATAAAAAAAGGGAGGCGACCGCGAAGGCCCCATGTATGCATGGTGTGGAGAATGCCCGCCCTCCAACAGGTGTCGTAAGCCTTCTCCAAATCAAAGAACACAGCCGCGGTCAGGCGCTTCCGCAAGAAGTTATTCATAATTAAGGTCGACAAGGTCACCAGATGGTCAACAGCAGAGCGGCGCCTACGAAATCCACATTGTACATTGGTAAGTAGGCGTCGAGATTCGAGCAGCCAAACCAAACGAGAGTTAACCATTCGCTCCATCACCTTACAGACACAGCTGGTAAGCGAGATGGGTCGATAACTGGAAGGCAAGTGCTTTTCCTTCTCCGGCTTAGGAATCGGTACAACAATAGACTCGCGCCAGCATGCGGGAACATGTCCCTCAATCCAGATGCGATTATAAGTACGAAGAAGGAAACCTTTACCCGCAGGAGAAAGGTTCTTCAGCATCTGAATATGAATAGAATCGGGCCCTGGAGCGGAGGACCGTGACCGGGCAAGTGCATTTTCGAGTTCCCGCATGGTGAATGGGGCATTATAACTTTCACGATTCGAGGAGCGGAAGTTAGGTGGCCTAGTCTCCTCTGCCTGTTTTCGGGGGAGGAAGGCAGGGTGGTAATGAGCGAAGCTCGAAACCTCTGCGAAAAAGCGGCCGAAGGCATTGGAGACATCCTCAGGGGCCACAAGGTCATTCGCGACCGTCAAGCCAGAAACTGGTGAGTGGACCTTAGTGCCACATAGCCGGCGCAGGCTACCCCAGACAACAGAAGAAGGAGTAAAACTGTTGAAGGTGCTTGTGAAAGCAGCCCAGCTGGCTTTCTTGCTTTCTTTAATAATACGACGACACTGCGCACGTAATCGCTTATAATTGATACAATTCGCCACTGTAGGGTGGCGTTTAAAGGTGCGTAAAGCACGTCGACGAGCACGTAAAGCGTCTCTACATGTTGCGGTCCACCAGGGGACCGGTACGCGGCGTGGAGAAGAAGCAGTGTGAGGGAGGGAATATTCAGCAACAGTGAGAATGACTTCCGTGAGGTGTGCGACCTGACTATCGCAGCTTGCGAAGTTTTGATCCTGAAAGGTCGCCCTGGATGAGAAGAGCCCCAGTCTGTTTTGGAGATGTTCCAACTAGTTGAGCACGGAGAGGGGGTATGAAGCAGGAGATGGATAACACACGGGAAGTGGTCGCTCGAATATGTATCAGAAAGTGCATACCACTCAAACTGGCGTGCAAGTTGGGTAGTACATATAGAGAGGTCTAAATGGGAATAGGTGTGAGATGTGTCTGAAAGAAAAGTAGGGGTGCCAGTATTGAGGCAGACAAGATTGAGCTGGTTGAAAAGGTCTGCTAACAGGGAGCCCCTCGGGCAGGATGCTGGAGAGCGCCAAAGGGGATGGTGGGCATTGAAGTCTCCAGTTAACAAAAATGGTGCAGGTAGCTGAGCAATAATTTGCATCATGTCTGCCCTGATAACGGCAGACGACGATGGAGTGTAAACGGTGCAAATGGAAAATGTAAAAGTGGGGAGAGTAATTCGGACGGCAACTGCCTGCAGGCCGGTGTGCAATGTGATGGGATCGTAGTAAATATCATCCCGGACCAGCAACATAACCCCTCCATGAGCCGGAATACCTGCCACAGGGGGTAGGTCAAAACGCACAGAGGTGTAGTGTGCCAAGGCAATTTGATCGCATGGGCGTAGTTTCGTTTCCTGGATGGCTACGACGAGCGGACGGTCCAAGCGGAGCAGCAACTTCAAGTCCTCTCGGTTGGAGCGAATGCTGCGAATAATCCAGTGAATAAGTGCCATCGTGAGAAGAAAAAGAAGATGCAAGAAGGGGTCACCTCGAAGGCCGCTGAGGGCCTGGCTTCGAGCGAGCACTGCCGCCGCTATCAGTAGGCGGACTGTCATCGTCCATTGGTTCTATAGGTTCATCGGCCATCTTGTTAAGATGGCCGGGAGGGGGAGCTTCCTCCGCCGGTGAACGGCCAGATGTTCGGCTACCAGCGGTGCGGCCAGGCGAAACTGATGACGGCCTGGGGCGGCAACCGCTGGGTGGCGCAGGAGAAGAAATGCCCCGTGGCGAAGAACAGTGCTTCCTATGAGCCTTCTTGAAAGGTCGTTTAGTGGAAGTACTGGTCGATGGCTGGGAGTTCGAGGTACGTAGGAAGTCTGCACGGGATGGTTCCTTCTTGAAGGCCCGTGCAACTGACTTCTGGGTCTTCGTCTTGGCAGAAGCTGATGAAGGTGCTTGTGTCTGAGGGGTGACGGGAGGAAGAGGAGACGTCGACCGGGCGATCTTAGCACTGGCCGAACGGACGACCGTAGTGCTGAAGGTCAGATCGCATGTCTGCGTCGCCACCTCCCTGGTAGTCCGAGGAGAGGCGAGGACAGTACTGTATTTCCCCGCTGGGAGCAGCGTGGGCTTCCTACTAGCAAACAGCTTGCGAGCAGCCAAGGTGGACACTTTCTCTTTGACCCGAAATTTCCTATATACAGCGTTCTTCCTTGTAGATGGGACAATCGCGGGAGGACGCTGCATGGTCACCCTGACAATTTACACAACGAGGAGACGGAGGTGGACAGTCACCCTCATGGACATCCCTGCCACAAGTGACACATTTAGCCACATTGGAACAAGACTGGCGAGTGTGATTAAAACGCTGACACTGGTAGCAGCGCGTAGGTGTCGGGACATAGGGGCGAACAGAAATAACCTCGTAGCCCACTTTGATGCGCGACGGCAGCTGAACACTATCAAAGGTCAAGAAAAGTGTCCGGGTCGGTACAAGGTCATTGTTGACCTTTTTCATGACCCCATGGACAGCCGTCACGCCCTGCTCAGCGAGGAAAGACTGAATCTCCTCGTCAGACAATCCGTCGAGTGATCTAGTATATACCACACCACGAGACGAATTCAAAGTGCGGTGAGCCTCCACGCAGACACGGAACGTGTACAGGACTGTGGCCCGAAGCAGTTTTTGTGCCTGAAGCAGTTTTTGTGCCTGAAAGGCGCTCTCAGTTTCTAGTAACAAGGTACCGTTACGCAACCTGGTACAAGACTTGACAGATCCGGCTATTGCATCTATGCCCTTCTGGATAACGAAAGGGTGACGGAGGAAAAATCCTTTCCGTCCTCAGATCGAGAAACTACGAGGAACTGTGGGGCAGGCGGTAGTGCTTTTGTCACTGATGGCTGGTCAAGTTTCCGTTTTTGGCCAGAAGTCGAGAGAGAAGGAGAGAAATCCATTGCGGAGGAATCCCCCACGATTGCCAGCGTCTCCGATGGCGCGCTCCTTCCTTGTGGGGACCTTCGCAGAGGGCACTCCCGCCTTAGATGAATGTTTACACCTCAGGTCACACCTCCCGAGAAACGGACGGAGGGACCAATCGGCATGGTCGGAAGGTGTCAGCTCAGGCAATCACCCCTCCTTGGGCCTGGCCTTTACCAGGGGGTACGTGCGTGCCTTACTTGTCTACCCAGGGCGGGGAATTACGCGTTTACCCGGTCACCGGCTACGCGTGCGAACGCGTGGGTCGGCCTTCAGGCACGCACAGGGAGGAAGGAAGAAGAGGAAAAAGAAGGGAGAGAGGGAGAGAAAGGACAAACTGTCTCAAACGCCGAGGCGGAGAAGGAGAAGAAGGCAAGGAGAAGAAGGCAAGGTAAAGAGTAAGTAAGACAGTGAGATGGAGAAGAACAAAGAAAGGAACCAACCAAAGGAAGGAAGAAACCAGAAGAAGTGAAAAGCCAAAATGACCGCAAATATAGGTCGTGGAACCATCCGTCTCCGGACGCAGGCGCTAACTACCGCCTTGAGGGGGAGGGACTCCTTTTAGTCGCCTCTTACGACAGGCAGGAATACCTCGGGCCTATTCTAACCCCCGGACCCGCAGGGGGAATCTCGCCGGTTGTTGTGTCCTAACACTGAGTGAGCCAAAGGCGAACGGTACCATTAGTGTGTAGGCGCGCATACCAATTGACTCTAGAGCCGTGCTTTAAAAGCCAAGTGTCTGCTTCGGTCATCCAAGATAAAATGCGTTGATATTTAGTAACGCGTTCCTTAATTCCGTGCACTCGATTGTCAAGCAGCCGTGCAGCATTAGGTCGGACAGCGTGCAAGTCGTGTAACAGACCAAAATATTCCTTTACCTTTGATGACAGGAATCCTATCTCTACAACACAGAAGCTATCTAGAATATGAGTGTGAAAGTGTGCAAAACATAGCATCAAGTACTTACTACAAGCCAGTACCTGGGAAGTACCCATTGGGCAATTTCTATTTTAATTTCACATTGGTATCTATGAAATGGGCGGTTTACCGTCATATTGCCAGAAAAATATGGTGCCATTACGAATGAATACATGCGCAGACAAATGTGGAAACTACTGGGTGATTTGAAAAGCTCTTCCTGTAAACTGATTACCAAAAGAATATACAAAAGAATTAAAACAAAAATTTAAGATATAAGGGATGAAGAGTACTTGGTTTCAGGAAGGGCAAACGTACCAAAGAAGCAATTCTACCGTTGTGATTAGTCTTTAATGAAGACTGCAGAGAAATCGGTATACCGTCTTAGCATTTGTAGATATCACTACCGCACAAGTTGTCATGCACACTCCATTGGACAGATGGTAATAGGCTAGAGCTGCAGTCGAAAGGTCGATGGCTGAGTACGTGCCATGCGCCACACTGAAATGTGTGAAGGCGCCAAAATTTAAAAGAGAAAGGTCGAGCTGTGCCAATACTTGCTCAACGATGCTGCCTCGGCCTGTTGCCACTGATCCACCCTACATAGGGTTATGGGCACTGAAGTCGCCCAGTAACAGGAAAGGTGGCGGCAATTGGGGCTATCAGCGCAGCCAGGACATGCTGCGGCACATCACCATCCGGTGGAAGATAGAGACTGCAGACGGTAATAGCCTGAGGCGTCCACACCCGAAAAGCGACAGCCTCTAAAGGTGTTTGTAGAGGGACAGACTCGCTGTAAAGAGAGTGAAGGACATAGATGCAGACGCCACCCTCTCATAAGCTGCCCGGTTCTTATAACAACCCTGATAGCCACGGAGGGCGGGGGTTCGCATCGCCGAAAATCAAGTTCCCTGAAGAGCAATGCAGAGGAAAGGGTGAAGGCTGAGAAGTTGTCGGAGCTCAGCAAGATGGTGGAAAAAACCGCTGCAGTTCCACTGGAGGATGACATTGTCCATGGCCGAGAAAGGCGTGAAGGGACCGAGGAGGCAGATTACACAACTAGGTCACCCGCTGCCACCGACTGAGTACCGACGGGAGCGACATCCATCATGTCTGAGGGACTAGCGAGATCTAGGTCGTCAGCGGACGCCAGAAGCTCCACCGCATCCTCAGACGCAGAGCTTGTAGGTAGCGGTGGATAGGGTGCTACCGCAATTTCCTCGGTCTTAGGGGTCTTTGATTTCGATTTCTCACGCTGTTCCTTTGGTTGCCCTTCTGGGAGGGCTTCCTTGATACAGTCTCCGGGACTGAAGAGGACCGCGAAGCCCTACGACCAGCTACCTGGGGCTTCTTCAGCCCCTGGCGGGTGTCTGGTTTGCCACCGTTAGGAACCTGGGAAGGGAGTGACGCAAAGGATCCCTTCCTAGCGAGAGAAGCCGAAGAAGACTTCCGCTTCTCCGATTTAGAAGTGGAGACTGGTGTCTCCGATGGTTTGGGGGGGGGGGGGGGGGGGGTTCTGCTCTCGAGGTAGGTGGTGCGGTGCGGGAGCAACTGGGAGGGAAGTGGCCCCCACCATCAAGCGGGCAGGTGCGGTCCTTCGGCTCCGAAAGCTGACTGTACTGTAACAGGAGTGACAGTTGCGGCATAAGATGACGTCATGCGCACGGGATGAAGCTGTTCAAATTTCCGTTTAGCCTCAATGTAGGTCAATCTGTCCACTGTCTTGTATTTCATTATTTGCCGTTCCTTCTGTAGAATCTTAGAGTCCAGCAGGGGGATGGTGCTCTCCGCAGTTGGCACAGATGGGAGGCGGGGCTCATGCAGTATCAGGATGGGATGGACGACCACAATCGCGACATATGAGGCTGGAAGCACAGCAGGAAGACATATGGCCCAACTTCCAACACTTGAAGCACCGCATTGGGGGAGGGATATATGGCTTGACATCACAGCGGTATACCATCACCTTCACCTTCTCGGGTAATGTGTCACCCTCGAAGGCCAAGATGAGGGCGCCCTGGTGTCAACCTGATTATTCCTCAGACCCCGGTGGACGCGTCGGACGAAATCGATACCTCGTCGCTCTACGTTGGCGCGCAACTCGTCGTCGGACTGTAAAAGAAGGTCCCTGTGGAAGATAATGCCCTGGACCACATTTAAGCTTTTATGGGGCGTGATAGTAAGAGAAACATTGTCCTCTAAACGCTCTACAAAGGACTGAGGCTTCATAGACACATATGATTCCCCATCAGCTCTCGTACAGACTAGATACCGGCGCGAATATGTCTCGCTGTCATTCACAGTCTTTCATTCCTCCCATGGTGTGGCCAGGGAGGGGAACGATTTGGGGTCATACATGTTTACATTACAGTGTATCAACAAGTGTCACCGTGCGAACTGTTCAACGAAACATCATCGATATGGGCTTTCGGAGCTGAAGGCCCACTCGTGTACCCTTGATGAATGCACGACACGAAGCTTTACACCTCACTTGGGCCCGTCATCACCGACATTGGACTGTTGATTACTGGAAACACGTTGCCTGGTCGGACGAGTGTCGTTTCAAATTGTATCGAGCGGATGGACTTTTATGGGTATGGAGACAGCCTCATGAATCCCTGGACCCAGCATGTCAGCAGGGGCTGTTCAAGCCGGTGGAGGCTCTGTAATGGAGCGCGGCGTGTGCAGTTGGCTGATTTGGGATCCCTGATAGTCTAGATACGACTCTGGAAGGTGACACGTACGTAAGCATCCTGTCTGATTACCTGCATCCATTCATGTCCATTGTGCATTCCGATGGACTTGGGCAATTCCAGCAGGACAATGCGATATACCCCACGTCCAAATTGCTACAGAGTGGCTCCAGCAACACTCTCCTGAGGTTAAACACTTCCGCTGGCCACCAAACTCCCCAGACATGAGCGGTATTGAGCATATCCGGGATGCCTTGCAACGTGCTGTTCGGAACAGATCTCCACCGCCTCATACTCTTACATGTTTATGGACAACCCTACAGGATTCATGCTGTAAGTGTGTCGCCCCCCCCCCCCCTCCCCACAAGCACTACTTCAGACATTTGTCGAGTCCATGCCACGTTGTGTTTAGGCACTTCTGCGTGCTCGCGGGCGCCCTACACGATATTAGGCAGGTGTAGCAGTTTCTTTGGCTCTTCAGTGTAATCGAAAAACATTTTCTGAAGAAAGTCATTTTTTCTAGGAAGCCTTCTTTTATTTTTTTTTTATTTTTTTAACACCTAGCTTAGTGCCCGCTGCTTCCCTCGAGAAGGCTGTATAGTTTGCACAAATTTTGTTTTTCTTTGATTGAACCTCGCATTGAACATTACAGTGCATCAACAAGTGTCACCGTACGAACTGTTCAACGAAACATCATCGATATGGGCTTTCGGAGCTGAAGGCCCACTCGTGTACCCTTGATGAATGCACGACACGAAGCTTTACACCTCACTTGCTCGAGTATCATATCGTTTCTGGAAACCCAGAATCTACTATGTAGGAATCAACATGGATTCCGGAAACAGCGATCGTGTGAGACCCAACTCGCTTTATTTGTTCATGAGACCCAGAAAATATTAGATAAAGGCTCCCAGGTAGATGCTATTTTTCTTGACTTCCGGAAGGCGTTCGATACAGTTCCGCACTGTCGCCTGATAAACAAGGTAAGAGCCTACGGAATATCAGACCAGCTGTGAGGCTGGATTTTAGAAAACAGAACACAGCATGTTGTTATCAATGGAAAGACGGCTACAGACAAAGTAGCCTCTGGCGTGCCACAGGGGAGAGTTATGGGACCGTTGCTTTTCGCAATATATATGAATGACCTAGTAGATAGTGTCGGAAGTTCCATGCGGCTTTTCGCGGATGATGCTGTAGTATACAGAGAAGTTGCAGCATTAGAAAATTGCAGCGAAATGGAGAAAGATCTGCAGCGGATAGGCACTTGGTGCAGGGAGTGGCAACTGTCCCTTAACATAGACAAATGTAATGTATTGCGAATGCATAGAAAGAAGGATCCTTTATTGTATGATTATATGATAGCGGAACAAACACTGGTAGCAGTTACTACTGTAAAATATCTGGGAGTATGCGTGCGGAACGATTTGAAGTGGAATGATCATATAAAATTAATTGTTGGTAAGGCGGGTACCAGGTTGAGATTCATTGGGAGAGTGCTTAGAAAATGTAGTCCATCAACAAAGGAGGTGGCTTACAAAACTCTCGTTCGACCTATACTTGAGTATTGCTCATCAGTGTGGGATCCGTACCAGATCGGTTTGACAGAGGAGATAGAGAAGATCCAAAGAAGAGCGGCGCGTTTCGTCACAGGGTTATTTGGTAACCGTGATAGCGTTACGGAGATGTTTAATAAACTCAAGTGGCAGACTCTGCAAGAGAGGCGCTCTGCATCGCGGTGTAGAATGCTCGCCAGGTTTCGAGAGGGTGCGTTTCTGGATGAGGTATCGAATATATTGCTTCCCCCTACTTATACCTCCCGAGGAGATCACGAATGTAAAATTAGAGAGATTAGAGCGCGCACGGAGGCTTTCAGACAGTCGTTCTTCCCGCGAACCATACGCGACTGGAACAGGAAAGGGAGGTAATGACAGTGGCACGTAAAATGCCCTCCGCCACACACCTTTGGGTGGCTTGCGGAGTATAAATGTAGATGTAGATGTAGATATGTTGTTCACGAATTGCAACACCTTCTAAACTTTTCACGCTAGTTGTGGCCAGGGAAGCATGGTCTTTTCCAAATGTACTTCTGACCATAAAGCGATTCTGATATCTGGAGTTTGATGATGCCTTTGTCGTTCTTGTTGTGATATTTCCATAGAATCTTTCCTACTTTATCACATAATTTTTTGTATCTAACAGAGAAATGAAATAGTATTCATAAATTTAGCTTCAAAATTTTTTTTAATAAGACGAAATATGTTCTTAAAATTTTTCTCTCCTATTTCACCCCTTGGGGGTTGCACTTCCAAAAGAAGTGAAACATGATTTTTTTTTTAATTTGTAACCGAGAAGCCAAAATACCAATTTTCGAAGATTTAACTTAAACAATACTCTCACAATGTAACATTTTCTTAAATTTTCTCCCCCTTACGGGTTGCATTTCGAAAATGCACTGTAACACGTGATTTTTTATTACCAACCGAGAAGTCAAATACCAGTTTTCACTGATCAGACTTTAAAAATACTTCCATAGTTCTTTAATAATGATTTATTTTCAAAAAATCTTTCGCCCACTATTTCACTTCCACAGATGTCAAATTTCCAAAACTGCTGAAACATGTATTTCTTTATATATGACCGGCAAACCAAATACCAATTTTCGTATATCTCGCTTCAAAATTGTCTTAACAGCGACATATTTTCAAAAAACCTTTCTTCCACTGGATTGTCAAAAAAAGAAAAACGTTCTTAAACGACGCCTACAGTACAAGATCAACACCATTTGGAAATTTGAAGTTTCTATCCTTACTCCAAATTTCTATCCTTAGTGGTTTGGGCTGGGCGATGAAGAGTCAGTGAGTGAATGAATGAAACAGTCGGCACATTACCTTTCGTATATAGAGACAAACATTTTATTTCATTATTAGAAATTAGCTAATTTTGCCCGCTTTGTCATTATCAAGCTACATTACACCAAAAATAGTTACGTCAGACCAGGTTAACAATGTACACAACAAATGGGGAAAAAGCCTCAATGTGGTAAGTGTTTCGCACAGTCGAATTTGTTACCGGCATGAATATCACAGATGTAATGTCCGGCAGTCAAATGAAAACGAGGCAGACGGTAAAATGCTTCACAAGTAATCGCCATGACCACTGAAACACTTATCGCACTGTGAGGCGCGACGGTTAACACCTTCGTGGAAATATGTGCGCGTTGCGTGCAGGACGATGACTGTACCAGGCGTGAGCGGGCGCACACATTGCCACGGATGCTTCGACTACGCTGCCAATGCTTCGCTGGAGAGCTCTTAGACATCCTCCATACAGTCGCGATCCCTCCCCATCCCCAAGCCAGTTCCAAATATTTGGAGCTCTGAAGAAAAAACATTCGTGGTCTCGCTCTCTACCCAAGCAATTTCCCCATTTGGAGGCCTGGAGGAAGACATTCGTGGACATCTATTTGCTTGGAACGAAGAGGTGCACTCCTGGATACAATCATTTTTCCGTGAAGGCATTGACCTTCTTGTCACACAGTAGGGTAAATGTATTAACAATTATGGGGCTTACATTTGAAATAATAAACAGTTTACTTACTTTTTTACATATGTCTCATTTTCATTTGATTACCCCTTATCCTCTGTTCTCCTGAAACTCTTTCGTTGACTCCAGTCCTCCTATGATAGTCCGCTTGCCATTGTTGGGACTCATTGTAACATTGTTTCTTCGTGAAAACGAAATAAGGCATGATAGCGTAATAGTTTACTGTGCTTTTGTTCCGCGAACAATCTTACACGTATGATATACTCACTGTATGAATAGTTAACTTCAGAACAACCTACACTAGTAACGAAGAGGTTCCTTTGGTTATATGATTGCCTTTGTTCCTCCATCATCATGGATAGCTCGCACGCCCTATTCCTTAGATGTCGAATGGATAACAGTACACCCAACTTTCCCTGAACCGAACACCACCTTAATTTTTAATCTTCGTTGATCCATTATGGATCGTGTGACGACGGTTGGCGTGAACTTTTTGATGCAATAATTTACGAACAGCCGTAAGTATTGTAGAAATTTATTTTATTTTATGAACTTCTATGTGCTACCAGTTTCGGCAGTACATTAATGCCATCTTCAGGCCCCACTCGTCATAGTCGTAAAATCGCTATACACGGAAGGAGCCATATAACTGGATCCGTGTATAGCGATTTTACGACTATGACGAGTGGTGCCTGAAGATGGCATCAATGTAATGCCGAAACTGGTAGCACATAGACGTTCATAAAATAAAATAAATCTCTACAATACATACGGCTGTTGCATCAAAAACCATCTTAATTGGCCATCAACCTCTCCAAGTCCTAATCCATTTGTTTTTGTACCACTGACTGGACAGAGTAGTGCTTAAGACTAGAAATGGTCTTTCACAAAGTGGACATTGCTTTGATCGTGAAAGATCTTTAAGACAGTTACAAAATAACCAAGTTTAATATTGTGAAGATATTTTTGAAAATCTGAAAAACATTTGCAAGTTATTATTTACCTGACGACTCAATGAGTACTTCATGACCTAATTTGTGTTTTTTAGATTATTTTTAAAAGTTACTGCAAGCAGAAAACTGAATAATGGACATACGTTTATTTGTTTTATTCGAACTTGTTCGTACTACACGGTTCCTGCTAACGGCTCTGTGTAAAGTTTTAAGATATCTGACTTTGAGGATGATTTTCAAAGTGCCTGTACCACACGGAAACTTTGATTTGTTACAACACATGTCAGACTGTGTCGCACTTCATACGTCGTCGTTAAACCCGCAAAGTTATTTACAGTACAGTATCATTTAAGATTTTTAAAAAGGAGGTAAAAATTTAATTTTGATGTAAAAGCGTAAGCCGAGTGTCAGTTCTAGTTACGCTTCGTATAACACCAAGAAAAATAAAATGGGCAGTATATGGATTACTTCCTGGCCGCTGTATATAGTCTGAAATTACTGCGGGCACTCCTTTATTAACGATACCGGATCCCTGCCGCTCCAGTTACAGTGTCAATTACTGGCGTATTCATAATTACCATTATCTCACTTCGTGGCTCAGAAATTACTTTCAGATGGAAAGAAAAACATTTCCATACCCTTCAGTGACACTATGGATCTTCCAGACTTCAAAGCTTTTCAGCTAAGAATTGAGAAGACATTAAAACACTGTGCCAAAACGGGACTTTTCACTGTTTGCCTATTTTAGGAAAGTTAGATAATAACATATTCTCCAAAGCAGAGTGAAAGTTACATTTTGGAAAAACAAAACATTTTGCGCTGCTACGCTAGTTTTTGCGAATGCTTTCCAGCAGGTATGTAAGTCCAGCAAACGTATGCGGTGGAGCATCTGTGAGTTTGAAAAGTGGGGGCGAGGTAGCGACAAACTAAAACTTTGAGTCACATAGCGAGTTGTTATCGGACAGGTCGCATGGTAAGAGCGCTAATCTTTGGCCCTCGTAGCTGTTTCATATCAAAGAAAACTTCACGAAAAACCGCCAAAAGAGCATTCTGTTAAGCGTTTTTCGTATAATATCCAATTACAATAGTAATGTCTAGGTTCATCGATTAATCTATCGTTAGGTTTCTGTATGGGGGGGGGAACATTATCCGATTTATTTTGAAAAGCCCGCGCGCCATCTTGAAAAAATTTATAGTTCGCCTTGGCGATATGCAACCAGGAATCAACAGTAGTATGGATTTGCGCAACCAGATACGTTTGTTGCGGTGCGCGAGAGACGAGTGCCAAACACAGCCAATACATCCCATATTAAACTCACAAGTCTATCGGAAGTGGAGTTACGGCCCTTCACGTGCATACGTGGTGCACCTCCGATCGCGATGGACCTATCATCAATTCAGCTAAGTAAAGCCAGCTTTCATCTTTTTTTACAATTAATCTGTGATGCTTGTCTCTAATTTCAGTAGGCTTGTATTTATTTTATATAATCAATTATGGTGAATAGGTACACTACTCGACATTAGCAATGGTTTCTGCCTCACTACCTTCTCTTAATTTTAGTAATACAAAATAAAGAAATACTTTTGTAATGATTTCTTTTACTGATGGCGTATAGCATTTTGCATTACAAAGGTGGAAAAGGGACCCTTCTAGAACAGCTTCCTCCACCTATCTTTCTTTCTTATTTACAACAACTAACAATGTTATCGAGTTGAAATTTAGAATGGTTTTAAGAAATAATCATAATAAAAGAAGTTGAAACGAGGCTCGAAATTTTAAAGTAAGGCTGCCGGGTTAAGTGAAGCTTATGTATTATTTTGTGATACATGACGTGCAGAACTACAATATTAATTTCCTAAAGCAACTGAATACTACTCTCAAAATTTGTCGAGAGAAGAGACTACGAAGTTTACCACGTGCGAATAATATTCAAATGAAAGACAGATAACTCTACGAGCGCTGTAGCTGTTTGGTACGATGGTAACCTTACATATGAAGGGCCAGTGTTCCATTCCCAGGCGGGTTGTATTTTTAAACATAGGTATATAGTTGATATATATTATTTAACATAGTCGCATACTCTACAAGCATTTCCTTGAAGCGTGAAATACATAAAGATTTTTTTTAAAAAAAGCCTGTGCTCGAGACTGGTAATTGCTGGAGTGGTGGTTCAAGCCTAGTTTCGGTCATTTCTTTTTTAGTTTTTTTCCGTTCATTTCCAGTACTTACGTCACATAAAAATATGCTAATGAGCACATATTTGTCATTTTATGAAAAGTGCAAGTCTTCTTATTTCTAATTACATATCATACACAAAACTCCAATTTTCATTTCAGATATCACCGATCCTTTATATGTGAGGTTATTTAAAAAAACAAAAACATTTCAAATTAAATTTTTTTTCATCTTCATGTACCCTATGCTTCACGGAAATGCTCGTGTAACATGAAGCTTTGTTTAAAAATTTACTAAAACTGGGAGTCAAAGACCACCCATTTGGCAGCTGCACATCCTACCACAGAGCCACACAGCCCATCAAAACAGTCAACTTGCTTTACGGTGTTAAACAACTTCGAGGAACTTTAATGTAGTTTTTGTAGGAAATTTTTGAGAGTTGCATCGAACTACTTGATAACCGATGTTTCATTCTTAACTTCACGTACCATATATATATATATATATATATATATATATATATATATATATATATATATATATATATAATTGCAAAACTCCGATCATCATATTGTCTCTGTCAGTTTCCCACCTATAGTTAAAAAAGTCTCTTTCAGTTCTAGACGCAAACTTGGTATGGCGTAAATTAGTAAACAAATAGGATTAAGACGACGAAAGCTTCAGAGGAGTTGAAAACTTTTCAAAGCAAGTGAACTTTAAACTATTTTTTGTGGAATATAAAACAAAACCCATTGATATGTGACACGCAATGGATCTGTCTCAGCTCCAAAACAATACACGGTCAAACGGCCTTTCGAGACTAAACATGGAGTTATGTATGATAAGCACAAGGGACAATTCAACACGATCAGAAAGACGACTTAAAAAGGAAACTTTTCTGCTCAACGTGAGATATTTACAAGGGCGAATCCTGAGTCAATATGTCACGTGAAAGCGAGTTACGCAGTATCTCTGATTATGGCAAAAAATAAATAAATAAATAAAATAAAATATGAGCCACATTCAGATGGTGAAATGGATTAATTAAGGGATACTTAGAGACCGTCGTTGAAACTGTGTGCCCAGAAAAGAAAAAAAGGTTTCTCAAAAATAAGCCTGTCTCGTCAAACTATTACTAGACGTGCGGATGACGTGGGAAGACAAACTGAAGATATGGGAAGACAATCTGAAGATAATTTTAAAAACCGTGAATCTGAGTTTGTTTTACTCTCTAGCTTTGGATAAATGCACAGGTATGATGCATACCGGCCAAGAGGCCATTTATGTCAGAAGTGTTGACGGTCATTTTAATAAAAAAAGAAGAATTAGTGGCATCGTGTCCACTTAATGGTACCACGAAGTCACGAAATTTGTTGAAAGCAGTTATATCGACATTAAGTCGCCTTTAGTTCAAACTTAATCACCAGAGGCTAACAACGAATGGTGCCCCAGCAATGGCTGGGAAATACGAAGGTTTAGCTCAGTTGATTGAAAAAAGAGGTCCGTAAAGTTGGCAATACATCGGTGCTAAACTTTCATTGCATTATCTAGCACGAGAATTCATATGCCAAGTCCCTCAAAGTGGACCATGTCATGAAGGTAAAAGTCAAAACAGTGCACTTTATTGAAGTGGAAAGAACTGAATCACGGTCAGTTCCAAGAATTTCTGAAGTCTCTAGATTCAGTGTATGATAACAATGCGTATTATACAGAAGTAAGATGGCTAACCCTTTTGAAAATATTGAAAGGAGAGTTTGATTTGAAGGAAGAAGTACAATCGTTCTTTGAAAGCAAGTCAAAGTGGGCTGACACATTATCTGCGAATCCAGTAATGCTGGCAACTGATGGGTTATGCATGGTGATCGTATCAACCTGTACCGCATCAAAACGGCCTGAAGATGACGCAATGAAGAGGCGAAACTGGTAGCTACAAAATAAAATAAAATCATAAGAACGGCTGTAGGTGTGTTTATTTTTTGTTACGAAAGTCAAAGAGACTCCCAAAGTTGGAAGATAAAGAGTGGCTTTCCAACTTTGCGTTCTTGGTCGATATAACTAGTCACCTAAATGATGTTAATACACTACTTCAAGGATAAGATCAGCTGATTAATGTCATGCGTGATCTTATTTTCGCATTCCAAATGAAACTTGGGCTTTGGGAACAACTGCTACGGACAATAAACTTTACACGTTTTCCTACATAGTCAAAGCAATTGGACGTCATACAGGCAGCAGCGATTAAATACTGACTTTAAATACGATTTGTAAAACAGATTTCAAGATTTTAAGAAACATCGTCTGCTTTTTTCTATATTTGCGCCATTCTCCGTAGACGTGAGTTCACTACCATAACATTTACAAACAGAATGCTGCGAAATGTAATGTGATGCACAGTTAAAAGAGAAATTTGATCAGGTTGGCTTTGAAGAGTCCTATGAAACATATTTGGAAAAGAAGAAATATGAATGATTTCATTATTTGGAAACACGTGAGTGAACAGCCTTTTAGTTGAATGAATTACATCAAATCACAAACGAGAATCCGAATTACTGATGTTCATCTGGAACATGTAGCAACAACTTTAGCTGGCATCAACATTGACTCACTTGATTCAGAGAAAGAAAGCCAGACATCCTTCTACCGTAGTATTTCATTAAATTGTATAATAAATGTTCTTTCTTCAGATTTGTTTTATTTTCTTTAAAAATTAATATTTCTTGCTTGTTTCGGTCCCCAAAATAAAAATTAGTAATGAAGCCCATGGGGAAATCCTCTATCAAAAATTTGGCCCGCCTGCCGAAAAGGTTGGCTACCCCTGAATTATAGCGTACACTCCGTAGAAAATGAGTGAGCAGAAAGTCATACAGATGTTGCACTGTAACAAGCTACTGACGCGTAACAATTCAAACAAAGATATAGCAATATAAGTGTTAAAACTCCACTCGCTATCATCACAATAACTCGCACTCAACAGATGGATTTAACACAATACTCAAACTTTGTGAAGAAGAGGTTCCACTAAGCCAGAAGAATAAAAACCTTTTCAATTAAGCGGCTGAACCCAGCCCGCGGAAATACGCATTTGCCATTACTTTCACAACTATCGCATATAATTGATAATTGAGAGTATTCCCGTCCACAGCTCGTGGTCGTGCGGTAGCGTTCGAGTTTCCCGCGCCCGGGTTCCCGGGTTCGATTCCCGGCGGGGTCAGGGATTTTCTCTGCCTCGTGATGACTGGGTGTTGTGTGATGTCCTTAGGTTAGTTAGGTTTAAGTAGTTCTAAGTTCTAGAGGACTGATGACCATAGATGTTAAGTCCCATAGTGCTCAGAGCTATTTTTTGAAGAGTATTCCCACTAATAGTTTCTGCACAATCCTATGGACTGTCACCCTATGAAAGCCGCCTTATGAACAAGTTACATAGCAGTGTGACTTCATAACAAATAAGTATTTTGTATTATTTTAACCTTTCTCCATCAATAATCAGAAAGAACTGTATTGTTACCTTCGCGAACACACGTTATGATCTGTTATCGGCTGATAATGCTCTGCATGTCTTACAGATTTTTAATCATAATACGTACCAACTATGTAATACATTGCTGGCTGTAGATACGTATACCAAATAATAGTAAAAATAGCTACATTATCGAGATTTCTCAGCCGAGAATGTCATATGGCTTGAAGTTTTAACTGCGAAGCGTCTTCTGCAAAGGACATTCGTCCGTTCTTCAGTACTGTGAATGGTGTAATTACGGAGAAAAGTACTGCAACGAAGAACAGCAGGCGTCTACGAACCGAGGTCATCTGGTTCCATTAATCCCTCTACAGCGGACAGATTATCAGACAAGATCGACCCCGAAGCGTGCTCCCCGCAAACCGATAGATTAGCACGCTCCGCTGTAAAGGGCAACCTTGCTCAAGTCGTCTATGATGCGCCTACTATGAAGGAAAACGTACACGCGATTGATAAACAGTATCCACTGCACGCAAATTGCGACACTTGTTGCATTCAGCACATAGAAATTCGTGACGCCTCGCGGTGAAACGAGCAGCAACCACGTCAGACACGAAGGCCGCGCTATCTGTACCACCGGCACGCCACACTTGCTCCGTGGGTGTCTGCATTTTTACCTAATCACGTTCCCGGCACCTGCTTCTTGCCCATACGCCAACATTCTGAGCAAATAATTACTTAAGGATAATCATCCATTTTATCACTTTAACGCTGCTTCCGTGTACTTACAGTGAAACAAACACACTTCTAATTGATCATCAGCAGTGTGTTAAGGTTATTCGGTCCTACCTGTCAGAAATTAATCTTTAAAATTTTGCTATCGTTCGGCGCTGAACACTGGCATAAAACACTTGAAATTGGGCGGCGGTTTCTTTGGAGAAACGAAGAGCAGACGGGCAGTGACTGCGGCCTATCTTGCAAAAGGTCAGAGATTTGACTCTTACGATTTACACACGAACGTGCGAATATGTTCTTTGCCTGCTCAGGCAGGACAAAACGTGTTATTTAGTCACATAATCTTTGCTCCCTTTATACTTGACTTCATATCTACCATTTCAAATGAAACGTTTTATTTCAACTCGCTTGGTCAATTTCGATAGCACGGGCATTTTTATATGCACATGTACGTATGCATTACAAACGGAATAGGATGTAATGATAAAGAACCAAACATGAGAGAAAACTAGGAGAATTGTTGTTGATCTGAAAGTAACTGTACGAATAGTCATCGTGTGTTTTGTGTATTTTACGGGCTTTCAATGTTCCTGGAGCATTTTCTGAAGTTTCATTTCTTGTTATCGCCACATGTCAAGGCTTTTGGTATGAGCTTATGGATATGTTCAAAGAAAAAGAAATCAACCAATAGTGGGAAAAAAAGATTTTTTTTCAAATAAATTGGAAAAGTATTTTGTTTTAATCATATTATTTTGTGACCTGGGGCTCATCTTGTCGGGATCGGCAGGATAAGTATACGTGATTCTGAATTTTGCCAAACTTTAAAGAAAAAGTGGCACAGCGGTAGCAGTTTTAGTGCTGTTAAAAGTGAATGCCGTTGTTTCATAACGTCGTGTTATGAGTGTTTGTGGCATATCGTTTCAGTTTAGACGAATTCAAGCGTCCGTAGTCTCTTCGAGGCAGTTTTATTCTAAAGTGGCTAAAAACACTACAAGATAGTACGCTATCCGCTGTCTGCGATTCTTTGGTCCATATTTCAATACCGCCAAATTATAAAATGAAAATTTGCGATGTCATAGAAATATCTGTAATGAGTCTTTTAAAGGTTGTTGTTATTATTATTATTATTATTATTATTATTATTATTATTATCATCATCATCTTCTTGATTCGTTTTTCTGATATTCAGCCAAGTGTGTTACTACTCTGTTCCCGGCCCACCTTGAATGGTTGGAAAGAACTTCGGCAAAAATAGGCTGTATACATAGAAAGGAAAACGAACCATTTAATCAGAAGTGTGGACACAATCTGAGAAGGCACAGGATGGCAATCTACATAGGAAATTGATCAGCAGAGGAGGAAAGGGCGCACCTAATTGAATGTTTGCTTATTCACTCTCGTTCCGACACTGATACAAGTATAGCGGGATTCGTCACTGGTGTCGACAGGCTGCTCAAAGTACTGACACTCCACTAACAATAATACTCGCAATTATAGCCTAAAGAACCAGTCGTTCTCTGCTTAATTATTCCATCATTACGCCACGAGGTCTTATAAATGAGATATCAACAGGATGATATATTGCTTGATTATTTGTTACAGTAATATAGTTTAAACCACATTAAAGGACAGCTTGAAGCCTGATGAAGTTATCACCATCAGAATGATAGTGCATTGCCATGCGCTAACTTAGGACGAAACATATTTTTCCGAGTTTAATTTGAATCAACTGCACTTGGTGATAATGTTCATGCTGATGAAATCTATGGCTACCAGTCAACAGAATAGGAGCGAGACTCTTGGCTCATTACTTTTTGATAGTGCCTGGTATTACACAATCAGCAGGCAGATTAGTCTGGTACAGCAATAGCGAGATAGATTACTTCGTTAACAGTTACATATTGCGACGATTTCAGATTGTGTTATTATCGTCCACATTAAAAAAAATTAGACGGTAAATACGAGTCTACTGATTACAACTTTTTTATGAATTATTTTCTATGATTTTTATACCGCACTGATAAAAAAAATACTGAGTCACTCTTTTCCTGTCCTTACCCATCTCTCTCTAATTCATGATGCGGTATCGCAAGTGCGTACCTCATTAAACTGATACTAAAAGCTGGGCCCGCATCTCGTGGTCGTGCGGTAGCGTTCTCGCTTCCCACGCCCGGGTTCCCGGGTTCGATTCCCGGCGGGGTCAGGGATTTTCTCTGCCTCGTGATGGCTGGGAGTTGTGTGCTGTCCTTAGGTTAGTTAGGTGTAAGTAGTTCTAAGTTCTAGGGGACTTATGACCACAGCAGTTGAGTCCCATAGTGCCCAGAGCCACAACCCACTAAAAGCTGGCTGTAGATTTGCACTGTTCGTTGTCTCGTTCACTGCAATATAAAATTCCCTGTAAGATGATGGTTTCATTAATAGGGGAGAATGAAAAATTTGACAAAATATGATTTGCTCGTTATACTGTAGTTTCCTGTAGTTCTATCATTTTCAGATGACTCTTGCATCATGCAGCACAGTGTGTTCTGTTATGAAACATCCTAAGTTGTGTCAAAGCCATATCTCTGTGATTCTGTTCAATGCGAAGGTTATAGTCCAGAAACAGACACAGGAGAAAGTAAGAGGGTGATACTGTGAGATGGAAGCTGTCAACACAGGTACCTGAGCAGCTCAGTCGGGAGGCAAGGTTCCTGGTTCGAGTCCCTATCTGGTACACAGTTTTAAACCTGTTAGGCATTACTGTTGTTGTTGTTGTTGTTGTTGTCGTTGTTGGTGGTGGTGGTCTTCAGTCCGAAGACTTTTGATGCAGATCTCATTCAAAAAGTAGATTGTGGCGGTGGTCCCCAACCAAGCGTAAATCATCAGTTACTTTGCTGCCCAAACAGCAAAGCTCATCCACCTTTTTTAGTATCTCATTTCCTAGTCTAATTCCCTAATTAGATTACATTCCATTACCCTTGTTTATTTTTGTTGAAACAGATGCACTTCTGTAGGACCGGACAGAAGAAGAATATGAATTATGGAACTGGGAGATTTTTGTGTTCTGCATATTAACCAGAACATCGTTGAAGAGATTAAGTAGCTGCTAGGATTTGGATGTCTGGTTTATGTGTGGAGGGAAGGAGGAACAGGGAGGGTAGAGGTAAGGTGCACTGCATTGATGGTAACGAACTTATCAAACCTATTGAATTTCAACTGCAATTTCGATACGGTGTCTCGTAAGATGGTAGTTATCCTGGTGACAGTACCATGAACGTGGCCTCTCTTATTCAGTCTTCGGTACACAAACTGTCCTGGTAAAACAAGAAAGAGGAACGGACGGTAAGAAGAAATATGAGCGCTTAAACGACAGTGTGATGAGTAAACAAGGCTAGCTGAGTTGCATAAGGCCACAGCGTTTTGTGTCAGCATTTGCCCTTGGCTACACATTAGCTTTCCTCGTGCATCGTCCGGCAACAACTGATGTTTTGTTGACCTAAATGGACAAAGGCCAACAATGAGAACCTCTTTTCCTTCCGAACTCTGAATGTCATATTCCACAAAGGTCATATTCCACAAAGGAGTATAGTAAGGAAGGTGTACAAGGCTAATTACAATCCGTCGCGCTAAGGATTCAAGGACCTTCAATTTTTGTGTGTGTTTTTAAAGGTATTAGCTGCGAAGAATAAGAGCCAATTTTAAATGGACTACGATATACACACCAGCAATCTATGTTATGAAAACCATAATCTCACAGTGTTCGCGTCTTTCCGTAAAGTTCAAAGTGGAGATGAAAGTGTTCTGGTACAAAAATCCTTAACAAGCTCCCAGCAGATATGGAGCAATGGCCTTTTAAGTTAAATCAATTAAATAATAATTTAAAAAGTGCTAATAACAACCCTAGGAATTTCATACGTTGCTCCTTAACTTTATTTGCTAATTAAATGGTTGCAAATAAGTTTTCTAACAAAGAAAACACGAGAAAATGCTCCTGAGATTTTGTTACGCCTTTATGCTCCTTTTTCAACCTCAGTACACTTTTTCAGAATTATTGTTTGTACTTTTTCTCAACGTCTGATCCTTTTGGAGCTTCTTGTTCTTTTCCATAGATTGAATTCTTTTGTGACAAATTCAGTTTAACCTGTGAGACGTAATAATGCATGTTTCGGTTTTGGCCTGAAAGAAATTCCCACCTAAGACGTGTATCCAAAAGTTTGCACTTCATTCTGGTTTCTGAAAACTAGTAAAAATACACAACTATTTCCCATTAGACAACAAATGAACAGTTATGCGGTTGAGTTATTCTGAAAACTTACGTTATGTGATAGAAAAAAAGTTTTTAGTCGTCGCTAATAAACTCTAAATAGCAGCGATATTTCGTAGACAGACTTTCACGTTTCGTTTACATCTACAGTATTTTGATAGAAAGTTGTGAAGCGCCCACTAACCTTCCGAGTTGTTTGCCGGTTGAGTGATTCTCCTCTTGGTTATAGCCTCAAAGTAAGTGGCTTTATGGTTCTAGGTACTTTGAACTACTTCTCATCCCTTTGTGGTTAGGCCAGCATTTTAGCTGCTTTGTATGAAATGCTCACGCACCCCTACCGGGGATTGTCACCGTCACGGAAGTCCTGTATGGCCCCTGTAAGCCTAAAAGCTACTCTTCTAATACATGTTTATTCCTAGAAAGTGAGAATAGATATTCAGGAATATTCCTAATTTCCCAGTGATCCATTTCCACTGGAAAACATAAAAGTTACAAATCCGCTACTGTTCCAACCGAAGTAGAAAAGGTAGCCTACAGTAACACTGTCTGCAGAAATGTTTTGGCACTTGACGTACAGCAAATAAACAAAAGTAATTTGGTAACATAAAACATTAGTATCATATTATCATGAATAACACGCCAAAATAATAAATAAAACGAAATATGTTACGCTAGAAAAACTGTGGAAGCTCTAATAAACGTTGAGTAAAACAATCACAAAAAAGATCAGATGAAACAACAAAGGGTGTCCCTTTCTATTGCTTACGTGAATGGTTCTCATTAAATACGAAAATTCCTGGCAAGGCAGACTTAAGCAGTATCTCACATCTAGCATTTGTCAGCGTAGTGGTTGCAGTTGGCAGGGCGACTGCTCCATAAGCAGAGGTTCAAATGGTTCAAATGGCTCTAAGCACTATGGGACTTAACATCTGAGGTCATCAGTCCCCTAGACTTGGAACTACTTAAACCTAACTAACCTAAGGCAGGATTCAAACCTGCGACCGTAGCTGCAGCGCGGTTCCGGTCTGAAGCGCCTAGAACAGCTCGGCCACAAGTAGAAGCAGTCTGGAGTTCACAAGGGGGAGAGTGTCGCTTGTCTGACTTGGTATGCTTTTCTGTTTGTTTAATTTTTACTTTCTGTCTACGTGAAAAATGCTGAAATCCAAAATGAGCGTTGGAATAATGTGTGACTTTGTTAAACAGTTTATAATGACGGCACTCGAGGAGACACACATTCTGAGATCTAGCATTTGACACATCTCCGCTGCAAAAGATGCAAAGTACGAACGAAATCGTTTTCTGCACCACGAGTAAACTAGAGCGCGCCAAGAATAAGTAACGACAGCGTGAAAACAGTAGAGTGACACAGCAGTTTGTTAGTGGGGCAATGAGACCTTCAAGCTCAAAAAGAAGAAATGAATTTTTTGTGACACAGCGGTGGCATTTCTAGCATGTGGCATTCCCCTTTCGAAATTTAACAGTGCCATCGTGAAAGCATATTTGGAGAACTAGACTTGAACATCTGTTCCAGATGAGACACAATTAAGAAAGTTAACTTCAGCCTTTGCATGAAGGAAAAGTATCACTGACCTGACTAGTATTAGCTGATGATCCAACGTATTTTATTCTAGATGGAAACTCTGACAAACAGAACAGATATAGATTGAATATTTTTGTGGACGCCTGAATGGAGACCAACTCATGTTTTTGTTAACTTGCTTTTTTAAGAAAACAGAGTCAATGCGATGTAAATTTTTAACAATGCATGCGTCATATGGAGTAAGATACGATCAAGGTTTTTACTGTTACTTGCGTTTTCTAATCTCATGTCTTTGTTCCGTAATTTAAAATACGTGATCTGCACCGTGCACGTTATCCATCGAGTTTGTGAGGGATTGAAAGAAGAATACTCATAAATGATCCAATTAGCTCCCAACATTAAGGAAATCTAGAAAAAAGCTTTTAACTTAAATACGAACTGCAAGATGAACCTTATGCCCTACACATCCCTTGACCACAGGCGTGAGAAAACTGGAGGAGCAGAGTTTTCAGAAAGAAACACAGTGCACTGTTTAGAGAGACGTGAGTGATGCGCTTGGTGGTATTGAAAAACGAAAGCTTGAGAAAAGCCTAGTCAAAAATCCTGATTTGGAGGACATTTAAATCCAAAATACGCATCTGTTGTTTCTGCTGATTTAGGATATTCCTTTTCTATTCACAAATATTTTGCGGCGTATTCACACATGCAAACTAAAAAAACTGGGAAATTATTTTTTCATCAGTTTTCTGAATGAGTGAGTAAAGTATGCCAGCGTGTTTAGTAATGCGTTTCACTGCATATTTCAGTGTTTGAGTAAATAGGTACTTTTGGAAGGTTTGAGATTTAATGACATATTATTCAAAGATAATTATTACACTGAAGTATTGATGATGGTCTCCTGGGCATTACAAAAGGCGGTACCAGTTTCTTGTTAGGGTGTGTGAGCACTAAGGATGGCAGTGCAAGTTCTGCAACGTGCTCCAATGCTAGGGACATGATTGTTAAAGAGCTTTTCTGGTTGGTCGCGTCCTTTCGCAATCTCCAGGGGACCATAATAAATTACGGTGAGTTCAGTGTAATTACTGCCTTTGCTTTTGAAATCAGCGTGCAATTTTTGGTTGGCTTATTGCGTATTTCTTCGACCTTCTGCGTTATACTGCAGCAGTTCCTTCTGTGCGTGGTCCAAGTCTCATCACGCCATTGGCAGTGACACATCGTGCAAAAGTAACTTTTCGTCCTTAAGTTTTGTACATCAGTGCATATATATTCCATAATAAATTTTCGTATTTGGAATTAGTACCTTTTCAACACTTTTTCACCTAAAACGTCACGCCTACTGTGCACTTTTCCGACGTATTTTCCGTCTAAAAATCCTAGGTCTAATTATTAAAACATTCCCTTGAAAATGTTTTCTACATTTATGGAATCTGGAACTTCTACTAATGTATGTTCATGCCGCATAACATAGTGTACACGTCAAAATAAACTTGCAGACTAAGTTATCTATATTTAAATATAATTTTTCCTTGCGTAAATACGCGTTTTTGTGTATGTCCACACAAATAAATTTACAGTATCATTCTAACATCAGCTGTACAGCATAACCGCTAAAAGAAACAATCAGAGAGCGTGAATTCCCTTTGTGCGCATTAACGTACTAAATTGACTGCCAAATTAATACACAGAAAATGTAAAGATTTGACAGATACGGGATTTGACACGCTATAATTAACAGTAATTAGTAATTAATACGACATACAAAAGCTCTTTGTGGTAAACGGTCCTCGAGCAGCTACTGAAAGCGATCTGAATTATCAGAGGGAACTGGATCAGCTCGAATGAGGCCTGATAGTAGCAATAGTAGCATTTCAGTTATTCCGTCAGAGAATTAATTTCCCCTCATCCACAACCGGTGACATTACGGTTTGGGAACATCAAGAAAGCACTAAAGGAAAGCGTGATCCAAAAATACCTGAAGCTTTAGCTGATACTGACCACCGGACGCTAAAGCGCACTACACAAAACAATCGTCACAAGCTCTCGTCATTAATTGCATAGGACTTCCGTCATAGCTGAGGACTCTAGCCGTAGCTCGAGTATGAGGGTCACTGACAGAATGATCCGTCACAAGACGATACAACTCTGTCATGGCCGTGCTGCGACTTGCAGGTCACCTTCTGTAACAGCTTATTCGCAATATAAGGGGACTTTATCCTCTGGTTGATCTATGTCAAAAATCGTTAAGACTTAAACGCATTTTTAAATAACAAACACCAGTGTGTAAGGTATACTCTTTATTTACTACAGTACTATGTAAGGCAAGCTCGTACAATACGTTACTTTACAAACATCTAACTACACCTCCAAACAAGTCAGGCGCTGACGGGTGTGAATATCACCGAACCATCAGTTTACGGAGTCATGGTTGCAAGATATTGACACTAATTATTTACATTATAATGGAAAAACTGGTAGAAGACGACCTTGGGGAAATTTCGAGGCAATTTTGACACAATGGCTTACCTTAGGGTATAGGCTGAAGAAGGGCGAGTCTAATTTTATAGCATTTGTAGGTTTAGAGAAATGCTTTTGACAATGTTGGCTGGACTAAATCCTTCAAAATTTTGAAAGTAGCAGGGATAAAATACAGGGAACAAAATGTTATGTACAACTTGTACAGAAACAGGAGTGCAGTTATAAGGATTGACCATAAAAGGGAAACAGTAGTTGAGAACTTACTGAGACGAGGTGTAGTCAAATGGTTCAAATGGCTCTGAGCACTATGGGACTTAACATCTGAGGTCATCAGTCCCCTAGAACTTAGAACTACTTAAACCTAACTAACCTAAGGACATCACACACCTCCATGCCCGAGGCAGGATTCGAACCTGCGACCGTAGCGGTCGCGCGGTTCCAGACTGTAGCGCCTAGAACCACTCGTCCACACCGGCCGGCTCTGATGAACACTCACCGTCGAGGATAACATTCCGGGGTTCTACTAGTTAAAAAGTACTCCAGCTAGTCATGTATCTGGGAATATTCTGTACGATTGTACCTTCGTTAACAGTCTGCAGAGGGGTTGCGTGTCAAATGCTTTTCAGAAATCTAGGAATATGGAATCCACCTGTTCCCCTTCATCCGTACATCCGTAGTCCGCAGTATATAATGCGAGGAAAGGGCAAATTGAGTTTCACGTGATCCATGCTTTCTAACTTGAAGATTTATTATATTCGAACTCAGAACATGTTCTAAAATTCGGAAGCAAATGAATGTTAAGGTTATCGTAATTTTGCGATGCCCTTCTTTAACCTTCTCATATACAGGAGTCACCTGTGCTTTTTTCTAGTCGCTTGGGAGTTTGCGCTGGGCGAGAGATTCGCGATGAATGCAAGCTAGATAAGGAGCCAGTGCCATAGAGTACTCTTTGTAAAACCGAAATGGGATTCCATTCCGACCTTGTGACTTACCAGTTGTTTCCATACGCCACAGGTGCTTAACATACGGGACTCTGCGCAATTGTCACTACCCAAATACAGCGGTATCTCGGGTTTTCTCGGCGTGACTGATTAGTCGTGTGTTTTCCAGTGTTCAGCAGAGTTGTTTATTCAGTTTTACGCACAATATTTCGGCGACCGGCGTACTCTTTCTTAGGTGCTGCACGTTGTGCTATTGTGAATGCTGGTTGGAGTCCAGCAGCGAGCACGTAAAACAACAAATTCGCAGAACTTTAAGAAGACAATTGGGTCAGTCGTCGAAATATTTTGTAGTAACTGAAATAAATAACTCAGCTGAAGAACTGAAAGCAAACGGTTTACCCGAGTGACGTGGAGTGATGTCTTGGCGCCTTGCGAATCGACTTTACACTTACTGAATTCCGGTCTGTTGGTGGTCAGTAGTCGGCAAACTTGGTGCACTGTGCTGCCGCAACTCCGGGTGAACGACTGGGTGGGCGTTCGCGATAGCGGTGGTCGTCCCCCACCTCCCTCCCCCCCTCCCATTGTGTCACGGGCACTCTGCCTTGTAACGCGACTCACGTCTACAGGCGCTGTTGAACCCCCACACAGCTACGCGACCTTTGTGTAGCGGTCGTTTCCGCCAACACCTTGCCCATTACTGCACAGCTTACGCCATCGTCGCTGAAAATTTACGACGTTAATCCGACCAGGTGCCATTTGGACTTTTTTCTTGTTCGGTTCCACAGGCTCCAAAAGTCTTGCAATGGATAAAACCTTCATATCCCACCTACGCTTCTTTATTCATAAGTTAGTCAATTATTTCGTCAGGACTAGCTGATTTCGGTCTTGTTGCCATTTTCAATTTCAGACAATTCCATTACACAGACGAATGGAATCTGTATAGTGAACTCGTCCGTGAATTCCAATTTCATGTTTGGAAGTACGCAGATAAGAACGGTTTGTTCCGCTGCAGAAAATTTCGCCTGCAAGTGACATATGCAACATTTAAGAAGTGGGCAAAAGGCCAAAATTAGCTTGTCGTAATGATTATTAGACAAACTTACTAGAGACTAAAGTGGCCTTGATAGAAGAAGGTTTTATCTGTCGACAAACGGTTTTTCTTTCTCCTACATTTTCGTTTCATTCATTTCGGAAAATTAGAAAAGGAAGATAGATTTGATCTTACAAAATGATATTAAAAATTGTACTGACCACAGAATCGGCGAGGAAGGGAATTTGTAGAAAACGCTAGCTAGAAGAGGAGATAGGATGTTAGGACTTCAAGGAATAACAACCGTGGTACTGGAATGAATGGTAGAGAGGAAAAATTGTGAGGGAAGACAGATAATAAAGGACATTAGATGTAAGTATCACTCTGAGATAAAGCGATCGACCTAGAGCAAGAGCTCCTCGGCGGCCATATCAAACCAGTCAGATGTATCCACTGTAAAGTGAATTTAGTTGCACAATTAGGAATCAAAATTCGGATTCTCGAATGGATGAATTTTGATCATGGTGTATTTTCGTATAAAAAATAACATGGGACAATACAGTTGCAACGATAGCAAACGTGTAATAAATTATCGACCAACAAATCATTTTTTTTTCGTCGCTTTAAATACAATAATCGGTTTCAGATAATAAGTATATGACATCCGTTCGACAATGTGGTCGCTGAAGACAGAGAACAAAAACAGATAAGACAAGGATCGGGCAGAAAACCGAACTTGATCCAACCCATAAGGAACCATTTCGCAGCCGTCTTCGGTAAGCAAGATAATAAATATGAAAGGTTGGGTAGGGATTTGCCCTGTTTGCTTCCGAATACAAAGCCATTATCCGCCTTGGTGGTAATCCCTGATCTTTACAGATACACAATACACTAGTTTTAAATAATCGAGTGCACTGTTTTAAGTCCACGTTATTTCATGACAAATACTGATATTTGGGGTACGTCAGGGATGTGTATTCAGCTAGCTACTTATAAGACAACGTGACTTCCAAAACCTCTCACCAAGACATCACATCTTTCCCTAATTCACTCTTTGCTTTTGTATTTAAGGGAGGCATGACAGCATTTCTTGTCACATGACGCCTGTAAGTCTTATTCGCAACACATGCAGAGGCGGCCCACAATAACATAAACGTCGTGGTATAAACATATTATTGGTGGAGCTTGCTTTATATCATACTAGCTGCAGAGCCCGGCATTGTCCGGTATGTTTAATATCTGCTACACAAAGCGATTGTTAATACTCTCAGCGAATGCAAGTCGCTTGGGAAACTGCAGTCGCTTTAAAGGACATGTCTGAATCACTCGGTGTCAACGGAATGCAACGAATGAATACGGCTTCACCTGAGGCATTCATAAAAGTCAGGTTCTAGACTTTCGGTTCTGACATCGGAAACAAATCGTTCAAGTACTTCGGTTTGTAGGGAGAATTGTACGAAAGCATGCTTCATCTGTAAAGGAGACAGCATATAAGACGCGAGTGCAACATATTCTTGAGTATTGTTAGAGTGTTTGGGATCCGTACCAGGTCCATTAAAGGAAGTCATCGAAGCAATTCAGATGCGGGCCGCTAGATATGTTTCTGGTAGATTCGAATAACACGAAGGTCTTTACGGAGAAGCTTCAGGATCTCAAATGGGAATCCCTGGAGGAAAGGCGACGTTCTTTTTGAGGAACACAACTGACAGAATTTAGAGAACCGGCATTTGAAGCTGACTGCCGAACGATTGTGTTGCTTCCATTATACATTGCGCATAAGAACACGAAGATAAGATACGAGAAATTAGGGCTCATAAGGAAGCATATAGACTGTCGGTTTTCTCTCTATTTGCGGATGGAGCAGGAAAGGGATTGACTAACAACTAGCAGAGGTACAGGGCACCTCCGCTACGCGTCGTAAGATGGTTTGCGGAGTATCTATGCAGATGTGGAGACGTTTGGTAACAACGTACCTCCTTCACACACAAATGGCCATTAGATCCGAAGTAAATCGGCTAAGAACTTTTAGAAATTTTTGATAACAACCTTTCCCCTTTATATATTACACACACAAATATATATATATATATATATATATATATATATATATATATATATATATATATATATATATGTTTCAACTCAGATTACTAAATATTATGTAGACAGTGATCTTCCTCTTGTCTTGAAGGTAAAGTGAACACAATTTCATCAATATCCAAATAAAACTGTAGATTTGTACGAATTATAAACAGACAGACACGCTTTATATAAAAACTCACGAGTCTTGTCTCTCCTTTTCCAATTATATTTAAAAATGTTGTGAGCGTTCTGTAGACCTAAGACCTTGAAGACTAGAGTGTATTACTGACATTTAAGTCACAGTTTATTATTGCACTGGCGATAATGATCACGTAACTACTAGTTCTGTCTCGAGCTACCATATCTAATGCCATCCCAGTACAGTACGTAGAGTGTAAAGGTACATTTCATCATCTAAACAACAGCGACAGAAAAAAATTAACTTACTGAATTTGTAGGTAAGTGTATGCTCCAACAAACGGAAGGAAACTGGTGACTCCAGAGCTTTTTGTGCGCCCAGCAGAGTTAACAATGGCAGTACGACGAAAAGTGCATAAACAAACGAACATGGTGGCTTCCATATTGGTAAACAGATGAACACAAAACGATGCTTTGGTGGTTATAAAAACCACAAAACCTGGTATCTCAATCATTACAAACATGAAAGGTCATCCAACCAGCCTATTGACAGTTTTCCGTATTGTACGAAGTGTTCATGTATAGGAAATGCAAAGGGGAAGCTTGTTGCAACGTTCTGGGCCGTCGTACTGATTCCAGTGGCTCTGAAGGCCACACTGAAAATAATAGTCATTGTTAAGGTTTACGAAACCATTTTAGGTGACCAGTTCAGTCAACAGCGCAGATAGTGCTTCCTGTGGGTAATTACTTGTTTCAAGATGGTAATGCACCATCTCAAATGACAGGAAATGTTCACAATTGGTTAATATTAATATGATGATGAAATGACTCTGGCTATAATTATTATCGAGACTTTGATGTATATAATATTATAAAAACAAAGAACAGTATCATCTTCTATATCTTTCAAGGGGTTATTACAAGCTTGTTTGCGGGAAATGGTAAAGAATAAGACTGATACATTAAAAGGTAGAGGGAGATGGTGTGTAACAGTCGTCTTTAAAAGGTTATGGTTTAAATACCAGCTCGGTCAAACGAAATTAGATTATCTGTGGTTCCATTGCGATGAAGGCGAATTTCTGAATGCTTCCTGTGAGAAACACACCTTTCTTCCTCCATCGTTGTGCTATTCAATTGTGTACTACTCCTCTAACCGCAGAGACGTGACATTAAAATTCTAATCGCTCTTCCTTCTCACAAGTTTTGAATACAAAGAGAATCGTTGAATCCAAACTTAGCCGTTGCATTTCTAAATGATAATTTTTCATATTTAAGTAACCACAACAGTATACATACTAACCCGAATTTCGTAAATAAAATTTCGGTACTTGTTCAGATACCTTTTCTCTGACATTTGTTACATGGGACACGCGTCCGTAGGTGGTTCTTTACATAATAATTGTATTTCGTTCTGTATCTTCTCTTGCTCCGCTTTCTATTTGCTTTTGCATTTTTATTACAACGAAAATAACTGTGAGACAGTTCAACTGTCGACAGTGTGCACTGTGTCGCTTGCTTGAATACAAACAAACTTGCTCAAGTCACTCGCTTTACTAGTTGTCGACAACTGTAATGACCATTTTGTTCTTCTCCATCAAGTTTGCATTCTGCAGAGCTCAGTTCTGCCTTGGATTTGTTTGTCCAGCCGAATTACTTACTCGTTAAAGTGACACAGAGTCAGTATGACAAAATAATTTAATTGCCCAGATAAAAAAAATCTACTGACCAAGCGTCGGCAGAACACATACATAAAAGAGGGTCGTAATTAGGCAGCTTTCGGAGTCTGTGGCTCCTCCTTCGGACAGAAGGATTGAAGGGGAAGGAAGAGCGGTGAAGGAAAAGGACTGGAGAGGTCTAGGAAAAGGGGTAGATTTCGAGAAAGTCACCTAAAACAGCGGGTCAGTGGAGACTTACCGCAGGGGATGATTAGGAAAGACTGACTGTTGGGCACTGCATAGGGCGAGATTAGAAAACCTGAGAGCTTAATGGTGGATGACAGGGCAAGATGCAAGACAAAGATTACTGTTTAAACATCATGCAATAGTTAATAAGAGTGAAAAGCTAAGTGCATTCTACGTAACAGGGGGGAGGGGCGGTGAAAAATAGACGGGTAAGACAACAAAAGATGTAGAGAACAAACGAGTAGCTACCGTAAATTAGACAGTTGGGTAGCGAGAACCAAGGACATGTTGTAGCGCTAGTTCCCACCTGGGGGAAGAATCTAGATGGTGCGTGCGGTGAAGCAGGCACCGAGGTCACGATTGTCACGTTCTAGAGCATGCTCTGCAACAGGATATTGCGTGTTGACACTGTACACCCTCTTCCTACGCCCATTCAACCTCAATGATAATTCGTTAGTGTAAAAGGTGTTAGTACGGATAGACTTACCGATGAAGAGTTGAAAAAGTTGTACATGCAAAAATGCTGTGGTGGTGTTGCCGTCGGTCTTGAAACGGGTCAGCGTAGTTTCGTTGCCTCACTCTTCCCATATCATGTTCATCATTAAACTAATTATACTGCTGTATGTCACTGGTACTCCCAGCAGACATGTTCTTGACATTTTTTGATATCACAGCAAATCTCTCTTCTGCTTACGGAAGAAAATTTACTTAGAACGTTTTTCACTGGAAGTGAGCTCTCTTCTCAGCCCTCCCTCCGCCCCCAACCGCCTACACACACACTGTCGTGAAGCTAGTAGTAGAATGACCTGGTCGCTGGCTAGGAGTCGCACGAGAATCCTGACAAGGTCGCCAATCTGCAGCGTGGGCACCGCAGCCGGGCCGATGCAGCAGTGTGAACGCTGCACGGTGGGACGCCTGCCTTTACGACTTCCGTCTATTGTTCTGGCACGCTATGGCAAAAATACACCTGGCGTCGCCGCGCAGCTGGGCGCAGACTCCATTCCGTGTGAACTTCCAGTTTACCAACTTATGACCATCGAAATGATACTTGGAGATTCGAGATATTTTTTTGATATTGTGATTATAGCATTTCTCGAAGACTGTAAAGGATGTAATTTACGCTAAGAATAAACTAAATAAAGTCGAAAGTGAAGAAGAATAGTAGGACATCAACGTGTGACTTGATATCAAGACTGAGGAAAATGTCATGGGGAAAAAGTTATAACCAAAGAGTGGACAATAATTCTGAATCGAGGAAGATATTAGAGGTAGACTAGCACGACACTAATTAAAATTCATTTAGAGTTAGGGCAGAAGTGTCTCAAACTGTGCGTCTGTAGCACTTTATCGAAATAAAACATGGTTAGTCGGGAAACTGGAAAAGAAGTAAATGAAGACAGTCGTGTCTGCGGTTTGGTCAGTAAAAAGGGGTAGTCAAATTTATCAACTCGGAAAAATAAGGTGCGCCTGTGATGGCTACAGATATGGTAAAAATTGAATCCGCACGCCACAACACCGTAGTACACCGCTAGAGGAACCAAAACACAACGGAGCAGCTCATTGATAAAGTGTGTGCCGTGTGGTAACTCATCTGCATCTGAAGGGGAAGGGCGCCGCGACACTCTATGCTGAGGTGGATGATGACAGTTGATCAAGCTTCAAGTTCAGTTATGTCAACTATAAAACTAGTTAATGTTTAATCCCACAACTTTCGCGCTGGAAAACGATTTCCCTAATTCTACAATCACTGTTACCGATCATAATTTGTTTGTTCTTTTCTGATCTCCTTTCAGTAATGACCATGCACACGAACACTCAGCCATACGGCCAACGTTCGTTTGACTCTAGCGACTGGCGTCATAACCTACTACCCTCTGTGTGACGCACGAGTGGATACCGCATATAAACAAATCTGACAATGATAAATAAAAAAAAATTAAAATGGTCACTCATTTTGTGAAATGAATTGTCTAAAAGCAAGAAATATAGTACATTAGAAAATATTTGACACGCCAAGGAATGGTGCTCAAAATAATGTACAGCAAATCAGACTGCACGGCCTACATAATCCAGCAGACAAATATCCTCCAGCATTCTTTTAAGTTCTAAGATTCTAACTTAGACATTGAACTTTAAATTCTCGATCGACACATTTGCTGTACATGGTTTCGAACATCACTGAATTGTGCGTCAAATATTTCTCTAATGAATTATATTTCTTACTTGTAGACAAATCATTTCAAGAAACAGTATTTTTTTTTTCAAAATTTCTTATTCCAAAAATTTTAATCATAGTTAAATATTACACGAACGTAACTTTTTAGGTGCAAACTACCTAGGCCTTGAAAAGAGAAATTTTTTGACCCTTCATTTACATAGCTGGCAGCAGCTGTTAGTGAAATATTTCAGTTTTCCCTCAAATCAATACGGTTTGATTCGCTACCCTAATTACTTTCAAGTGATTCAACTTTTTTTTGCGTAGACCTCACGCTGCTCGCTTTGATACCGCCTCCATTTTATTCGTTTCGCACTCTCCATGTGGCTACGAAAAATCGAGCAAAAATACATTGTGCAATTTCTAGCGAGTCTTCGCTCAAACATTTGAACAAAAACTATACAAGAAGTACTTTACATGAGACCTCTTGCCAAATTAAAACTCTGTGCCACGTAGAGTGACATCCGTGAGCTTGCCTTTCGCAGCCAATGCTCCTGCTGAATAATGATGCGCCATCACAGTTTCATGACATGTATTCGCAGATGCGAATGTAGACTACCATCGGTTGTATAACGGAATGACGACAGTGAAAATTTGTGCCCAACCGGGACTAACACTTATTTCCCGCCTATTCCGAGATGTCGCCTTACTATTAGACTATCCGAGCGAGAGTCACGCCCATGCATGCATATCCAAAAGAACATTGCATCATAATTCGGAGTAACAAAGGCACTGCAATATCGTATTCACAGTTTCAGTTCCGCCAATATCTCTCTAACGTTTCCTCGAAGTTCTCAGCAGCTAGCAGGGTTGAAGGTATGTATTGACTCGTACCGAAAGGCCGTGAGCCGGGTTCGTATCCCGTTTCAGTAAATAATCTGTCAGGAAGTTGTAAAACGGTGCACAGCCCGTTGCAGAGTGCAATTTAATAACAGGGTGCTTAGACAGACTGAAAACAGTCTCTCACTGGTGGCTAAGATATTTCTTTTTGCCATCCTTTCATGCAAGGATGCTAGCTCAAGTCATGTTTGCAGGAGGCCTGCCCTGATTTTCGGAAATTTATGTGAGAGGTACCGGCGTGAGTCGTGCCTTGTTGGTGAGAGCACAGACCGCGAAAGGAGTGGTTACATACTCTAGCGGCCATACATCACACAACTTTAATCTGTAATGAGTGTCGAAGCGGTTGTACCACAAGAAAAAAATCGTAGGGGAAAAGATAGGATTATTTATCAGAGACTGAGGATGCAGAATGTAATAGACAACTTCCGCAGTGATTTGACAGAGTAGTCTGACATTCGATTTTCTGAACTACCCAAGACTTTTCCTCAGTGGCAGCCAGGAACGAATTTGACACAGCCACTGGAAAACATCACGACAGAAGGACGGAGTGTTCGGACAACATCCCCGAGTTGCGGCGGGTGAGTGCAGTGAAACGGGTATTCAGTGGCAAAGAGAGGAGATTCTGTACGGAAGGCGCTGTCGTGCTTAAGGGATTAAGTGCCGGTTCTCGACCGTTTTACGAGCCCTCGCTACTTGAGAGACAGACACTGGTATGCATACACGCCACTCAGTGAATGTATTTGAGATTCACTCATCACATTTCAGCACTGCGCTTACGAGGAAGAAAATGTTGTTCGTTGTCATCTACACGGAACGGGATTTTCGGTCGGAATAGGTCCACTACTGTTGATTTGTGACGTGGCTCGATCATCTCAGTGATGGCCGGTTGCGTTTCCTGTAGCAATGATATTCATCTTTAGTTGTACGGATTGTGTGAACCGCAGATGGAGCAAAATCAATTATTGCTGTTTGTATCTTCTATGGTCTTTATTGTCATTATTTTAACCTCAGATAGTTTCCGGTTTACAGCAACAACTTTTTTGTGTGGTCGCTGAAAACCATTGATCTGAGAGAGGGGCTGAAGTTGCAACGCCATAACTGAACCAACGTCCATTCAGAAACAAGCACTTTTAATAGAGTATGTAGGGTACATACACTGCGTAGCAGCTGAGGGTCGACAACAATGCAGAATTAAGTAACATAAATCTTTCGTAGCATTTATCCTCTTGTATGTGGTCCACTGTTTTCGCTGTGTGAGAAATTTATGTTGTCTTTGTAGCTGGATTCGTTTTCTTTCACCAAGGGGAAACCTACGGGAGGGAAGTCGTGTGCGCCAGATGCCTGTGGTTCGTGTAACCTTTACTGCATGTTACCGCCTTTCAGCTGTTTGTGTATCGTATTTTCTGAGGCAACGTCTAGTGACCAACACAGCGTTTGCCTAGAAGAGCGTGGAAAACCGGCTAAAAATACTTTCCGACTGGCCGGTGTACCAGATCAACGATCGTTAACCTGCCACGCGGATTCGGTATGGGTCTGGATCACCTAACAGTCTCTCAGCTAGCGCGCTGCACGTTAAGCTAATTCGAGATTTGCAAATGTCTGGACAACATAGAACCCCTACGTCATCTAGATAATCTCAAACCACTTAATCTGAAAATTTAGAAAAAAACTAGAATGATACGCGTTAAAAGTCACAAACACACATGATACATTTATTTTCACATAAAGACGCAAGTTCTACATTATTTTCAAATAAATGTTGGCCAGATATTGGAAAAGAGCATTAAGTTTTATGCACTGAAATAATCACCAAGTTTCTTTTGAGCTAGTTTTGTATACCAGTTACGTGCAGGTCCGTCACCAGCATTAATTCAGCCGAAGTTGTTTCCGCCCAGCGTTCCAAATCAACCATTATTTTGTGTAGCAGCGTTGTTACTTCGGTACATGTTTTAATATCTCCAGATTCACCGCCAATTACAATAGCTAATCCATCATCATCAGGTAAGCGTCATCATTTCGCAGCCGACCTTTTTGCGCCATTTACGCCACGTCTGAGCGTGCTGGAACCTTTGGCGTGGTTCATGGTGTGGGTTCCTGGTGTCGTGTCCTGGTTCATGAACCACGGCAACGTATGAGTGGCCAAGTAAGTGGTCCTGACAGTCGGGATACCAGTTACTTTGGAATAAGGCTGGGCATCTCGGACATATTCCGAGTTGTGGTCACCTTTGTGCTCAGACGGCAAGGACTACCAAATCTACCGGTTAGTCCCTCAACCGTTAGGGGTAAAACTCAATGGGACCTGGGGCAAGTAAGGCTAGCAACCTGCTTCCCTGGTACTATAAATATGATGCTGGCAACAATCAGAGCAAAATGCCTCGGAACTTTGGAGGTGACGGAGTCCAACCTCTAATTGACAAACCAGGGACTCCTAAGATACGACTCGGCAAACGAATGGTAACGAGATGGGGAGCTATTAATATCAATGGGGGATACTCTGGGAAGAAGGTAGAGCTGGCGGAGGCTGCAAGTAAGATGAGGTTGGACGTTTTAGCTGTTAGTGACATTCGGGTAAGGGGTGAGAAAGAAGAGGAAGTGGGAGAATACAAGGTCTACCTGTCAGGAGTCAAAGCAGGAATAGCACAATGGGGTGTAGGGCTTTTCATCAGGAAAGAAATGGAACCCAGCGTAGTTGCAATAAGGTATGTAAACGAACGACTGATGTGGATAGATTTGACAGTGTCTAGCAAGAAAATTAGTATATTCGCATTGTGAAGGGACAGATAAAGATAAGATGGATAGTTTTTATGACGCACTCAGTGATGTAGTTGTTAGAGTAAAGGACAAGGACAGTGTTCTGCTCATGGGTGATTTTAACACCAGAATTGGAAATCGAACAGAAGGGTATGAAAAGGTTATGGGTAAATTTGGAGAGGATATGGAGGCCAATAGGAACGGGAAACAACTCTTGGATTTCTGTGCCAGTATGGGCTTAGTAATCACAAACTCCTTTTTTAAACATAAGAACATTCACCGATATATTTGGGAAGGCAGGGGAACCAAATCTGTCATTGATTATATAATAACAGATCAGGAATTGAGGAAGGCTGTGAGGGACACACGTGTATTCAGGGGATTCTTTGATGATACTGATCACTATTTAATCTGCAGTGAAATTGGTATTGTGAGGCCGAAAGTGCAGAAGGTCAGGTCCATGTGTAGGAGGATAAGAGTCGAGAAACTTCAGGATAAGGAAATCAGGCACAAGTACATAACAGTGATCTCAGAAAGGTACCAGTTAGTTGAATGTAGTCAACTGCAGTCACTGGAAAAGGAATGGACAAGGTACAGGGACACAGTACTAGATGTGGCCAAAGAATGTCTTGGAACAGTAGTGTGTAAAGATAGGATGAAGCAAACAGCTTGGTGGAATGACACAGTCAAGGCAGCCTGTAAAAGGAAAAAGAAGCCATATCAAAAATGGCTACATACTAGAACTCAGGTAGACAGAGAAAGTTATGTCGAAGAAAGAAACAAAGCTAAACAGATAATTGCAGCATCCAAGAAGAAATCTTGGGAAGACTTTGGAAACAGGTTGGAGACTTTGGGTCAAACTGCTGGAAAACCATTCTGGAGTGTAATTAGCAGTCTTCGAAAAGTGGGTAAGAAGGAAATGACAAGTATTTTGGACAGGTCAGGAAAACTGCTGGTGAATCCTGTTGATGTCTTGGGCAGATGGAGGGAATATTTTGAAGAGTTGCTCAATGTACGTGAAAATGCGATCAGTAATGTTTCAGATTTCGATGTACAATGGGACAGGAATGATGATGGAAATAGGATCACATTTGAGGAAGTGGAGAAAAAGGTCAATAGATCGCAGTGCAATAAAGCGGCTGGGGTGGATGAAATTAAGTCGGAACTCATCAAATACAGTGGAATGTCAAGTCTTAAATGGCTACACAGGATAATTGAAATGGCGTGGGAGTCGGGACAGGTTCCATCAGATTGGACGAAAGCAGTAATCACACCAATCTTTAAACATGGAAACAGAAAAGATTGTAACAACTACAGAGGTATCTCTTTGATCAGAGTTGTGGGTAAAATCTTCTCAGGTATTGTTGAAAGGAAAGTGCGAGTATTAGTTGAGGACAAATTGGATGAAAATCAGTGTGGGTTTAGGCCTCTTAGAAGTTGTCAGGACCAGATCTTTAGCTTACGGCAAACAATAAGTGGAACAGGGAATTGTATCTATGTTTTATAGATCTAGAAAAGGCATATGACCGGGTTCCTAGGAGGAAGTTATTGTCTGTTCTACGTGATTATGGAATAGGAGGCAAACTTTTGCAAGCAATTAAAGGTCTTTACATAGATAGTCAGGCAGCAGTTAGAGTTGACGGTAAATTGAGTTCATGGTTCAGAGTAGTTTCAGGGGTAAGACAAGGCTGCAACCTGTCTCCACTGTTGTTCATATTATTTATGGATCATATGTTGAAAACAATAGACTGGCTGGGTGAGATTAAGATAGGTGAACCCAAAATAAGCAGTCTTGCATATGCGGATGACTTAGTTGTGATGGCAGATTCTATTGAAAGTTTGCAAAGTAATATTTCAGAGCTAGATCAGAAATGTAAGGACTATGGTACGAAGATTAGCATCTCCAAAACAAAAGTAATGTCAGTGGGAAAGAGATATAAACGGACTGAGTGCCAAATAGAAGGAACAAAGTTAGAACAGGTGGACGGTTTCAAGTACTTAGGATGCATATTCTCACAGGATGGCAACATAGTGAAAGAACTGGAAGCCAGGTGTAGCAAAGCTAATGCAGTGAGCGCTCAGCTACGATCTACTCTCTTCTGCAAGAAGGAAGTCGGTACCAAGACTAAGTTATCTGTGCACCGTTCAATCTTTCGACCAACTTTGCTCTATGGGAGCGAAAGCTGCGTGGATTCAGGTTACCTTATCAATAAGGTTGAGGTTACGGATATGAAAGTAGCTAGGATGATTGCAGGTACTAGTAGATCGGAACAATGGCAGGAGGGTGTCCACAATGAGGAAATCAAAGAAAAACTGGGAATGAACTCTATAGATGTAGCAGTCAGGGCGAACAGGCTTAGATGGTGGGGTCATGTTACATGCATGGGAGAAGCAAGGTTACCGAAGAGACTCATGGGTTCAGCAGTAGAGGGTAGGAGGAGTCGAGGTAGGCCAAGGAGAAGGTACCTGGATTCGGTTAAGAATGATTTTGAAGTAATAGGCTTAACATCAGAAGAGGCACCAATGTTAGCACTGAATAGAGGATCATGGAGGAACTTTATAAGGGGGACTTTGCTCCAGACTGAACGCTGAAAGGCATAATCAGTCTTCAATGATGATGATGATGATGATGATGATGATGATGCTCTTTGAAGTCATTTTACACCCGCCTGTTACGGGGGCAGTACAGTAATGTACAGCTCAGTGTGTACTTATTACCTGACGCCATGGTCTGTGTTCGGCGGTTGGTTGAATTTAAATTTAATTCTCGTCGCAGAATGCTGTTATTACAAATTATGCATTTCTGGAGTAGGAAATATTGCGGAAAAACCTCCCTGGATGAACAGGATATTCGGATTAATAACAGCCGGATAAACGAGGTACCAATGTATTGCTCAAATATCAAATTAAGAAACGAAGATCAAACAGCAGAAAGACGTTGACGGTCTTACATGTTCTCGTAAACGGTTAATATCTGCGGCAAAGCTGCAGACAGCATTTCGTACTCTTGCATTCACAGACAGCAGCTTTGGGCAAGTCCACTTGCAGCGTTCTTTTTAAGCAAGACGAAGGCATAAAAACTCTAACAGAGACTGCTTCGAACATGATGTGACAACTTACTATAATACCGATTTACTACGTTCACATATCTCAGTAGTCAGATGTCGCAATTACCTGTCACTGCAAGGGTGAATCGGGAAGATGCTCTGAAGTAAGAAGCTGGGGAGAGTGTGCGGTACAGGATGAGCGACACAAATAGTCCACCCAGCGATTTCACGGTATGAAGGAGGGGGGGGGGGGGGGGGGGGGGAGGAGGGAGAGGAGGAAAGAGAAGTGTCGATGGGTCGATGGGGCAGTCAGTGAAGAGTAGGAAGGGTATTAGAAGTCCTGTGTGGACTATGCTGTTCGCCATGTGGAAAAAATAGGTAAGTGCATATCTTGAATGAATTTAGCAGACAAAGTTTGAAATATGAGAGTCTGTCCACTATGTAGGACACTGGATTTAGATTCATCATAAAGTGTGGCATCTTAACTCTCTCCGTGTGTTAATAAAAGCAGTAACTGATGTCATTTGTTGGATGTTATAAGCATCTAAACAACTGAATTTTCTAAGTTACAGAAGCATCTATTTGAAGTGCACTTTATTATTATTATTTCTCGATTTTAAGACTCAAATTGCGCACCTTTCTCATGTTAAGTGCCTTCCATATAATTATCATATCTCATAACCAACAGGTTATGTCATCATCAGACACTAAAGATAAGGCCATGCTGATATAGCTATCCTTCCCTGTCTCTCGTCAACTGAACTATTCGCTTATAGTTGCTGTAGTTCATTTCACTGATAACACTTTTAATATAGATGTTATCGAAGTGCCTCTTCATTTCTCCCAGGATTTTTCCGTTTTTTTCTAATGAAACTTATATCGAATTAAGTGCCCTAATTAATTTAGTTTCTCTTCTCTGTATCATTTTAATCAATGTCATTTTCTCTTTAATTTCTATTAGCTTCATTCATTGGATTTTTTCTACTACAAGATGATTACACGACTCTTCTTTACATATCGGTCAAAATCTATTTCTCTCAACCTCGTTCTTTTATTAGACCCATTATTTCTCGTGTCATCCGTGGTTTCCTTGATTTCATCTTTTTCCCTAGTACATTCCGTGCTCCTTAATGTACATCATCTTGTTTCCTCTCAGTTTGCAGTTTCCTGATAGATCTTGTCTGTCTCCACTCAGTTCCTCAGATCTCTTCATTCGTTAGTGTTTCTATACAACACTTCATCTCAGTTGTATTTTATTGCTTTTTGTATGTAGTATTACGCGAGATTATAACTATTAAGTGATCACTGTCAATGTCAAAACGAGGGTATGAAAGATTAGATTTTATCTGATTTCTGTACGTAATATATTCGGTGTCTAGCACTATCTCCTGGTGCTTTCCATGTATGCCTTCCTTCTTCTGTTAGGAACTTTGAACTGAGTTCGTTACGACCACTAACTGTTAACAGAATTCTAATAGCCACTCACCTCTAACATTCATATTTTATGATCCACATTTGCCAAACATTTTTGATTATTGTGGTATCTGCCCACACAGGTATCAGAGTCTCCCATTATCACAAAATTGTCGTTTTCCGGGATTTAAATAACGAATAACACAGTTGAGGCTTTCCAACAACATCGATTATGATAGTGAAGTTAATTGTCGATTTCCTTTGTTACTCGTAGCAGCTGTTTTTTGTTATCTTCGCTCTTTGTTGTTGGGGAGCAAATTTTTCTTATGGATACATCAACCCTTAGTTTTAGCATTGTTAGTCGATCGTTAACATGATACATATTAAGCACACTGTTCTTTGATTTTCCCCTTAGAACCTCAATGTAGCGTAGAGAAGTAAATAAAGTAATGTATGCTAACTTGATAACGTGTCTCCCCTTGACTATGGTAAGAAACGCAACGATCCAAACCGATAAATTACGATGACACATCGGCGTTCCTCTATCGCAGCCTGGACCTGTTGTATAGTCCTGTCCTACCTTTCCGCTAGTGTGAGTGGCCGCCCGTGTTAACTATCGCCTGCTATCGGCGCTGGAGGCTAAAAGCCCTTTGTCAACGATAACTACTCGCTCTAACGAAAGGTCACGGCAGGATCCAATCGATGCATGCATAACAACGCTGCACGTCAATATCTTCTGTAAAGAAATGACAGTCAACGAAATACTCAGACACTTAATAGAACAGGTGCCAAGAAGGCTTGTTTGTAAAACACTGACCAAGTTTCATCAAAATTCACTAAAAATTTTTGTGGTTTTGAGGACAGAATATACTATTGTAGAGTGGGGCAACGTTATACTTAAAATAAGGCTTCTTCACTCTTAATCGTATGTTGTTTTGCGACTCCTGTCCAATCGATTTTTCAATCTTAGTGGCACCTATAATCTTCCCTTCTCTTAGAATTCTATGCATCTTTGTTCAGGAAAGGATGAAGACAGGTTGTCACGACGTTCACAGTACCAGAGATCTTCCTTCGTTAAGGCATTTTGTTGAGGGTGAAAGGAAATATCAAAAGTAATGGGGAGCGAAGACAAAGCCAGCCTTTTAGCTGATAGTCGGTGCTATTTTTATTGGCTGCATTTGAAATTTGTCGTTGCTGGTTCTCTCAGTCTATTTACTGCGCTGCAGGATTTCTTCTCGATACTAACCACGAATATTAGGAGCGAGAGTGGATATTTCATTAGATGTGATGGTTAATGTGGCAGTTTTTTATTAAATCTAGTGGAGATGCTACACCAGACTGACTTTTTCTAGAAAAATATCAAAAAATTTGCGCTGTTTTTAATAAATTTAAATGTGGTGGTTGACTTCTTCCAATCAAATTTTTAAAGCAATAAATTTGTTTTGTTGTTTTGTAACGTACTTACTAGAAAAATTATTTTCCCTTTGTACTGTTTAGATGTTTATGAGGAATTGTTTGTAATCTTTTGATCTAATTTGATTGAAACATCACTTTCATAGAACTAATTGTATTCTGTTGCATTTTTATCGTCAAATCACCGGCGAAAAACTGAATTTAACTAGTATTAATTATTGTATTACTAACATAATGTTTTTTATATTTCTGGAGTATTTCAGTCATATTCATATTTGAAGTCATAAATATTTAAAGCTCAAATTATGAACATAATTATTATTTCTATAATTATTACGAAGGATAAATTAAGAGATGTATGTCTTTCTGCATGAAATACTATCGAAATATACTCTTTGGTGGTATTGTTTCTATCGACTGTACACACATACCTTTGTACTAAAATTGTTATAGCTCTGTTCTTGTCAACAATCATCTGTGTGTGTGTGTGTGTGTGTGTGTGTGTGTGTGTGTGTGTGTGTGTGTGTGTGTTTGGCGAGAGTCAGTTGTAGACTTGGGCTGTATGACATTAGTTGTACTATCGAGTTGGAAGGACTCTTATGTTGAAAGTATATTATGGCAACATACAATCCTATACGACTTCTTATTAAATGTGTATGGAACTAAAAAACCTACAGACCTCTTTTGTAGCCAATGCGGAAAGGAATCATCCGCTAAGACTACTGTGCCACAGACAAAAATCAGAAGAACCTACAATTATAGCCGAGAAACACTCCAAATTGACAACATTTTTTGCTGAAATTACTGGAGGTAATTAACTGTCGGTAATTAACTGCCCTACCCACTCTCAGGTTCATGCTGAACATTTTCTGGTTCTAACAAAAACGCAGTCGGTGAGTAGTTTTGGATAATGGCCACCAATAATAAATTTCGAAAATTATTTTTAATAGTTAAATGAGGGTGAGGGGTCAGAAGATAAGCGGCGCTGCGGCTGGTGGAAGTAGTAGAATCGACAAAAGTCACTAGACAGCATTCTACTTCGGACTGAACTTGCTTGTTTCGGTTTGTTTGCTTGCATGCAATGCAGCGTACATTGCCACTGTTGCTGCCAAACAGTGTTTTCGCTGTGCTGGGTTTTGTTTCGTGTCTCATCAGTTTCGCTCGTTTCGTCTGCCTTCGCATACAGACGTATCAGACGAAACGCTAAACCGAATGCTGTCTACCAATGAAGTCAGGCTAGGCTGTCACCAAGGGAAAGCTGCCAGTACCGGTCGAGTATCTTCGATGTGTTTTGTTTCAGCCACGCGCCGAGTGTCTTCAAGAAGTGCGCGAATAGCAGGTGATACTGTTGGCGGCAAGTTTAATGCGAATCATTGGGAAGCCACATAGCACGTCCTCGTAAACAAGCGGTGCGCAGAATATGCGCAGCGCGCGTGGTTCCGATAACACCAGACGCCGGTGGCATTGTGTTGACAAGTGCCTATACCCGCGCGTGCGTGTGCGTGAGTACGTAAATACTGCCCCGAAGTATTGACGGAACCCTTAGAAGCAGTAGGCAACACGAGACGCAGAATGGGATGGAGGAGGGCGCTCCCAACGTGGCCAGGGCAGTATGACGCGGTTTCTGCTCTGTCAGCCCTCTCTCAGCCGACGCAGCGGAACTTGATACAGCGTCCACCGCTGGCGCGCACGCTCCACTCGGCACTTACCACTGCTGAAACTCCCGGTGGACTACCGCAGCACTTAGGGAACCTTTGTGGGAATGTTCTCACAGTGCTATCCAGTTCGGTGCGATAAGCAAACTCTTCAGCGTCTACAGTACTCGTAGTTTAGCCAGCTTGCAAATACAGACTTACCAGTAAGAGAAGAAGAGCGCAGAAACTGTAACCTATGGCCTAACAAATCCTTATATTACAGTAATACTAAGAGGAGTAGAAGAAGAAGATTTCTTTATCTGTGAATCACTTTTACGAATGTATAAAACATGACACGCTATTACTGTTTAATGAAAAAAATTAGTCATATACAGAGTGTTTTTAAAAAGTTTCATATTCCACAGGAAGTAGTATTGGTTAAAAAAAGGAAATAAATCCAGTAATGATAATTCAGGGAATAATACCTTCTCTCATCCGTCTATTACGTAAATGTTGACATTATAGGCAGTGCTGCACGTGGTTACCACGCATCTTAACAAATCATTCAGTTCTTCTTCGCAGTGAAGCACGTGCTCTTTCAACACACATGATTTGGTCAGACGCTCCTACAACGTCTGCATATTTTCGATGTGTGCCTTTCAGTGCCCCATAACCAGAAAACCAAAGAACTCAGGTCCAGTCAGTGGTGAGACCACGCTGCCAATCATCCTCGACCAATACATCGCAAACGAAACGTTGTGGTAAAGTACTGTCTCACGAGCTGTAGAAAAGGGACTGCTGCCGCCCCATTGTAAATGAATCACAGTCTTTGTCTTCCCGTAAGGATAACGTTCTTCTCCAACAAAGCTGGTAATTTATCGCGCAGAAATCGATGACACACAGCAGCTGTTAATCTGTGTGACTATGAGCCATTCACCGATAATTCCTCTCCATACATTGATACTATAGGTATCCTGATGCCTCACCTCCATGATTGCTCGAGGATCAGCGTCTGTTCGTACGTGCGTACTCTGAGAATTTTCCATGCCATCTATTGCTAATCCTCCCTGCACCACCGAATGCTGTACATTACTGTAATAAGCCAACTGACCCACATCTCAACATGTTTTGAAATTACAATGAAATGAATACTCCTAGTTGCATACAGGCGTTGATATAAGTCAACGGGGACAGTTGAAAATGTGTGCCCCGACCGGGACTCAAACCCGGTATCTCCTGCTTACATGGCAGACGCTCTACCCATCTGAGCCACCGACTACACAGAGGATAGTGCGACTGCACTCTGGCACGCCTCCCGTTAAACCCACATTCTCAACTTATTGTCCCGCACTACATTCATAGTGCCCCTGCCCATTACACTCATTACTCGCGGCGTTTTGCCGATACCCGTAAGAGTTCGGGCATTGTTTGTGTATCAGCACAGAAGAAGACGGGGGTAATCTGTCGTGGCCTTATAGTAGGAAACATCCCGGCGTTTCTCTGAAGCAATTTAAGGAAGAACCTAACCTTATATCAGGATGGCTGGATGGAGATTCGAGACTCCATCCTTCTGAATGTAAGGCGCTACGTCGTTCTATTGAACCCCAATGTACCCGGTGATCAAAAATTAAGCATAAATTTGAAAACTGAATAAATCACGGAATAATGTATATAGAGAGGTACAAATTGACGCACATTCCTGGAATGACACGGAGTTCTATTAGAACCAAAAAAATAAAAAGGTTCAAAAAATGTCCGACAGATGGCGCTTTATCTGATCAGAATAGTAATAATTAGTATAACAAAGTAAGACAAAGATGATATTCTTTACAGGAAATGCTCAATATGTCCATCATTCCTCAACAGCTGTAGTCGAGGAATAATGTTGTGAACAGCACTGTAAAGCATGTCCGGAGTTATGGTGAGGCATTGGCGTCAGATGTTGTCTTTCAGCATCCCTAGAGATGTCAGTCGATCACGATACACTTGCGACTTCAGGTAACCCCAAAGCCAATAATCGCACGGACTGAGGTCTGGGGACCTGGGAGGCCAAGCATGACGAAAGTGGCGGCTGAGCACACGATCATCTCCAAACGACGCGCGCAAGAGATATTTCACGCGTCTAGCAATATGGGGTGGAGCGCCATCCCGCGTTTTGTTTCTAATAAAACCTCATGTCATTCCAAGCATGTGTGTCAATTTTTACCTCTCTGGCTACATTATTCCGTGGTTTATTAAGTTTTCAAATTTATACTGACTTTTTGATCACCCGGTACAATACTGTTTTGATAAGAAGTCATTTAACTTGGAACTTAATCATTTGCCTTTGTTTAACATCTTCTGTATTTGTCTGGGTTATACTCTAACAGCTTTGTCATTAATAAAAACTGGACATCTGATATAGCGAATGTTTTATTCGAATTGGTCGGTACTACCACCACCACCTAAAATACTTGGTGCTACTCCTGGAATACCTGCATATTTCTGATACACATTCCTGCAGTGGAGATTAAGTGGGTATCATTTTGAAAGTGAAAGCCTGTCAGTACAGAGGGTGGACAAACATACGGAAATGCCAAGAACACAACACATTACAATTCCTGGTACGATGTAGGGAACACGTTGGCACTGAAGACAGCTTCCAGTCGCCTCTGAAGGGATAAATACAGGTCCTGTATGCTTTTCCAGCGAGTTTTATACCATTCTTCCTCCAAAACAGTGGCAAGTCCAGGTAAAGATGATGGAGGTGGGTAACGATCACGCACCCTTCTCTCCAAAGTAGACCACAGAGGTTCAATAATGTTGAGATGTAGTGACTTCGGTAGTCAGGGAAGGAGCGACAGTACATCCTCATGCTCCCAAAGCAATTCCTGAACGATGGGGAACATATACTGTAACATGGAACACATTAGATAAGCCAAACTGGTCACACAATCCTTAGCGTTAATGCGGCCTTGCAGAGTACCCATGGGGCTAATGGAATATCACGATACGACTGCTCAGATCATCACCCAACCCCAGCCATGTTTCACTGTTGGGGCGTTAGTTCGTCAAGAAGTTGGAAACAATACTAATCCGACCAAGTGACTTTCTTTCATAGGTCCACATTCCAGGTTTTATGGCTTCGCCACCACCTTTTTCCCGTTACGGGCATTTGCATCCTGGTGCGTAGTTTTGGAATTCTAGCTCGTCCTGCAGTTCTTTGCTTATAAACCTCTCTTAGAGTTGTTTTGATGCTGACCGTATGCCCGCACACCCAGTTCTGAATCTAGTCGTGTGAACTAGCAGATGAAAGTTGATCGCGTTTTTTCAGAAATAGCTCTGAACACTATGGGACTTAACATCTATGGTCATGAGTCCCCTAGAACTTAGAACTACTTAAACCTAACTAACCTAAGGACATCACACAACACCCAGCCATCACGAGGCAGAGAAAATCCCTGACCCCGCCGGGAATCGAACCCGGGAACCCGGGCGTGGGAAGCGAGAACGCTACCGCACGACCACGAGCTGCGGGCGTTTTTTCAGATATTCACACACTTTCAACCACGACGAATCCAAGACATTTTTTATTACTCTGGAGTAAGATATCAATTGAGTTCCAGTCTATTTTTAATAATTTGTTTCCGTGAGTAATTTGATTTAGTTACTTTAGCAGTCTGTATGCGTTCGTTGAATCCTATTAAATCTGTTTGTAAAAAGGTTTATCAGCTTCCTTCAATAACCCTTGAATGTTTACAGATATTATTGTCTATGTACTAGCTGATTATAGAATTTAGTAAACACTGGCAATGTCTCGTATATTTCTGTTTTATTGACACAATTAAGTTCTTAAATTAAGGAGAGATGGCACCGGGGGATCAATGAAAGGAGAGTTGATCCTAGTGTGTATTGTTTCGGTATGATAACAGTCAGTCAGTACTACATTCCTTCGTGTAGCTATCACCAAAGATATGCTTTCCCATGAAACTGTCCTTTGTCATTAATGTCCGATAAATTTAAATATGTCTCTGGGACAGTCTCTAAGCTTCTCAGTTCTCACCACTCGATATTAATTATGGGTTCGAATCCTTTCAATGTCTGTTCAGCACAAGTTTAGTCTTTTAACGAGCACTATTTTTCACTTGTCGTTTATTAGTGGAATCACCTTGAGAACGAGCGGCAAAGATACTAGTGTGATTAGGACTAAACTATTCTCGGTCCCAATACTCTCTAATAATTCGCATACAGCGAATAAAGTCCTAATTCAACATAAAAGTTTCCGGATTGTCAATAAATCTCTTCACAATCTTGGGTATACGATCGTAGCGTTCCGTTTAACATGTACAATCACCATTAACTTGAATATCAATGTTCGTACACACTATCACCTCTAGTTGACTCAGTCTTTGAATTTATCCCAAAATAATTTATTCTCCACCATTCCAATGTCTAATCCAGTTTTAAGAATGCAGTTTAATTGGGCTTCTAATCCCAGAATTCTGACTACAACGGAAGGACTGCAAACACACTCGCCAACGCTGATAACAAAACCTCAACATTGCTGCGCATTGGTTTACATATTACATTCAAAACAAAACGCAGCTCTGTTATGTCTTCCTTGGATTCCCTTTGCACTACTTTGCGTTACTCTATTTCGAAATTTTAACTGTTACTTCGAAATACTACTACCGTTGTTTGGCTCTTAGGTCATTTCGTATTGCAGAATTTAATACTCGTTTGTGTATAACCACTCTCTAAAGAGCGGTTACAAACGGTATGGCGAGTGTGACATTCAGTTCTGCAGTGACTTTGGCCGCTGACGTCCCTTTATTTTTCGTCGCAATCCTTTTCAATGACCGTCCGCCACAGTCACTGAAGAGAGACTTTTTAGCCGCGTTCTGACTTGGTGGATGCTATTCCTCTGCTTTCCCTGTGTTCGGTATAAATCTTCGAATTCGCTTATCTCCTACATAATGCACTCACAACTACATAGCACACTGTTGTGTCCAAGACTGACATTTGCAACGTATTGAGGACATTGCACAGGTGCCGTTCGTGGTCAAATAGAAGACCGTAAACCGGAAAGCTTGGCTAGCATCTGCATTTACATTCAAGCATCCATTTCTCGCGTTGTTTCCACATTTTTGTCCGACCCGTGCAACGAAAGAACCCACCTCGTGAACACCATTCCTCCAGAATGCAACAATCGGCCGTAAGGTATGACCTGCCGACATAAATCTAACTGAGCACGCTTCGGACGATTTGTGGTGCTTCGTTGCAGGACCCTCTTCACAAAATGGATGACCTCAGAAAAGCTGCTACTGAAATGTGGACAGCGTGTGAAAGAGGATCCAAGCTAATTTGGTGTTGAATGTTACCCTGCAGCAGAGTTAGATTTTACAGAATGGCAGATGTGTAACTTCGAACAGACTGCCTTTATTTTGGTTCTTGTTGTTCTTGTTTTGTTTTTATTTCACAGTAAAGTTACTTTTTAGTTTCATAGGACTTATTCTCATTCCCTGCTCCGCCTGAGCACGTTCGAAAACATGAAGGCTATGCAAAGCTTGGTTTTGCAATTTATTTTAAATACAGCAAAAGACTGTATCTGTACTAGTATTAGTAACTGCATTTGTCAGTCCCACGCTTATTAAAGCTATACACTGTGTTTAAAGACTGATAATATCTAATACTGCCAAACAATATCTGCGTCAGCCTCGAGATAGAATTTTACAAAGGAAATCAAGGAATTACGTAAATACATCTACAATCATTTAGATCACTGTAATTGTATACGTTCTAATTCTTCCGTTACAGAGCGAAAGATAAGTTAACTGTGAATAGAAGTTTTTTTTTTCCTTTTTCGTTCTCTCTTCTTTTTCCTGCTATGCTGTCACTGTTAAACTTTCGATGTATTGCATGTCTCCCTGCTTCTCTTTTAGTTTAACACACAAGCACATATGAGCAGACGTTTGACTTAAATCAGAGTTTGTATTAAATGCTATTGTGTTTCTTATGTATGGCAGGTCTTTTAAATGCATGAGATATGGAGTAAAAAATCAAAAACAATCAAAATTAAAAATCGTCCTGACTGGTGTTTTTCAGGCGTCTTGGAATTCAGTCTGTCATCTCAGTAAATTGACTCACTCACTCATAGAATGATAGATTAATAATGTGGACTCATTTCAAACGCTCTATAGCACGCACTCAGGGTAACTAATTCTTCGATGTTGTACAGAAAAGTGTTCGTCATACCTTAATTCGGATAATAATATAAAAATAAGTGGGGTATTGTCAAATGGGAGACAGGATGTCCAATCGGAGTACAAGGCACTATGTAATTAAACTAAATGGCACTGTTGTGACATAATTCACAAGACTTGAGTACTTTTAACAATTACTTTTTAAATGTAGCAGCGAAAATAGGATTAAATGGTCCACTTGAAGCAAGAGAATATATTAAAAACGTCATTCCACGGAACTTTAAGCAACTCGTATATCCTTCGCTGAAATTAATAGAATTACAAAAATTCTAAAGAAGAAAAATCTCATCTGGTGTTGGTGGAATTCCAGACATAATTCTGAAAAGTTGTTCCGAATTAATAAGTCGTGCCTTTAGTGATATATATAATGCATCACTGGCACAGGGAATTTTCCAGATATGTTATTCATGCAACTGTTAAATCTTGTCATAAAAGAGGGCTTAAATAATTATCGTCAAATATGCTTAATGACATATTTATTAAAATATTCGAGAAAGTAATGTACTCACGAGTAGTCTCAGACTTAAGTAGAAACAATTCACTCAGCATACCACAGTTTCGATTCTTGAACGGTGCCTCGACTGAGAATGCCATTTATACATTCACTCATCAAATGATACAAGTCTTAAGTGATAAAATATCATAAGTTGGTATTTTTGTGTCTTTCGAGGGCTTTTAATTGAGTGGATCATGTGATTCTCTTAGAAAAATTCAAGTTTTATGGAGTTGATGGCTTTACACACAGCTGATCTGAAGTATACTAATAAACGCAAAAGCTGTGATGAATAATTCAATGTTTGGAAGGGTGCAAAATTTTAGTGACTGGGGATAAATCACAAAGGGAGTGAAGTTTGTGGGGAAGGCTAACCAAAGACTGCGTTTTAATGGCAGGACACTTAGAAAATGTAACAGATCTACTAAGGAGACTGCCTACACTACGTTTGTCCGTCCTCTTTTACAATACTGCTGCGCGGTGTGGAATCCTTACCAGATAGGACTGACATCGAAAAAGATCAAAGAAGAGCGGCAACTTTTGTGTTGTCGCGAAGTATGGGAGAGAATGTCACTGAAATCATACAGGATTTGGGCTGGACATCATTAAAAGAAAGGCGTTTTTCGTTGCGACGGAATCTTCTCACGAAAGTACAATCACCAACTTTCTCCTCGAAAATATTTTATTGGCACCGACCTGAGAAAGGAGAAAGGAAATCAGAGCTCGTACGGAAATATATAGGTGTTCGTTCTTCCCGCGCGCCGCCATACAAGATTGGAATAATAGAGAACTGTGAAGGTGGTTCGATGAACCCTCTGCCAGGCACTTAAATGTGATTTGCAGAGTATTCATGTAGATGTAGAGTCCAACAGGGTTCAATTTTTGATCCACTGCTATTCCTCATATATGTGAACGACCTTCCGCTTAACACTGAATAAGCAAAAATGGTACGTTTTAAAGACGATACTAGGGTTATTATAAACCCAATTAGATTGAAAGCAACAGAACAGATTGTTAATGATGTGCTCGAAAGAATTATTAAGTGGTTCTCAGAAAACGGATTCTCCCTAAAGTTTGAAAACACACACTATGTTCAGTTCTGCGTAACAAAGAGTCATACCAACAACTGATGTAGTACATGAGCAGAAGTCAGTAAACAGAATAGAATGCTCCAAATTTTGGGTCTTCATAAGTATGAAAACTTGAACTGGAAGAACTATATTACTGAGACTCTCAAACAATTACGTTCAACTACATTTCCTCTTCGTATGACTGCTAACCTTGGAAACAAGCGAATAAAGCTCCTGACTTATTTGGCATGCTTCCTGTCAATGTCTTATGGAATAATTTTCTGGGCTAATCCACCACTTAGAAAGAAAGTATTTATTTCACAAAATCGAGCAGTAAGCGTCGTATAGGTACGTCTTCAAGGAGCTAGGTATTTTAACTGTGCTTTCACGATTCGCTAATCAAATTCGTCACAAATAACCCATCAGAATTTGAAAAGAGCACTAAGATCCATACTTACAACACTAGAGGGAAGAATGACCTTTCTTGCCCTTTATTAAAGCTATCTACGGCTCAGAATGAAGATCAATATGGAACAACAAACATCTTTGATCGTTTGTCCAATTATACGAATAAAATGTCTGAAAGGTAGCTACACACGTTTTAAATTTAATCTAAAATTATTAATCCTGGACAACTTCTTCTATTACATGGACGAATTTGTGTTTAAATACTGACAGTCTGTAAAGAAAGCGACGTTTTTAAATCTACTTGCGTGAGAAAGACTAAAAAGTAATGTGTTCATTTATTTTGATACCAGTTTCATATACGAGTACATATCCTGCAAACTGACTCGTCCCACATAGTTTCGATAAAAGAATCGTTCAAATGAGCTATGGAACATGTAAATAACTGCATTAGCCTATGTTATTAGTAGTGCTCCGCCTATTACTCGCCAGAGGTTATCGCTGTTATATCACTAGCATGTTTATGTATACCAAAGTGTAAGCTCTGAACTTCTTATGCAGGCTAACATTGCTAACTGTTTCTATTGTTTGAGTATGTAATGTATTGGAATCGCAAAATTTTATTTTTGACAAAATAAGGGGCAAAAAAATCGTAATACAGAAATGAAAGTTATTGAATAGTAATTCTTACGCCTTATTTACAGAGTGATTAATATTGGAATGAGGTTCTTTCTTTACGCAACTGCTCTACGCCTTCAGTGAAACTAATGGAAAATATTACACGAAGATAAATGGCCATTAGCAATAGGCCCTAATGTTATGGATACAGGCAATCTGATGGATCGCATGCAGCCGGCTGCTGTGGCCGTGCGGTTCTAGGCGCTTCAGTCCGGAACCGCGCTGCTGCTACGGTCGCAGGTTCGAATACGACCTCGGGCATGGCTGTGTGTAATGTCCTTAGGTTAGTTAGGTTTAAGTAGTTCTAAGTCTAGGGGACTGATGACCTCAGATGTTAAGTCCCATAGTGCTTAGTGCCATTTGAACAATTTTGATCGCATGCAATTCGTGCACGCAATATGGCTGCCTGGCTGGTTAGCAGAGACGTGTGGCAATTTGGCGGCGACTCGTTTCCCTGCTTGTTAAGCACGGTTGTTCAGTTTTTTCTCGTTTCGCTTTGCCCACACTGGGCAAGAAATTTGCGTTAGAATTTGAAGTTATCCAGGAACCACGGACTACTCTGAGAATTTAAGTGAAAGCCAGTTTCCATTTATATTCAAAAGTAACACAAAATAAACACTCCGATTTTGCAATGATTAGAATTTGAAGCTTGTGCTTAGAAGCAGAATTGATGGGAAGTTCATTTATGAAATAATTATATGCATTATTAAAGTTTTAACTTTTAAACAGAGTGACATATGTACCTACTGTAATGTTAAGAGGACATTTTAATTTAATTGCTCAGGGCAAATGTATTACAAAGTTGCACTCAAATCCCTTGTCATCGCATACAAACTAACACTCTTCCATACAATCTATAACAAGAGTTACGGTAGTCAGTAGTGCTGCTATTGACATCATCTTTAAAGACACAGCGAATAAATTGAGTAAATACTTGCAGTTAAATTGTAAGAGTAACTAATAAAAAGGAATCGAGAACTAATAACCGTAAAATAAATTGTACTGGCATATTGGAAAGATGTACACAACCCCTCTGGCGTTAGTGAAAAATGTAATATATTCCATAAAGTAACTAACTTTCCAACAACAGCGCTTCAAAATAAATTATAATTCTCAATTATTTTAAATTTATGTTTCGCAAGTAATTCATGGTATACGGAGATCAACTGAACTGCCGCTAAACACAGCAGTTCATTATCCACGGCAGAACTTCTCGATACAGTGACGTTCATAATACTGATTGAAATTGCTTGGCAAGTCGCTCGTGTGTGGTGTGTTGGCGTGCGACCGATGCCAGGCGATATTGCGTTCGACGGATTGCTGCCATCCGTCGCTCGTGTTTGTGCGACCCTTAAAAAGTCTTCCTCTGCGAGATCGAAGTCAGCGAGCAAAAGTATATCCGATTCAAATTACCCACGCTGCGTCTGTGGTGTAGCCATAGACCATACATAACACAGACCACGCATCTTTGCCGTGTTAACGCTTGAAACTAACATCTAAGTCACGTGACTCGGGGCAGAAGGCCAAGTGTCTGTCATTACGTCCTGTGTGAAGTGGAGCTGACAGTTACAGTTTCTCACATTCATAGCTAAAATCAAGCATTGATTTTGACAGTTCAAAGAACTACAGTACTACTATTACACACTTAGTAGTGCAGTTAACATAGTTTCTCCGAAATTCCTGATAATGAGGTAGTGCTTATCTTTTCTACATGTGATCAAGTTGAAACATATTGATAATTCTTTTAACAAGCGACAGAATTTAGTGAATGCTTGTTTCCTTTCTTTTTTTTTCACTGTGAATTCTTGTAGTTCACCGCTTCCACTGGACTGGAAGACAAAATAACAATTTCGAACGCAGCATTAGTTTTGTAAAGATTCCACAAGAATGTGTGTGAAATGCTGTAGTAATGTTTTGTAAGAAAGGAAATTCGTTTTGTGTACAATATAAGGTATTTAAGTAAAATAAGCACATACGTTTCCTGCTTTTTATTTAATCCAGTACAGATACTGGAATCATAACAAGATAGGAAGCGTAATATATTACAAAACATTGATTATGCTGGTGTAGTAAACTAGATATTAACGGTATGTCGTCTTAAAATCTTAATCATTCAACAAGTTTTACATCCAACGACCAACATCCATCCTAACTTTCAACTTATGGAAATACCTCTGCAAGTATTTTGAAGTAATTCACTTACACAACTCAGATATTTGTCACTTTACTTAATCTGTAGGATACAAAACAAAACTTATCGAAGCATACGTGAAGGCCTTTACTTCTGCATCTAGTGAAACGCAAAACATTTTATTTGTAATAAAAATGTCATAAATAGTGCACTATAAATGCGCAATAACATACTCGGCTTTGTGTCCCGAGCCACGTGACTTAGATGTTGGTTTCAGTAAAATGACCTCATGCGCAGTCTATGTTATCTGTAGTCCAAGGTGTAGCTAATAGCAAGCATACACTGCGAGACCAGAGGCGTAATTTACGATCTCGTTAAGTATCATATTTGAAGTATTGTTTGATTGAAACGCTACAACTTTATCTCAGAATACTCAATGGGCAAAATACTTGGCTGTTTCTTCTGTTTCGCATGAGAACAGGTCACGTTACTGCACACTGTACGAGCAGAAAGATTAAGCTATGTTCAGAAAATTTCCAGTGAACTGACAGGCTATGGTAGTGTAACCAAGTTGTGACAAAAGCTTTGACAGTGCAAGACTTATGACTTTCGAGAACATAGTGTCAAAAAGTGAGCGACAGGTTGTGTGTGTGTGTGTGTGTGTGTGTGTGTGTGTGTGTGTGTGTGTGTGTGTGTGTGTGTGTGTACGCGCGCGTCCGCAACCGTTTTCCGAGGACGTGCGTTAACTGAAGTCGGTCAAGGATCGCTGAAGGAAGAGGAAGTGACCTCGCGCAGTAATCAAGCTGGCGTTTTGAAAACTGCTTCCATATTCTCTTGTTTGTGCAGCAAAGGAATGTCTTGTTCATGCCGCCGCATCCAGCTTCGCCTCTGAGGTGACCGGCCAACATTTTACGCGCAAACTGCAATTCCTCCTGTACATTTTTGAGTCGACGAAGGAGTCACGTATAACCAAAAGTAGCTACATAAGTTGTTATCCTTCAAAAGCTTCAGTAATAACAACAACTTCGTGCTGCTCAATGCCATGGTGCAAGCCCCTTCGGTGACTTGTGTGTACCTAACCTACCCTACTTATCCAACCGCGAAAACGGGACCTATAGTTCGTTCAACGTGGAATCCGAACCACACGTCGTTTCTGGCGACTCCTCACATCACTGAGAGATGAGGGCGAAGTTAAAACGCAGACTGAAAATTCCGTGGTCCGACTGGGATTCGACCCCGTGACCTCTCAGTTTCCACGCACGCGCCTGACAAAAGCTTCAGTTAAAATTAAAATATTATTGTCTCTAAGTATTTTTGGTCGTTATTGAGCAGGAAAATTACACTCTTAAGATGCTCTTAACGTTACGTGACATTTCCGAATTCGGCATATTATTACAAAATACTACGGAACGCACGAGTATTTTATGCGTGCCGCGGACAGCAGCTTGACAAACACTGGTGGAACCTCTGTTAGTGCAGTGGGTCATCAAAGCAGAAACGACCTCAGTATACACTACATGCTAGTTGCAAAACTAATTCGAATAAATTTACGTAACAGGTAACAAGTAATTATCGTGCCTCCCGTTTAAATAATTACCCAGACGAACGCTCTATTGAGGATCCAAAGACAAAATACTGCTATTTAAAAACGATAGTGACACTCAAAAATTCAAGGAAAATAGAAACAAAAGATCGGAGACGAACTGCAACAAGGAATATGATTATTCTCAATAGTGAGACATTCTGAATGAAACAGAGTACTACATAATAAGCGCTTGGATTGGGTGGGCTAGTATCTGTTTCCACTAATCAGCGTTCACGAAAAATGACATCATTTGTCGCAGTAACAACTCCTTACAATACATATTGAGTGAGATTGTTTATTTTTGTACGCGTAATTGTGACAATAACTTTCATTATTGAGCACTTGTTAATCAATTTCGTTTGGGCATATCTGGCACTGTGAACAAACGTAGACGATATCCAATTTCCTTTCTACATTTGCTTGATCATTTCGAGCGTGAGGAGAATAACACTTCACTGTCGTTTGGTGTGAATGATCTAACTTACAGACTATCATAAAACAAGTATATTTATTTATTTAGCGAAGTGTACATATAGTATTACAACACATTTAATGAAGAAAACACACAAAACGTACCAGAACGAATTTTCACTCTGCAGCGGAGTGTACGCTAATTTGAAACTTTCTAGAAGGACTCGAAATTAGAGTGTTAGGCAGATCTGAGATATAAAGAATGAATAAAATGGAAGCCAGAACAGACCCGTGCTGTAGTCCATTTTTCAACTGTCTCTGTTTACTTGTAATGTTGCGCTGTACAATGCGAAAGGATTTGTCCGACAGCGTGGTACCCGTTAGCTTCAGTATTGTGCAGCGTGTAGGAGGCTCTCTTTCCAAACTGTGTCATAACTAGCACAAATGACAAACGAAGGTTAGTAGAGATTCGTGCGTCTGTGAAAAGATCTATGCGCGAAGCATACAAAAACTACCAACGTCACACCTTAGCAAAAGATATGGCTGAGAACCCGAGAAAATTCTGGCCGTATGTAAAAATCGCTAAGCGGGTCTAAGGCTTCCATTCGATCCCTTGTTGACCAGTCTGGTGTGGCAGTTAAAGATAGCAAAACGAAAGCCGAAGTTTTAAATTTCACGCTCAAGAAATCGTTCACGCAGGAGAACCATACAAACATACCGTCATTTGACTGACAGACTCCCGCACGGACGACATAGAAATAAGCATACCTGGTGTAGAGAAGCAACTTAACGATTTGAAAACAAGTAAATCACCAGGTCCGGATGGAATACCAGTCCGATTTTACAAAGAGTACTCTGCGGCATTGGTCACCTTACCTAACTTGCATTTATCGCGAATCTCTCGCACAGTATAAAGACCCAAGCGACTGGAAAAAGGTTCAGGTGACTCCAGTACATAAGAAAGGTAAAAGAACGGACCCGCGAAATGACAGAACAATATCCCTAACTTCTGTTTGCTGCAGAATCCTTTAACACATTCTCAGTTCGAATATAATAAACTTTCTTGAGGTTAACAAGCATATGTCCACGAATCACCATGGTTTTAGAAATCATCGATCGTGCGAAATTCAGCTTTCCCGTTTCTCAATGGTGTATTAAGAACTATGGATGAAGGGTGACAGGCAGATTCTACATTTCTGGAAAGCATTTAACACGGGGCCCCATTGCAGGCTGTTAACGAAGGTACGAGCATATGGAATAACTTCACTGATATGCGAGTGGCTCTAAGTATGTTGTCCTCGGCGTCGAGTGTTCATCAGAGACAAGGATTTTATCAAATCTGCACTTATTTGTTGGTGATGCCGTGGTGTACGGTAAGGTGTCGAAGATGAGTGACTATAGGAAGATACGACTTAGACAAAATTTTCAGTTGGTGTGATGAATGGCACCTAGCCCTAAATGTCGGAAAATGCAAATTAATGCGGATGAGTAGGAAGAACAAACCTGTAATGTTCGGATACAGTGTTAGCAGTATTTTGCTCGACACAGTCAAGTTGTTTAAATACCTGAGAGTAACGTTGCAAAGCGATATGAGGTGGAACGAGCATTTGAAAACTGTGGTACGGGAGGCAAATGATCGACTTCTGTTTACTGGGACAATTTTAGGAATGAGTGGTTCATCTGTAAAGGACCCCCCATGAACCATGGACCTTGCCGTTGGTGGGGAGGCTTGCGTGCCTCAGCGATACAGATGGCCGTTCAAAATGGCTCTGAGCACTATGGGATTTAACATCTATGGTCATCAGTCCCCTAGAACTTAGAACTACTTAAACCTAACTAACCTAAGGACAGCACACAACACCCAGCCATCACGAGGCTGAGAAAATCCCTGACCCCGCCGGGAATCGAACCCGGGAACCCGGGCGTGGGAAGCGAGAACGCTACCGCACGACCACGAGATGCGGGCACAGATGGCCGTACCGTAGATGCAACCACAACGGAGGGGTATCTGTTAAGAGGCCAGACAAACATGTGGTTCCTGAAGAGGGTTGGTTGGTTTGGGGGATTAAAGGGACCAGACTGCTATGGTCATCGGTCCCTTTTTCCAAAGACAAAGAACACCCACAGAGAATAAAAACGAGGAACAGAAGAGATCACAGACGATACAGAACAGAAACTGAGACAAAGACAAGACAAAACGAACTAAAACCACACAGAGTGTGACGGTGGTTGGCCGACCATAGAAATAAAAAAGGAAAAGCCAACCACATAGAAACACATTAAAAAATCAGTTTAAAATCATAGGCCAAAGGCCAGAAGCAACAAAAAACAATAAAATAAAACAGAAACACTCAGAATAAATGATAAAATCCCCCTGCCCGAATAAAACGTAAAACTAAGTCAGCCATAGTGGAGTCGTCTGTTAAAAGGGCAGGGAGCGTATCAGGCAGCGCAAATGTCTGCCTGACCACAGCTAAAAGGGGGCAGGCCAACAGAATGTGGGCCACTGTCAAAGCCGCCCCGCAGCGACAGACAGGAGGGTCCTCCCGGCGCAGTAAATAACTATGTGTTAGCCGGGAGTGGCCAATGCGGAGCCGACAAAGGACGACGGAGTCCCTGCGGTTGGCTCGCATGGATGACCGCCACACAGTCGTCGTCTCCTTAATGGCACGGAGTTTATTGGGTGTAATCCGATCGCGCCATTCAGCGTCCCAAAGCGCAAAAACTTTTCGGCGGAGGACTGCCCGCAAATCAGTCTCTGGGAGGCCAACATCCAGAGATGGTTTACACGTGGCCTCTTTCGCCAGGCGGTCAACATGTTCATTGCCTGGGATACCGACATGACCGGGGGTCCACACAAAGACCACAGAGCGGCCGCAACGCGCAAGAGTATGCAGGGACTCATGGATAGCCATCACCAGACGAGAACGAGGAAAACACTGGTCGAGAGCTCGTAAACCGCTCAGGGAATCGCTACAGATCACGAAGGACTCACCTGACCAGGAGCGGATATACTCTAGGGCTCGAAAGATGGCGACTAGCTCAGCAGTGTAAACGCTGCAGCCAGCCGCCAAGGACCGTCGTTCGGAATGGTCCCCGAGAGTTAGCGCATACCCGACACGACCAGCAACCATCGAACCGTCGGTGTAAACAATTCCAGAGCCCTGATACGTGGCAAGGATGGAATAAAAGCGGCGGCGGAAGGCCTCTGGAGGGACCGAGTCCTTCGAGCCCTGTGCCAAGTCGAGCCGAAGGCAAGGGCGAGGAACACACCACGGGGGTGTACGCAGAGGCGCCTGGAAAGGAGGCGGAACAGGGAAAAACCCAAGCCCGCAGAGAAGCTCCTTGACGCGTATGGCGATCGGACAACCCGACCGGGGCCGACGGTCCGGCAGATGGACGACCGACTGCGGGAACAGGACACGGTAATTTGGATGCCCGGGCAAACTAAAAACATGGGCAGCATAAGCAGCCAGTAATTGTTGGCGTCGTACCCACAGTGGAGGTACACCTGCCTCCACTAGTACGCTGTCCACAGGGCTGGTGCGGAAAGCACCAGTGGCAAGGCGTATGCCGCTGTGGAGAATTGCGTCCAGCACCCGTAACGCAGATGGGGATGCTGAGCCATAAGCCAGGCTCCCATAATCCAGACGGGACTGGATTAACGCCTGGTAGAGCCGCAACAGGGTAGAGCGGTCGGCGCCCCAGCGGGTGTGGCTCAAGCATCGCAGAGCGTTTAGATGCCGCCAACACGTCTGTTTCAGCTGCCGGATATGAGGCAGCCAAGTCAACCGGGCATCGAAAACCACCCCCAAAAACCTGTGGGTCTCCACCACAGCAAGGAGTTCGTCGGCAAGATAAAGCCGCGGCTCAGGATGGACTGTTCGGCGCTGGCAGAAATGCATAACGCAGGTCTTGGCTGCCGAAAACTGAAAACCATGCGCTACAGCCCAAGACTGCGCCTTACGGATAGCGCCCTGTAGCTGACGTTCAACAGCTGCAATGCCAGTAGAGCTGTAGTAAAGGCAGAAGTCGTCAGCATAAAGGGAAGCGGAGACAGAATTTCCCACGGCCGCAGCAAGCCCGTTAATGGCTATTAAAAACAGACAGACACTTAAAACAGAGCCCTGTGGCACACCGTTCTCCTGGACGTGGGAGGAACTATACGAGGCCGCGACTTGCACGCGGAAGGTACGACACGACAGAAAATTGCGGATAAAAATCGGCAGAGGACCCCGAAGACCCCATCCATGAAGCGTAGAAAGAATGTGATGACGCCATGTCGTATCGTACGCCTTCCGCATGTCGAAAAAGACAGCGACCAGGTGCTGACGGCGGGAAAAGGCAGTACGGATGGCCGACTCCAGGCTCACCAGATTGTCGGTGGTGGAGCGGCCTTTACGGAACCCACCCTGAGACGGAGCCAGAAGGCCCCGAGACTCCAGTACCCAATGCAAGCGCCGGCTCACCATCCGTTCAAGCAACTTACAAAGAACGTTGGTGAGGCTAATGGGACGGTAGCTGTCCACCTCCAGAGGGGTCTTCCCAGGTTTCAAAACGGGGATGACAATGCCTTCCCGCCATTGCGACGGAAACTCCCCCTCGACCCAAAGACGGTTGTAAAGATCGAGAAGGCGCCGCTGGCAGTCCACTGAAAGGTGTTTCAGCATCTGACAGTGGATGCCATCTGGCCCAGGAGCGGTATCAGGGCAAGCAGCTAGGGCACTGCGAAATTCCCACTCACTGAATGGAGCATTGTAAGATTCCGGGTGGTTGCTGCGAAACGAAAGGCTCCGACGTTCCAGCCGCTCTTTAATGGAGCGGAAGGCCTGGGGGTAATTCGCAGAAGCGGAACTCATAGCAAAATGCTCTGCTAAGCGATTGGCAATGACGTCGGAGTCGGTACAAACGGCTCCATTCAGTGAGAGCGCAGGGACGCTGGCAGGGGCCCGATAGCCGTAGACGCGTCGAATCTTGGCCCAGACCTGCGAGGGAGTGACATGGAGGCCAATGGTGGACACATACCGCTCCCAGCACTCCTTCTTGCCGTGGCGGATAAGGAGGCGGGCCCGCGCACGCAGCCGTTTGAAGGCGATAAGGTGGGCTAAGGAGGGATGTCGCTTGTGACGCTGGAGCGCCCGCCGGCGATCTTTAATCGCTTCAGCGATCTCAGGCGACCACCAAGGCACAGCCTTCCGCCGAGCGGACCCAGAAGAACGGGGAATGGCAGATTCGGCGGCAGTAACGATGCCGGTGGTGACAGATTGAACCACCGCATCAATGTCATCAGTAGAGAGAGGCTCAAAAGCTGCAGTGGAGGAGAACAAATCCCAGTGAGCCTTATTCATAGCCCACCTGCTAGGGCGCCCAGAAGAGTGACGCTGTGGTAGTGACAAAAAGAGCGGAAAGTGGTCACTACCACACAGGTCGTCATGCACACTCCATTGGACAGACGGTAAGAGGCTAGGGCTACAGATAGAAAGGTCAATGGCGGAGTAGGTGCCATGCGCCACACTGAAGTGTGTGAAGGCGCCATCATTTAACAGCGAGAGATCGAGCTGCGACAACAAATGTTCAACGACGGCGCCTCGACCTGTGGCCACTGACCCACCCCACAGAGGGTTATGGGCGTTGAAGTCGCCCAATAGCAAGAAAGGCGGCGGCAATTGGGCGACCAGTGCAGCCAGGACATGCTGCGAGACAACACCATCCGGTGGAATGTAAAGACTGCAGACGGTAATAGCCTGTGGCGTCCATACGCGTACAGCGACAGCCTCTAAAGGCGTCTGGAGAGGGACAGACTCGCTGTGCAGAGTGTGAAGGACATATATGCAGACGCCACCAGACACCCTTTCAGAAGCTGCTCGGTTTTTGTAATAACCCCGATAGCCACGGAGGGTGGGGGTTCGCATCGCTGGAAACCAAGTTTCCTGGAGAGCAATGCAGAAGAAAGGGCGAAGGCTCAGAAGTTGGTGGAGCTCAGCTAAATGGTGGAAAAAACCGCCGCAGTTCCACTGGAGGATGGTATAGTCCATGGCTGAGAAAGGCGTGAAAGGACTGGGAAGGCAATTTACGCCGCTTGTTCACTCACTGCCACCGATTCAGTACCCGTACGAGAGGCATCCATGGCGTCTGAGGGACCAGCGAGATCAAGGTCCTCAGCGGACGCTAGAATCTCGACTTCATCCGCAGACGCAGAGCGCGAAAGGTGGGGTGGGGTTGGTGCCACCACAAGTTCTTTGGCCTTAGAGGTCTTCCTCTTGGACTTCTCTCGCTGAACCTTGGGTTTCACCAGCTGGGAAGGCTTCACCGATTTAGTCTCCGGGACAGAGGATCGTGAAGCCCTACGCCCGGCCGCTGGTGAGGACTTATGCCAATGGTGGCCGTCATCCTTCCCGCTGGTGGAACCCTGGGAAGGGAGGGTCCCAAGGGAACTCTTACGGGCGAGAGTAGTCGAAGAAGTTAGACGCTTCTCCGGCGGAGAAGCGGGGGCGGACGTCCCCGACGAGTGGGAGGAGGTTGCTCCTGAGGTAGGTAGTGCAGGAGCAACCAGTTGGGTAGAGCCCCCCACGGGCAAGGGGGCAGGAGGAGTCTTACTGCTTATCGAGCTGGCTGGAAGTCTCGAAACTGATGGAGCTAGCACAGTTGTTGTAGCAGCTGCATAAGTAGATGTCATTCTCACAGGATGGAGTCTGTCATATTTCCGTTTGGCCTCAGTATAGGTCAGCCGGTCCAGGGTCTTATATTCCATGATTTTGCGCTCTTTCTGAAAGACTTTGCAGTCAGGCGAGCAAGGTGAATGGTGCTCCCCGCAGTTGACGCAGATGGGAGGCGGGGCACATGGAGTACCGGGATGAGATGGGCATCCGCAATCGCGACATGTGAGGCTGGAAGTGCAGCGGGAAGACATATGGCCGAACTTCCAGCACTTGAAGCACCGCATCGGGGGAGGGATATAGGGCTTGACGTCACATCGGTAGACCATCACCTTGACCTTTTCCGGTAACGTATCACCCTCGAAGGCCAAGATGAAGGCACCGGTAGCAACCTGATTGTCTCTCGGACCCCGAAGAACGCGCCGGACGAAATGAACACCTCTACGTTCTAAGTTGGCGCGCAGCTCATCATCAGACTGCAAAAGGAGATCCCTATGGAAAATAACACCCTGGACCATATTTAAACTCTTATGTGGTGTAATAGAAACGTTAACATCCCCCAACTTGTCACAAGCAAGTAACCTGCGGGACTGGGCGGAGGATGCCGTTTGTATCAGTACGGACCCAGAGCGCATTTTAGACAAGCCCTCCACCTCCCCAAACTTGTCCTCTAAATGCTCGACGAAGAACTGAGGCTTTGTGGAGAGAAAAGACTCCCCATCAGCTCTCGTGCAAACTAAGAATCGGGGCGAATAACTGTTACCTCCATCCTGAGACTTACGCTCTTCCCACGGCGTGGCCAGGGAGGGGAACGTTTTCGGATCGTACATCTGAGCATTAAATTGAGCCCGAGAACGCTTAGAGACTGCTGGCGGCTGGCCGCCAGCGAGAGATGATGTACCACGCTTCATTGCGGGTCATCCGCCCTGATGCCACCTACTCCGACCAAGGGCCCTCCCCACGGGCGCCACCCAGCCACAGCAATAGCCACCTGGCAGGATGGCCATTGCCGGGAGTCCTGATGCCCCAGGGAGATGGGCATCTACTCCTTGGCATACGTGGGGAGTGAACGGCGCAGGCATCAGTAGAGCGATCCCTGTGTTGTCAGGGGGCTACAACCAACAGGGTACATGGCGGCCCCACCACAACGGACTGGCTACCGTGCTGGATGTTAGGTGACATGTGGTCCATGGGCGTCGTCAGTGCAGAAAATGGCCCTGCACAGTGCTTGGCAGAACGTGCACGCAGGGGCGCATCGATGCCCAAGAGATGGAGAGCGGGCAAGACTGCAATGCAACGACGAATAAGATGGCGAAAGTTCTCAACACAACACGGACACAATGCACCAAGTAAGGCGCCCTTCCCCAATCGGCTCGCTCTTCGGAAAAATTTTGAGATATGGAGGTCAAACCCGACAGGGGACCATCACATAAGGCCGAAACGTTTGAGACTCCTTTTAGTCGCCTCTTACGACAGGCAGGAATACCGCGGGCCTATTCTAACCCCCGAACCCGCAGGGGGGTCCTGAAGAGGGGCAGCAGCCTTTTCAGTAGTTGCAGGGGCAACAGTCTGGATGATTGACTGCTCTGGCCTTGTAACACTAACCAAAACGGCCTTGCTGTGCTGGTACTGTGAACGGCTGAAAGCAAGGGGAAACTACAGCCGTATTTTTTCCCGAAGACATGCAGCTTTACTGTATGATTAAATGATGATGGCGTCCTCTTGGGCAAAATATTCCGGAGGTAAAATATTCCCCCATTCGGATCTCCGGGCGGGGACTACTCAGGAGGACGTCGTTATCAGGAGAAAGAAAACTGGCGTTCTACGGATCGGAGCGTGGAATGTCAGATCCCTTAATCGGGCAGGTAGGTTAGAAAATTTAAAAAGGGAAATGGATAGGTTAAAGTTAGATATAGTGAGAATTAGTGACGTTCGGTGGCAGGAGGAACAAGAGTTTTGGTCTGGTGATTACAGGGTTATAAATTCAAAATCAAATAGGGGTAATGCATGAGTAGGTTTAATAATGAATAAAAAAATAGGAGTCCGGGTTAGCTACTACAAACAGCATAGTGAACGCATTGTTGTGGCCAAGATAGACGCGAAGCCCACGCCCACTACAGTAGTACAAGTTTATATGCCAACTAGCTCTGCGGATGACGACGAAATAGATGAAATGTATGACGAGACAAAAGAAATTATTCAGGTAGTGAAGGGAGACGAAAATTTAATAGTCATGGGTGACTGGAATTCGTCAGTAGGAAAAGGGAGAGAAGGAAACATAGTAGTTGAATATGGATTGGGGAGAAGAAATGAAAGAGGAATTTTGCACAGAGCATAACTTAATCATAACTAACACTTGGTTCAAGAATCATAAAAGAAGGTTGTGTACCTGGAAGAATCCTGGAGATACTAAAAGGTATCAGATAGATATATATAGTGGTAAGACAGAGATTTAGGAACGAGGTTTTAAATTGTAAGACATTTCCAGGGGCAGATGTGGAATCTGACCACAATCTATTGGTTATGAACTGCAGATTGAAACTGAAGAAACTGCAAAAAGGTGGGAATTTAAGGAGATGGGAAATGGATAAACTGAAAGAACCAGAGGTTGTAGAGAGTTTCAGGGAGAGCATAAGGGAACAATTGACAGGAATGGGGGAAAGAAATACAGTAGAAGAATGGGTAGCTCTGAGGGATGAAGTAGTGAAGGCAGCAGACGATCGAGTAGGTAAAAAGACGAGGGCTAATAGAAATCCTTGGGTAACAGAAGAAATATTGAATTTAATTGATGAAAGGAGAAAATATAAAAATGCAGTAAATGAAGCAGGTAAAAAGGAATACAAACGTCTCAAAAATGAGATCGACAGGAAGTGCAAAATGGCTAAGCACGGATGGCTAGAGGACAAATGTAAGAATGTAGAGACTTGTCTCACTAGGGTAAGATAGACACTGCCTACAGGAAAATTAAAGAGACCTTTGGAGAGAAGAGAACCACTTGTATGAATATCAAGAGCTCAGATGGCAACCCAGTTCTAAGCAAAGAAGGGAAGGCAGAAAGGTGGAAGGAGTATATAGAGGTTTTATATAAGGGCAATGTACTTGAGGACAATATTATGGAAATGGAAGAGGATGTAGATGAAGATGAAATGGGAGATAAGATACTGCGTGAAGAGTTTGACAGAGCACTGAAAGATCTGAGTCGAAACAAGGCCCCGGGAGTAGACAACATTCCATTAGAACTAACTTACCCAAGACTTCAAGAAGAATATAATAATTCCAATCCCAAAGAAAGCACGTGTTGACAGATGTGAAAATTACCGAACTCTCAGTTTAATGAGTCACAGCTGCAAAATACTAACGAGAATTCTTTACAGAAGAATGGAAAAACTGGTAGAAGCCGACCTCGTCGAAGATCAGTTTGGATTCCGCAGAAATGTTGGAACACGTGAGGCAATACTGACTCTACGACTTATCTTAGAAAATAGATTAAGGAAAGGCAAACCTACATTTCTAGCATTTGTAGACTTAGAGAAAGCTTTTGACAATGTTGACTGGAATACTTTCTTTCAAATTCTAAAGGTGGCACGGGTAAAATACAGGGAGCGAAATGCTATTTACAAGTTGTACAGAAACCAGATGGCAGTTATAAGAGTCGAGGGGCATGAAAGGGAAGCAGTGGTTGGGAAAGGAGTGAGACAGGGTTGTAGCCTCTCCCCGATGTTATTCAATCTGTATATTGAGCAAGCAGTAAAGGAAACAAAAGAAAAATTCGGAGTAGGTATTAAAATTCATGGAGGAGAAGTAAAAACTTTGAGGTTCGCCAATGACATTGTAATTCTGTCAGAGACAGCAAAGGACTTGGAAGAGCTGTTGAACGGAATGGACGGTGTCTTGAAAGGAGGATATAAGATGAACATCAACAAAAGCAAAACGAGGATAATGGAATGTAGTCAAATTAAATCGGGTGATGCTGAGGGAATTAGATTAGGAAATGAGACACTTAAAGTAGTAAAGGAGTTTTGCTATTTAGGGAGTAAAATAACTGATGATGGTCGAAGTAGAGATGATATAAAATGTAGACTGACAATGGCAAGGAAATCGTTTCTGAAGAAGAAAAATTTGTAAACATCGAGTATAGATTTGAGTGTCAGGAAGTCGTTTCTGAAAGTATTTGTATGGAGTGTAGCCATGTATGGAAGTGAAATATGGACGATAAATAGTTCGGACAGGAGGAGAATAGAAGCTTTCGAAATGTGGTGCTACAGAAGAATGCTGAAGATTAGATGGGTAGATCACATAACTAATGAGGAGGTATTGAATAGAATTGGGGAGAAGAGGAGTTTGTGGCACAACTTGACGAGAAGAAGGGACCGGTTGGTAGGACATGTTCTGAGGCATCAAGGGATCACAAATTTAGCATTGGAGGGTAAAAATCGTAGAGGGAGACCAAGAGATGAATACACTAAGCAGATTCAGGAGGATGTAGGTTGCAGTAGGTACTGGGAGATGAAGAGGCTTGCTCAGGATAGAGTAGGATGGAGAGCTGCATCAAACCAGTCTCAGGACTGAAGACCACAACAACAACAACTGTAAAGGAGCCCGCACATAGGACTCCGTTCCAGGTCGGATTGAAGGAAGACGCCGAAGCAATTCAGAGGTGGCCTGTGGGCTTTGTTACCCGTAGGTTCGAACAAAATGTAATTTGTGAGGAGATGCTTCGAGAACTCAAATAGGGATCGCTGGAGGGAAGGCGGTGTTCTTTTCGAGAAAATTGAGAAAATTTATAGAACCAGAATTTCAAGCTGACTGCCGAATGATTCTGCTGCCGCCAACATACGTCGCGCGCAAGGGCCACGAATGTAAGAGACGAGAAATTAGGGCTCATGTAGAGGAGTACAGACAGTCATTTTTCCATAGCTCTGTTTGCTAGTGGAACAAGTACCCTCCGCCACGCAGCTTACGGTAGCTTGTGGATTAGCGATGTAGATGCAAATCTACACAAACTACTGAAGTTTTTTTTTTTTCTTGTTTTTGGAATCCTGCCTCTACGTGTGCACTTGGCCTGTGTAGCTTCTATTTGCCCTAAAGCTAGCTTACTCTGGAGAAATGATGTTTCAGATTTCTGGAGTAGTACTACTGAGCAGCGGTCTTTGCAGCAGTTTGCTGCATCAGCTTAACAGAATTATGCAGAATCCTCAACGCAGACCAGGGTTCAGTAGTACGAGATATGGACTTCGAAATGTCCACACACTGTGACATGGCCTATTCATCCACAGTTGCGAAGTTTTTTTTTTTTTCATACTTCCCAGTCGGAAACGGTGATTTGTCATTCTGCCGGGAAATGAGCATGCAGTATACTTCCCGGGTCTGTAAGAATGGACATAAACATGTGCTGCTAGCACTCATAGCAGTTTCTTCTACGAGGAGAACTGGACTCTACAGTGAGAGTGTAGCTTGCCACCAAGTTGGTACTTTTGGACAATAGCAGAGAAACCTACATACAACATTTACATAAGGATGTGGATACCCTCAGAAGAAAAACTGTCATCTGTGAAAATCTTGCTTCTTAACAGCGTCCATCTTCCACGACGGGAAGACACTGTGAGTTTATGACGTGTATGCTTTGTTTACGAGAGTGATAGCATTTTCTTTCGTTTAATGTCGTGGTTAGTCGATTTCAGAATTCCAAATTTCAACTTATGGTGGGTGATATTTCATTGTTGTTGGAATGCATCACTGTTGGATATGCTCGAGACTTTCTTAATTGATGCCTGGTAGACTATAGTGGACGCTATAGTTCTCCTTAAACTTACTAAACCGCTGATTTATCTCTTCGTGTTTTACCGCTGCTCTGCAACAAGTTTAATAAAGCATACATGTTTAATAGCAACAAAAGAATTAAATCTGGAAAAAATTTAAATACGACATGGTTTGTTTTACACGGAAGGCTACCCAACTCAGAAACAAAACCGGTTTGTGTAATCATTGGTGCAAGTATGAATTTCGAAATGCTCATTGGTGACGCAAAGCAAAAATTTCTGTAAATCAACAAAAAGTTATCAATTTTGAGAAACGGTCTATCTGGAAAGGAATTTGCCATTTCGCTGGTGTTCGTCAAAGGGGTACGTGGTATCAGACCAGCCATTCTCCAGTCCAGTAATTTTTTAACGCTCTCTACAGATATATAGGTAGACGCTTTATAAAATTCTCCTTCTTTAGATATTTTTTCCGTGAGCGACTAGACACTGACTTTTCGATGGGCATTATCGTGTTGGGAAATTATTTTTCCTCTCCTTCGCCTAGTTATCAAAGATGGCATCATCGTGCATCTGAGCAGTCATAATTTCGTGCCCAAAAGTAAAGTTCCTTAAGCAAACGTGACTGTCTAGAAATGATGTAGGTTTTGTGGTGGCGTGTAGCTTTTTCTCTTCAGATCGGCGACTGTGCGAAAACATCGTCTAGAGAAAACTGGTCTGTGACATATTTAGCGTCATTGCTCATGGTCCAAGTTCATATGTCATTTTTTTTTGTCCGTCTCGGTAGGTGCGCGATCAGCGTGGTGGATTGACAAGCGAAGGGGCCCGGGTTCGCTCCCCGGCCGGGTCGGATATTTTTTCCACTCAGAGACTGGGTTTATTGTTACCCTTATGTTCGTATAATCATAACTGACGTTCCATTCTTGACTTGGCTGAATGGGCACTTCCTGAAATCCAATTTTAAAAAACGGAATGTTATGTTTTCCAGTCATTGTAAACAAGCATGAAAGATGCACCACAACTCTCTTTGCGCAAAAGCCTTTCACATGTCGTGCTCGTGGACACTGTCACCCAGTGGGAATATCAACTTCTTCATATTACTCTTTTGCTTCTTAGAGCATGCACATGAAAATATCCGCTAAAGTAGGCAACGTTAAACGTGATCAGCCTGCACTAAAAGTTTAGATTTAAACGGAAATTCTGGGAAGCACCATGCGATTCAAGACTTTTTTCTTGTTGACTATGAGGGATGTCAGATTAATTATTTCACATGTATATGTCGCAAAGATCTCGATAATAAATTCAGAGAATCTGGCCCATGTATGTGCGAGTACAGGGAATCCTTTTTACGCGCACAATCCGGCAATGAAGCAGGATGGATGTAAACGAAAGAGATAGCAGGTCCTCTTCTCAAATCTCGACAGCTATCGAACGATAGTTAATGTTGATAGACAACGTTGGCTAAGGCACGTTGGTAATGTCTCGAGGGAAGGTAGTGAGTGTCGTGTTGATGTTAATACGATCCTCGTAACATCAGGTCACGAGATGCAACGTCTGCGGCTCAAAGGCTTACTTCTGCTATGTCTTCGCGTTACATATAAGCCATCGATAACGACAATGCCGATCAGGTTACATAGCTTTTTTCTCCACACTTATTTTTTTTAAATTCGTTGCACCACATACATATTATTTTCGGAATATTCTGTTGATTAAAAGTGGGATTAAGAGCGTTAAAACTACAACAAAAAGCAAATTAATCTGTGAATGTAGGCTTTCCCGTTGTATACTGTTAATGAAATCTTCTCGGGCTTCCATCCGCTTAGCTGCGCTTTCTGGCAAAGATGATGAGAATGACACTCATCGATACGTCGTGGATTTTTGACGCAGCTACCCGGATGGAAGCCCGAGAAGATTTCATCAGAAAATTCATCGTCCTCTTCGGGGAAGAGTGGATACGTGGATTCCTTGACACACACACACAAACACATGCTGGACGAGTCCTCTGCTGGTTTCTAGTTTGCGATGTTTCATATAACTGCAGTAACTATAAAGGTAAAAATTTTGTATGTACAGATACTAATTTACCAAACAACACAATCTGCAAAGATAAGACATAAAACAGTACAAAAAACTGGCAGGTCCAACTGTTCCATAACAGTGTAAGACCTGGGGGAAGGGGACTGAAAAACGACTACATCAAGTTGAGAAACCAGTGCCTGATATCGATCAGGTATATCATCAGAAGTGAATATATTCAGAGCAGGCTGTATTCTAAACACTAATTAATGCCGTATAGCACAGAACTGACAGTTTCTTGTCATGTCATTAGTTGAAGCAATACTTCGATGGAATCTAAGGGATCGAAAATCACTTTTTCATGATAGCTAAGAAGCAATAGGGTCTATGGTTTACACCTCTACTTAGAAAAGATTCTCATTATACAGATATGTTATAAATTGAATTCCCTTTTAATGCTTGTGAGACTTTAAATAAATGGGGGGGGGTTAAATAGTTTGTGATTGCGTGTACAATTTGACCTTATTACTTTGCAGGACATTTCATAAATAATGTAGTCACTCATTACCAGTACGTAAGTGCATCATCTGAAACGCTAGCTGAATAAGGTTCGAACAAGACCGTGATGGACCATGTATGAACTCAATGAAAGTAGCATTTCGTTTCCATACTCTGAAGTTACCGACGTAGGACGTTTAGTCTACATTTCTTTAATCCGCATAAATGGCCGCAGCTTTGTATACACATCGAGTGAAAAATTACTGAATAAAAGGTGCCAAAGTTAAAATAGCCGTATGAAATGTAGAATTTTATTATTTCAGAGAGCTGATAGCTACACATTTCTTTCGATTGTAGAAACTAGAACTGCTCCAGACGAGTCCCGGGGTCTCTTACTGTAGCTCTGTTGAACTGCTGTTCATACGTTAGTGTTTGTATGCTGCCGTGGATAGCCTCTTCCTTAACGCCTTAGTACAGCCCAAACGTTTAAAGAGTTCGCCTGCTATACTTTAACAGACAAAATATGGCAAATGCTTCTGTAAGACGTTTCTAAACTACAAGCAAAACTGCTGAAGGGTGCGTTGTGCATTACCGTTGTTAATATTTGTCAGTAGTAAAATAGATTTAATTTTGTAAATGTACTTTATTTATATGTACTTTCACAAACGTATCAACAAACTGTTGGATCCCTGATAAACGGAATCAGTGATGTATTTCGCTCCAAAGACGAACAAACGAGTCAGCAGGCAGGTGGTCATAATGTTTCGGCTCATCAGTGTAGACTAGGTCATTCACCGACTTAATGCACGTTGCGAGCACGTCAGAAAGATTTTGTTGGAATCAGTCAGTTACATTACGTTCCATGTCTTTCACAATAACACTACAAAGAGAAACACAACTGAAGCAGGTCGCTGATTATAAGAAAAGCAACGGTGCTAGAACAGAATCCTGAGGCAAGCCCTACATTCCATGACCCTCCTTCTAAAGGAATAATATGACAGTACATTAATAACAGCTATAAAATAATGCGCTAGTTGCTGCAGCGACTTCGTACAGAAGACTTCCCTCTCGCAGATTTTTCTATAGACCATAACAATGTAATATATTTAAACAAAGACAGCTGTGATAAATTTTTACGTAATGATGAAAAATAAACAGGCGTTCACTTACGTGCTACTTGTGTGCTGGTCCCAAGAACTGACACCTGTAAAGAAAAAGAAGTCTGACATTATTATCAATGCGAATAACATGTTTTGTTTCTGTATGAAAACTAGCTCACTTTGCATATTCTTGTAAGTTGAGTTCACATATAATAGGATTATAGGACACATCTAAAACACACACACACACACACACACACACACACACACACACACACACACACACACACACACACACACACACAAATAGAGTACTGGCAGCAGATCCGCAAGCTAACTGAATACATTGCCAGCAACCTTGCAAAGTTAGTATTCGAAAATACAACACTAGTAATAAAAGTATCTTCCAGTTAACACAGATGTTTCAGGGTATGGTACCCTTCCAAATTGCCGGCCGGTGTGGCCGAGCGGTTCTAGGCGCTTCAGTCTGGAATCCCCCGAGCGACCACTACGGTCACAGGTTCGAATCCTGCCTCGGGCATGGATGTGTCTGATGTCCTTAGGTTAGTTAGGTTTAAATAGTTCTAAGTTCTAGGGGACTGCTGACCTCAGATGTTAAGTCTCATAATGCTGAGAGCCATTTGAACCTTCCACATTGTAAACAACAATCGGATGAAACCAATGTTTCAGTTACGATTACAGTGCCCTTCTTCTGGGTCTACTGGTGCAATTTCGTTGTCCAAGATACTTCTATTTTGACATAACTTCTTTAATGTGCATGGCATTACGTAAACATTTTAAAAACGTTGCCATTATTGGTTTCTTGTGTCGGAAGGAGAGGGAAACCTTATAGTAATTGGTTTCCTGTGGAGATGTGCGGTTGTCTATTACACCTTGCGTTGTGTGCCATGACTGGTAGTCATCGGCGAATGGGTTGTGGACTCTTCTTTGCGTTATGCTGGACATACGTCGTCGTCGGGCGGCAGTTACTCGCATCTCGAGTTGTATGTGCAGCCTTTTAAACTCTTACGGCTGGCAGCCAGTATGGTGCAAACCTAAGACTATGTTACCGTTGTTAAGACGTTTTAATATTTCAGTGGCAGCCCGGTAGCAATGCGCATGCGGGAGAGCGAGCGCTGTTATCGTCTTGAGCAGCACAACAAATCTGCTGTGGCCGAACATCGTGAAGATTGCGGCAAAGAAATAAAATTCAACGAAACCTATATGCTTGCAATTCAGCCAGGGATGATCGAACGCAGCATCAGAGAGGAAACTGTGCTTTTAAAACATGCTAACAATATGAACAGATAGGATGGGCTTAGGTTTACACCATCCTGCCTGCCAGCCGTAAGAGCCCCGACAGGTCTCTCAAATATATCGAGACGCGCTCGTTACCGGCTAGTACCTGCCTCCCCGCGATCTGTGTCCAACATAAGAAATCAAGAATCCACACGCCGATGACTACCGATCACGGTACACACTGCAAGGTGCAACCGACAGCAGCGGATCACCACTCCCTCCACTACAGGAAAACCTATTTCAATAAAGTTTCTCAGTCCTTCGTGCACGAAAATACAATAATATCAGCCTTTTTAAATTAAGTCATGCTCAGGAGAGCAGTCATGACAAAATGTAAGGACCCTGGGCAACAAAATTACACTAGCAGACCCAGGAGGAGACCATTGTAGCCGCGAACGAAACACGGTTTTCATCAATGGTAGTCATTCATAATATCACGCGGTACCATACCTACAAAATTTTCATGTTAACTGGTTCTGACCGCGGAAGCCTACGCAGTTATACATGCAATACAAAACTCTTCCACTTCCTGCGATTCGAAACCACTGTGGCGCAAAAAAGAACCTACGAAATCCTAAAATATTAAAGCACATCCCCGTAAAATTAAAATGGTGCTGAAAATATAAATAATATCAAAGAAAACTGGGAAGAATTTTACATTCCTCATGGAATGCGGGTTTGCACTCCTTCGTATCTTATTTTAACACTTTTTTTTTATATATGATGGTCCAGTTGAGTTTTATTCATCTTGCTCAGGAAAAACATGTAAGAACAATCGTTTGAAAATGAAAATACTGCTCGACATACAAGAGGAATAATGGTAATTCTAATTACTTGGCAGTGCGTTATTCAGTAGGGCCATGGCCTTCATTAACTAAAGCTGAGCTTCCTGTGTATTGTATATACCGTGTAGTATGATTTTGTTTAGCTCTCTCTTTTTATTTGCTCTAAATCTAATGGCGTAAGTTCATTCTCTGCTTTAAAGAAGTATTACTATTGTTGCTTTTATTCTTTGGAATTTGCAGAATCACCGTGGGGAAGCGTTATCTTGTAGATAAATCTTTGTTGTTATTTTGACTTCCCATGCGATTGATTTAAAATTAAAGCCACTGTCATTGATGTTTTTGTGTAAACCGATATTTTATATAGTCGTTAAATAACACGTTGAAGACATACATTCACTCACAGCTCCAATCAGTGGTACCACTGCCACTACACCAGCACATCCTGTTAATAAGAAGATTACAGGAGCACTTACAGACAATTACACCTATATGTGTATGAAGTGTCGCTTGTATACATTATCAAGTGCCAGGATTTCTACTATAATTAACGCCCTTGAAGGAAAAAGACGCTAACATTTTTGTACATCTTTCTCGGTCACAAACTAGCTCGCTTTCTTTACGTACAGCTAGTGAATTTGTAAACTATAGATACAGATGTTTATTCTTAAATGACGCAATGCAGTATTACATTATCGATTAACAGCAACTTTCTGAAATTTACTTATCTAAATGAAATCATGACAGATACGCATCAGTACTCTATCCGGAAGTCAAGCATTATGATAAAATGGCGCGTGGCTTCAGAAAAAAAATCCGTGTATTCGATAATAGCAATCGTGATAGTCACTGAATGGAATCATACAGATCTGATATACTGGAGCACATAATATATATATATATATATATATATATATATATATATATATATATATATATATATATATATATATAGAGAGAGAGAGAGAGAGAGAGAGAGAGAGAGAGAGAGAGAGAGAGCCACATACCCAAGATATTGGTAAAGAATAATAATATTTATAATGTGAAAAGTATCGTGTAATGCACGCGCCAATTTAGCAACAAAGAAAGGTGAACTTAGAGCTCTGGTTTCATTCATTCATTCATTTCATTGTTGCCCTTATGGACAGTGTTTGAACTCGAAAATCACATGATGACACAATTTTCACTTCTTTCCTTTCTTCCTCTTCTCTTCCCAAAATCTCTTCATCCTTTGGCTGTGCTCCTGTTTCCTTTGCTCTGTCCATAATGTTCCTTTCTTCTTTCTCTCCTTTACAATAAATTTTGCACTCCTAACTTTGTTTCTGAAGTATTTCCTGTCTCCTATCATTTGCCTGTTGATCCCTATCTGCCTTAAGTCTTCGTCTATTTCATGATACCAATTTGTTTTCTTGCTTGAGCTGTTTACTACATCAAAAATTTTCTTTGCAAGTCGGTTGTTGTCCATTCTCTGTATGTGCCCATAGAAAGTTAATCTGCGTTTTCTGATCGCGTCTGTTAGTCTGTCAGTGTGCTGGTACAGCTCTTTGGTAGGTCGCTTCATCCATATGCCATCTCTGTGAATTGGTCCAAATATTTTTCTGAGAATTTTGCGTTCTATTTTTTCTGTGTCTATGATGCCTGATGCTCCAATTGTGGTTGTTTCTGACGCGTACAATGCTTCTGGTAATACAACTGTTTTGTAGTGCCTAAGTTTGGCCTGCCTCGATATGCTTTTCTTATTATAATGTGACCATGTGAGTTTGTATGCCTTCTGGAGTTTCTTCGTTCGTTCCATGTTAGCCGCCTTGTTTGATCCTCCCATTTGTATGTACTCCCCTAAATACTTAAATTTTTCGACTCTTTCTACGGATCCATATACCGTATGCATGGTGTGTACATTGTTGGTCTGTCGTTCCATATATTGTGTCTTCTCGTAAGATACCTGCAGACCTGTTTTGGCAGCTATTTCATGCAAGCATTCCAGTGCTTCCTTTGCTTCCTGTGTATTATTGCTGAGTATGGCTATATCATCTGCAAATGCCAGACATTTTATGATTGTTTTGGTTTCACGTGTTCTTCCCAGCTGTATTCCTTTAACTTGTTCCTCCTACTGCTTGATAATTTTGTCTAACACCATGTTGAACAGGATTGGTGAGAGCCCGTCTCCTTGTCGGACACCTGTGTGTATGTGGAAGGGTTCCGAAATTTCTCCCATGAACTTAATCTTGGAGGTAGTGTCTGTAAGCGTCTGTTGTATAAGTGCCCTGGTTTTTCTGTCGATACCATATTCTTCCAGTACGTCAAAGAGTGTCTGTCTGTCTATGGAATCATATGCTTTTTTAAAGTCCACAAAGGTAACTACAGTGTTTCTTGCCTGTCTGACTTTCAAAAGTGTTCTCAAGTTCCAGATCTGTTCGATGCATGATCTCCCTTTTCTGAAGCCTGCCTGGTATTCCCCAATTTGCAGATCTGCTTGTGGTTCTAGTCTGTTTAATAGCACCTTAGAGAAAATTTTGTATGTAACTGGTACTAGCGAAATGCCTCTGGTTTATTGGTATAATTTTGCAAAATGTGGCACAGTTACAAAGGAAATCGAGCTAAAAATGTAGAGCACCGTTCGAGCATTTGAGATTCAAATAAAATTTTGTAGGGAGCACATTGTGCTCGTGTGGAAGCGATCTAGATGCTTGTAACCAAGATAGCAGGAATTCTTTTTATTCCATGATTACCGGTTCCGGCAAAACTAAAGTCGCCATCTGTCGCATTTGCCTGATGTTGTAACCTGTATGTGTCCTAAGATCCGATGATGGCGACTTTAGTTTCGCCGAAACCGGTAATCATGGAATAAAAAGAATTCCTGCTATCTTGGCTACCAGTTTATTGTTTAACATTCAAATAAAATATGAAGAGAAGCTATTAACAAAAATTCTGTCGGGGAGGCAGATCTTAAATGAATTTCCGTTCACATAGCCAAACATGAAGTGCACGTTAAATTTCCACACAGGTTAAAACAATGTGCTGACCGAGAACCTAACCCAGAACCTTGACTTTCGCAGGAAATGTTTTTACCGACTGATCTGACTATTCCCAACTCACCGCCCGCCTTCGAAGCTTAAAACCCTCTCAGCACCTCTACTCTCAGAACTGAAGTTTGAAGTAGTTACTAATTCAACAGCTCACGAGAGGATACTCCAAGGTGAACGAAATGCCAGACCTCTCAACGTATTGCTTTCTACCCAGACCATCAGAACGTTTATGGGTGCCACCGTGTATTCACCAAGTCCTTCACAGTGTCTTCGTGACGTGGAAACGCCAGAACCATCTGTCCATTTCCCGATTCGACCACTCTTTTGAATGCAGAGCCAGCCACAGTGCGACGTGTAATGAACTCTACTTACTGGCAGCGATGTGTAAGGTGTCTGCGAGGGATTCTCCACGTTCCCACACCGCGTGGCTATCCGTTTGATGTTCTGCACTCCCCCTTTCGACTGTCAGTCCCGATAACACTATCAGCAGTGCAGCAGTGACCACATTTGTCCGTCCTTCCTGTCGTTCCCTGCTTCTAGGGACATAGTAATACTAAGCATTTATACAGGATGATTTTTTCCACTGTGTACAATCTCTAGTGGTTGGTCGACGAGAGGATATGGAGCGAAAAAGATCTAATGAACTCAAGTCCGGAAACGCAGGTCTCCATGCTAGAGACCATTTATTCAATCATACATCGTTACAGAGACTGCAGGCAGTCTGATAGTGCTGTACCGTGCGGATACAGTTGTGTTACAAATGGTTTCCATGTGCCTCAATGCATACGTGTACGCGCCGTAGCATGTTATGTCTCACACGTTCACATCGGCCAGGCTGCACCCGAACAGTGTCGATGGCAGCATAAATACGCTGCTCCGGTGTCTCCACATCTGGAATGGGCTCTGCATTCACGATACTTTTCAGATGGCTCCGTAACCAGAAATCGCACGGGTTGAGATCCAGTGAACGAACAGGCCATGCAACTGGACCCCCTCGTCCGATCCATCGACCAGGGGCTACACGATAGAGAAGTGTCCGGATGTTAACGGCGAAGTGGGCTGGAGCATCATCTCGTAGAGCCACGTAACCTTTCAAAGCATCAATGGCACTTCTGCAGCGGGGGAGGCAAAATCATCCGCAAGAAAAGCCGATAGTTCCGGCCAATCAGGTGAGGTGGAAGGAAGACTGGTTCCAAAATATGGTCGCCAATTATCCCAGCACCCACATTCCGGCTGCACCGATGCTGATGATTCGCTGTCATCATACCAAGGAGATTCTGCATACGGATGACTGCTATGAAAGTTGAAGATACCACCCCGCGTAAATGTGGCCTTATTTGTGAATAGGATGGATGACAAATGCCGGAATCGTGGTTGCCTGGTGAAGAAACCAGTGACAAACTGCTCCCGATGTGGAAAATCTGTCGTCCGTAAGCTCCACACACGCTATAAGTTATAACGGTAGTAAAAGTTGTCATGCAGAATGGTCGTCTGGCTTACTCTGTACCGGCGGGCCAACTGCCTGGTACTGACACGACGGTCGCCTTCCACAGTGTCAATGACAAATTTCTCCAGGTCTGGTGTCCGAACATTTCGGGTACGTCCTTCAGGATTTCCTGCTTCCTGAAACGACCCTCCCTCAGAAAAACGGCGAAAGACTATTGCAAACATTGAATGCGGGATGGATGTCGGCGGGAATGTCTCCTGATACAACGTTGCTGCCCGCCGCCGGTTGCCATTTACCTTTCCGTAAGTAAACACCATGTTGGCAAGCTCTCGATTGGAATACGGAACCACTGTGTTCAACGCTGTATCACATCCACTACAAGGTGAGTCAGCAAGAGACGTGAATCGGACACACCATTACCAATTACTATGACAGCAGCGGGCGCTAGGGCATGACGTATGAGTAACAGTAAAACCCTCTAGGAGGAAACTATGCATACTGTAAATGTGGCTGCATCGTACAGCGCGTATTAGAAAGCAGTCTCTGTAGCAGGTATGATTGAATAAATGGTCTCTATCATGGAAACCATGCATTTCTGGACGTAAGTTAATTAGACCACCTTTGTTCCGTATGCTCTCATCGAGCAGTCCCTAGAGTTTGTACATGGTGGAAAACATCACTCTGTATACCCATCGACTGTAGGAAAATACGTCAGAAATATTTCCAAAAGCTTGAAATAAAAGACCTGCCATAGCATACGGATTCCAGGTAAACTTCACTTGTCGGCAACCGAAAATAATACATTATTAGGGATAAGACCTTCACTTCCAATTAAATTGTCAGGTTTACTAAATTAGAAACTCTTGAGACACAAAAACTCGTCACATGTTGACATTAATATAACGTCGTGTGACGAGGGCCTCCCGTCGGGTAGTCCGTTCGCCTGGTGCAAGTCTTTCGATTTGGTGCCACTTCGGCGACTTGCGCGTCGATGGGGATGAAGTGATGATGATTAGGACAACACAACTCCCAGTCCCCGAGCGGAGAAAATCTCCGACCCTGCCGGGAATCGAACCGGGCCCTTTGGACTGACATTCTGTCGCGCTGACCACTCTGCCACCGGGGGCGGACACATGTTGACATTAAATGTTTAGGGCAAATGTCATCTGTCCTTCTCTCCCAACTATTCTTCTTATTCTTTTACATTTAAACTTGGGTTCAATGTTCGCAGATAGCGACAGTGCATAATGGGACTTAACTACGTATTTAACTACGAGTGTATATCTGCTCCTGGGTACGCCGTGTAAAATAGTCGAATAGGTGTCTTCCACGTCTCCAGGCCTTTTCCAAAGATACTATATCCTCTTCTGATACTTTGTGTGCTTGCAAATATCACACGAAATTCATTGCCGTACCTACGGAGCCTTCACTTATCTCATTCCGACTGCAGATCTAGTGTTCTCCCTTCTCCTATTACTCCATTCCAGGCCCCCTGGTTATCACTTTTTCGTCGCCTTTTGCATACGGAGCTATCCGTTTAATATCATCGTATAATGAATCTGTTCTTTTATTTTCTGTTTGTGTAACTAAATTATTAATGTTGGCAATGGTTCTCAGTCGTATTGAGCACAGTTGGGATGCTATCGATTTGTATGTACGCACCTTGGATGATGCTCCAACCACTCGTTGATAGTTTTGGCCGGTGGTTTAGTGATGATGAATGAGAATAGCGGAAGGGGCTGCTAAATCTCACTAAGGATGTGACCTCATGAGTGTATATGCGACTAGAATGAAATGGTGGCTGAATCGCGGAGTATCGACAAACAAAATTAACATATTCTTTAACGAAACTGAATAAAACTCCCTGATGCTACAGATCGTCAAGATCATTATTGTTTTCAGTAGAGGCGACAATAGTGCCTTGAGAGAGGTTTATCAACATTTCCTATGTCTGTACTAATACAAAACTTGGAAATTTGTGGTAAGTTCCTATGGGACCAAACTACTGAGGTCATCGATCCCTAGGCTTACATATTACTTAATCTATCTTTAACTTAAACTAACGCAAACACACGCACCCAAGCCCGAGGGAGGATCCGAACCTCCGACGGGGCGAGCCGCGCGAACCGTGGCAAGGCGGCTCGACCACGCGGCTACCCCGCGCCGCATACTAATACAGGTGTTTGGTCAAGAGAAGAAACATCTGCAGAATCCCAGAAGGTGTATTTCTCAATATAGGTAATCAACGAATTTTACAGCTATGTGCTTGGTTCTAACTGCGCTACAGCCATCACCTGCAACACTCAACTTCTTGACAGCGCTTCGTGATGTTTTTCACTTTCCGTCAGTTACATCTAAAATTCAGTGTGACTCATCCACTAGCCATGGCTCCTTAACTACAGCCGAATACTGCGAAATGTTTTGCAGCTACATGCCCCCAAAGCTTATAGCTAACCGCGATGCGATGTCGCAACTCCGCACGTGACGTCTTATCACGTTGAGAGAAAAAAAAATTACTCGTGTGCTGCAAGCAAATTACCTCTCGTCATTCCCAGAATCGCTTGACCTGACTGAAGGACATAGGTAATAATCTTACATCCTGGCCAATGTTTCCTCAACCGATTAGCGAAGAAGTTCTGCTTTCCTAAGGTCACCGCTTTAAGCAGGAGACGAGAGAGAAATCTAGATACACTTCTTTAATACAAAGTGGTAGCAGAAACGTCACAGCCTCTCGCAGAGCAGTTGCCAACACGACGAAAGGAAGACAGTTTTCAAAGTTTCAATAACACATAAACCAGACGATTTTGAAACAGTAATTATTTCTTCACTACGAAGTTCTCGGTTCATAAACAGCGAGTACTTGCGACTAAGGTGACAAGTGAAGCATTCGATGAACATCGTTACTGTGTTTTAGTCAAGCAATCCAGTCCAGGAAACAGTTTGTACCCCGTAATCTTATAGCGGTCGCCTTTATAATGGACAAACCTTCACCTTGATGGCGCTAATTAGCTATGATGGTCTAAGGCGCTGCTGCAGTCATGGACTGTGCGGCTGGTCCCGGCGGAGGTTCAAGTTCTCCCTCGGGCATGAGTGTATTTGTTTGTTCTTAGGATAATTTAGGTTAAGTAGTGTGTAAGCTTAGGGACTGATGACCTTATCAGTTAAGTCCCATAAGATTTCACACACATTTGAATTTTTTTTTTTTTTAGCTATGATGTTACTAGCGTGTAGAATAATAACCGCTACCAGTCACAATAAAAGATTATTCTTATTTAACACACGATCGGTTTCGGTGATTTACATGTTGCCACACTCAGTTTTCGGAGTTCACTGCTTAAATAGTCGTAACTGTCATCGTCACATTATTTGCTATTTATTTAAACAGTGAACGCTATTACTGACTGTGAGACATGTAAATGAATGTAAACTACCTGAGTACGGGTACAAGCACGAAACCGGTCGTGTGCTAAATACAAAGTTACCTTATATTGTTATTGGTAGCGGAAGGACAGACTCAGCATACAGGAAAGTCAAAACAACCTTTGGTGACATTAAAAGCAACGGTGGTAACATTAAGAGTGCAACGGGATTTCCACTGTTAAATGCAGAGAAGAGAGCAGATAGGTGGAAAGAATACATTGAAAGCCTCTATGAGGGTGAAGATTTGTCTGATGTGATAGAAGAAGAAACAGGAGTCGATTTAGAAGAGATAGGGGATCCAGTATTAGAATCGGAATTTAAAAGAGCTTTGGAGGACTTACGGTCAAATAAGGCAGAAGGGATGGATAACATTCCATCAGAATTTCTAAAATCATTGGGGGAAGTGCCAACAAAACGACTATTCACGTTGGTGTGTAGAATATATGAGTCTGGCGACATACCATCTGACTTTCGGAAAAGCATCATCCACACAATTCCGAAGACGGCAAGAGCGGCCAAGTGCGAGAATTATCGCACAATCAGCTTAACAGCTCATGCATCGAAGCTGCTTACAAGAATAATATACAGAAGAATGGAAAAGAAAATTGAGAATGCGCTAGGTGACGATCAGTTTGGCTTTAGGAAAAGTAAAGGGACGAGAGAGGCAATTCTGACGTTATGGCTAATAATGGAAGCAAGGCTAAAGAAAAATCAAGACACTTTCACTTTCATAGGATTTGTCGACCTGGAAAAAGCGTTCGACAATATAAAATGGTGCAAGCTGTTCGAGATTCTGAAAAAAGTAGGGGTAAGCTATAGGGAGAGACGTGTCATATACAATATGTACAACAACCAAGAGGGAATAATAAGAGTGGACGATCAAGAACGAAGTGCTCGTATTAAGAAGGGTGTAAGACAAGGCTGTAGCCTTACGCCCCTACTCTGTACATCGAGGAAGCAATGATGGAAATAAAAGAAAGGTTCAGGAGTGGAATTAAAATACAAGGTGAAAGGATATCAATGATACGATTCGCTGATGACATTGCTATCCTGAGTGAAAGTGAAGAAGAATTAAATGATCTGCTGAACGGAATGAACAGTCTAATGAGTACACAGTATGGTTTGAGAGTAAATCGGAGAAAGACGAAGGTAATGAGAAGTAGTAGAAATGAGAACAGCGAGAAACTTAACATCAGGATTGATGGTCACGAAGTCAATGAAGTTAAGGAATTCCGCTACCTAGGCAGTAAAATAACCAATGACGGACGGAGCAAGGAGGACATCAAAAGCAGACTCGCTATGGCAAAAAAGGCATTTCTGGCCAAGAGAAGTCTACTAATATCAAATACCGGCCTTAATTTGAGGAAGAAATTTCTGAGGATGTACGTCTGGAGTACAGCATTGTATGGTAGTGAAACATGGACTGTGGAAAAACCGGAACAGAAGAGAATCGAAGCATTTGAGATGTGGTGCTATAGACGAATGTTGAAAATTAGGTGGACTGATAAGGTAAGGAATGAGGAGGTTCTACGGAGAATCGGAGAGGAAAGGAATATGTGGAAAACACTGATAAGGAGAAGGGACAGGATGATAGGACATCTGCTAAGACATGAGGGAATGACTTCCATGGTAATAGAGGGAGCTGTAGAGGGCAAAAACTGTAGAGGAAGACAGAGATTGGAATACGTCAAGCAAATAATTGAGGACGTAGGTTGCAAGTGCTACTCTGAGATGAAGAGGTTAGCACAGGAAAGAAATTCGTGGCGGGACGCATCAAACCAATCAGTAGACTGATGACAAAAAAAGCGGCTACAATTCTACACACAATAAAAGAAGTCACGAAGTTCAACTCCATCCGTTATGGATAAAATTCATTTACGACATTACTATTTTAAAACTTGTCGTTATTTATTGTTGAATCAACGGCAGCTCTGAAATTGTTCACTGAATTTACACAGTAAGCGTTTAAAGAAACAGTGCGGAAATCGTTCATTAAAATGTCCGGCTCGAGTTCTGATTCTTGGGTCTATAGCAAAGTCATTCTGTACCCGGGTTAACGACTGCTTAACATACTACAGTCTGACTGATAAAGTGAAGATATGTCTGCTAGGAAACACTTTGGAGGTGTCGCCTACAGGCCACTCAGGGGCCTGTGCAGACTGGATCGCGTTTGTGCGAACCCCTTTCAACGGTAGACATTCTCTGTGTTCTGGTGTAGTCTTTTCTGCTCCCATCTTGCTACGGACGACTCGTCTCGGAGCTTGTTTGTGGACGCTGCGTATTTGAACTGATTGCTTTCTGATGGTCATTCTCATGATACGAGCTACAAAAATTAAAGCTAAGTTGTGGCATGCACTAACTGCATGATGTAATATTTTAATGGCAACGTTTTCAGGTCGGCAAATGTAACTACCGTTGTTATAATGGCTAGACGATATTCCATGTTCGTATAAGGTGTCGGTATTCACTAGTTCGTATTTGGGTGCAGCGTGCTGGTTTCGTCACTCTTCCTCTGCTTAACATATTCTGGCGTATATAGAGATTTCTTTTGTACTGATTTTCATATATTGTGGACTTGGCTGTCGAATGGTCCATCATGTGTCGAGTGGAAAGCCATTATTTTTTTTACTACTTTTGAATTGAGGACTTTCACATAAAACATTTACAATTAATTTTCCTTCCCCAATCATTTATGAACTCAGTGCTATATTCGGCCTGCACATGTGCTTTCATATTCATTCTTTCTGTACCTGACTGGTGCTGGTATTTTACTGTGAATTTTGCCTTCGGTACAATTATCAGCCAAAGCAAAGCCAAATTGCCGTCAGCAAAATTATTATTGAGCTCTTTGCATCCCTTCACAATTCGCAAGGTATGTCGTGTTTGCGGGACTCCGAGAAAAAGTGTGTTTCCATATTACGTGACATATTTCTTGTTCTTGTGCGGACACACGTGAGGCTATCAGTGTGATGTACACATCCTTCACTGCACGTGGTGTGACAACAAAGGAGATCTCATATATATTATTACACACACACACACACACACACACACACACACACACACACACACAAACACACACACACACACACACACACACACACACACACACACAGTTAAGGTGATCTTGAATTAATTCAAATATTCATTCACGTCCCTCTTTCTTCCTGTTACGCACTGAAAGCATCTCCTCCTCTTGCGTATGTTTACAGAACTGTGGTCAGATAGTGTTGTCATTTCGTGGATCAAAATATTTTATAGAGAGGGACACTTTTTTCAGGCCATTTTACTGGTTACATATTTTCATGTACTCACTTCATGCAAAGCAGTGAGGTAGGAGGCTTTCAAGTGCTCCATAATTTAAAAAAAGATTCGTAAATGCCTTGTATCGCTTTGTTTAACTCTGGCCATAAGTCACCTTCAGGGTTGTGTTCTTACTAAGGAGATCTCATATATACACAAAAGGCTAGCGCGCGCGAGAAAGTTTAAAAGGCTGCGTGTCACGTGTTTTTTAAAATGCATAGCAGGTATCAGCGATAGCCTTCAAAAATGTTCAATCTTCAGAAAATACTTAATTTTCGTCGAGGTCATGCTTTAGCCAACGATGAAATTAGTGAAGGTAGAACGAAAACTGTATATCTTCCAAGAAGTATCTATGTTGTGCAACATGACTGAAGAGGGTAGGCATGTAACTTGCCCGTGAAATAGGTGCATCGTTAGGCACACCGAAGTCGGCAGTACATTCCATGTTTTATCGACATTCAGCAGCGACAACCATTCGTTCTTCTCACATTCCGCACAGTTTCTCATTAACTCAAAAATTAGTTTGTGTTAACTCGTGAAAGGGAACGTTCGAAAAGTTACACGGAGGAGACAAATTCAGGATATATTCCTACAAGCTGGAAACGAAGCAATAGTCAGCTGTTTGACTGTTCCAAGGTAAATCTAAGGCAATAAAAGTGCACTTTCACGAAAATGATCGCTAGTTTCCTCGGCTACACTCGACCGGTCGTGGCCTATTGCATCCCACGTCGCTACCCATGACGTGTAGTCCACCCTTCTGACATGGCAGTGTGTCAGCGTACCTACAACGATGCGAGGCCAAGAACGGCGAGGATTTCGGCAGATGTCCCCAGATGCCACCAGCGGTGACAGCATTTTTTAGCCGTGCCTTGCCACGAACACCAATAGTGCACAACATTGACATCATCGTGTTTGCAGAGCCAACAAGCGGAGCGCCCGTTATCGCCTGCGGCATCAGCTGCTCGCAAGGGTTCAGCCTAGTAATCCATGCGGCCTTACAACACGCAACACAGAGAATCGGTGGCGGTTCATCCGTGGAGTACCTTGGGAGTTCAGTACATCTACATCTACATGGATACTCTGCAAATCACATTTAAGTGCCTGGCAGAGGATTCATCGAACCTTCACAATCCTCTATTATTCCAATCTCGTATAGCGCGCATAATGAATGAACACCTATATCTTTCCGTACGAGCTCTGATATCCCTTATTTTATCGTGGTGATCGTTCCTCCCTATGTAGGTCGGTATCAACAAACTATTTTCGCACTCTGAGGAGAAAGTTGGTGATTGGAATTTCGTGAGAAGATTCCGTCGCAACGAAAAACACATTTCTTTTAATGATGTCCAGCCCAAACCCTGTATCATTTCTGTGACACTCTCGCCCATATTTCGCAATAATACAAAACGTGCTGCCTTTCTTTGAACTTTTTCGATGTACTCCGTCAGTCCTATCTGGTAAAGATTCCACACGGCGCAGCAGTATTCTAAAAGAGGACGGACAAGCGTAGTGTAGGCAGTATCCCTAGTAGGTCTGTTACATTTTCTGTGTGTCCTGCCAATAAAATGCAGTCTTTGGTTAGCCTTCCCCACAACATTATCTGTGTGGTCCTTCCAATTTCAGTTGTTCGTAATTGTAATACCTAGGTATTTAGTTGAATTTACGGCCTTTAGATTAGACTGATTTATCGTGTAACCGAAGTTTAACGAGTTCCTTTTAACACTCATGTGGATGACCTCACACTTTTCGTTGTTTAGGGTCAACTCACACTTTTCGCACCATTCAGATATCCTTTCTAAATCGTGTTGCAGATTGTTTTCATCTTCTGATGACTTTATTAGTCGATAAACGGCAGCGTCATCTGCAAACAATCGAAGACGGCTGCTCAGATTGTCTGCCAAATCTTTTATATAGGTAAGGAACAGCAAAGGGCCTATTAACACTACCTTGGGGAACGACAGAAATCACTTCCGTTTTACTCGATGACTTTCCGTCAGTTACAACGAAATGTGACCTCTCTGACAGGAAATCATAGATCCGGTCGCATAACTGAGACGATATTCCATAAGCACGCAATTTCACTACGAGCCGCTTGTGTGGGGTACAGTGACAAAAGCCTTCTGAAAATCCAGAAATACGGAATCGATCTGAATTCCGTTGTCAATAACACTCAGCATTTCATGTGAATAAAGAGCTAGTTGTGTTTTACAGGAACGATGTTTCCTAAACCCATGTTGACTGTGTGTCAATAGACCGTTTTCTTCGAGGTAATTCATAATGTTCGAACACAATATATCTTCCAAAATCATAGATCCGGTCGCATAACTGAGACGATATTCCATAAGCACGCAATTTCACTACGAGCCGCTTGTGTGGGGTACAGTGACAAAAGCCTTCTGAAAATCCAGAAATACGGAATCGATCTGAATTCCGTTGTCAATATAACGACGTTACTGATATGGGCCTGTAATTTAGTGGATTACTCCTACTACCTTTCTTGAATATTGGTGTGACCTGTGCACCTTTCCAGTCTTTGGGTATGGATGTTTCGTTGAGTAAACAGTTGTATATGATTGTTAAGTATGGAGCTAATGCATCAGCATACTCCGAAAGGAACCTACCTGGTATACTGTCTGGACCAGAAGACTTGCTTTTATTAAGTGATTTGAGTTGCTTCACTACTCCGAGGATATTTACTTCTACGTTACTCGCGTTGGCAACTGTTCGTGATTCGAATTCTGGAATATTTACTTAGTCTTCTTTTGGGAAGGCTGTTTTTAGTAACTCTGATTTGGCAGCACTGTCTTCGATAGTATCTCCATTGCTATCGCGCAGAGGAGGCATTGATTGTTTCTTGTCTGTAACTTACTTCACACGCGACCAGAATCTCTTTGGATTTTCTGCCAGGTTTCCAGACAAAGTTTCGATGTGATGATGATATTCCGTTTGTTGGGCGCTCAACTGCGCCGTCATCAGCGCCCATACAAATTCCCAATCTTTGCTCAGCCCAGTCTCTCTCATTAATGATGACGAAGTGATGAGGGCAACACAAACACCCAGTCATCTCGAGGCAGGTGACAATCTCAGACCCCGCCGGGAATCGAACCCGGGACTCCGTGCTCGGGAAGCCAGAACGCGATCGCGAGACGACGAGCTGCGGACAAAGTTTCGTTGTTGAAACTGTTATAAGCATCTCGCATTGAAGTCCGCGCTAAATTTTAGCTTCTGTAAAAGATCGCCAATCTTGGGGATTTTTCGTCTGTTTAAATTTGGCATGTTTGTTTCGCTGTTTCTGCAACAGTGTTCTAACCCGTTTTGTTTACCAAGGAGGATCAGCTCCATCGTTTGTTGATTTATTTGGCATAGATATCTCATTTTTTGCGGGTACTATTTCTTTGAATCCAAGCCACATCTGCTCTACACTTATTAATTTGGAATGAGCTGAGATTCTCTCAGGAAGGCGTCAAGTGAATTTTTATCTGCTTTTTCGAGTAGGTATATTTTTCGCTTATTTTTCGAGGATTTGGGATTACAATATTCAATCTCGCTACGACAACCCTGTGTTCACTAATCCCTGAATCGGTTTTGATGTTCATTATTAATTCAGGATTATTTGTTGCTAAGAGGTCAGGTGTGTTTTCACAGCCGTTTACTATTCGCGAGGGCTCAAGAATTAACTGCTCGAAATAATTTTCAGAGAATGCGTTTAGCACAATTTCGGATGATATTTTATGCGTACCTCCGGAATTAAACATGTATTTTCGCCAACATATCGAGGGTAAATTAAAGTCACCACCAACTACTATCGTATGAGTCGGGTACGTGTTTGAAATCAAACTCAAATTTTCTTTGAACTTTTCAGGTTTCAGCAAAGACAGAGCGACGAATTCAGGACTCTTCGACAAGCAGCAGTTAATCATCGGCAGATAGGAGTCTGTCTTCACCAGTTTCTGGTCAGAAGGAACCAGTTAGGTGGACCGCAACTTGCATTAGCAGCAGTCGGGACGAGTGCTGCCAGCTGTCTGGAATCTGTTGCCCAAAAGCAAATAGCCCATGAGGACAGAAACCACCACAGCCTTGGCAACGACGTGGTAAAAGACCTTGTCTTTGGCGTGGGTGTTTACTTCTGCATGTGACTTTTCGTTTATGAGAGTTCGTTCTCGGTCTGGACAAAATTACGTGCTTAATCTGCACCGGATGTATGTATGTATGTATGTCTACATCTACATCTACATTTATACTCCGCAAGCCACCCAGCGGTGTGTGGCGGAGGGCACTTTACGTGCCACTGTATGTTTCTAGTGTTGCAATAAACAAATGTTCATGGATTTGGACTAATTATTTGTGCGTATTCTTTACAGCACTGAGGAACTGTTATTGTTAAAAGATATAAAACAATTTGTTTGTCACAGCACATGCACTATCTGATCAAAAGTATCCTTATACCCTATGTAATGCAGAATTGGCCAATAGATGTCATGAGAGACGAACTATCGTATAAAATAAGGCATGGAGTATTGTCAGTAGAGAAGCAGCAACAACATAATGGATCGGTAACGAGAGCTTCGAACGTGGACTGGTGACTGGATATCTCGTGAGTAGCAAATCCATCGGGGACAGTTCAATCCTTCTAAAGCTATCCAAGTCGATCTTTTGTGACGTGACTGAAGTGGAAAAGCGAAGTAACAACCGCAGCTCAACCAAGACTACGAAGACCTAATGTACTGATCGGCAGGAACCGCCGAGAACGGCGGATGGTGGTTATAAAAGAATCGCATGAAATCAGCAGAAGAAATCACTCGTGAGTTGCAAAGTGCTACCAACAGACCAGCGAGCACAATGACTGTGCATAGGGAGTTAAGAGAATAGGGTACAATGGTCGAGCGGCTCCACACCCACGCATTTCTGTAGTCAACACTAAGCGACGCTTGAGGCGGCGCAAAGAGCCACGCCACGGGACAGTGGATGATGAAACGAGTGATTTGGAGATATGAATCACGCTATGCTCTGTCGCAACCCGTTGGAAGTTTTTGGGTTACGTGAACGCCTGGATAACATTACCTGTCATCACCTGTAGCCCCTACAGTGAAATTCTGAGGCAATGGTGTTACAGTTTTGAAGTATTTTTCATTATTAGAGTGTCGTACCCCTTTTCGCATTTAAGGAAATGCTAAATGAAGGATATGAACTAATTTATAGCACTATATACTGCGTACAGCAGAGGAACAGTTCGGGGACGATGATTGCTTGTATCAACAAGAGAGTCCAACCTTGTCATTATGCAGCATCTGTGACACGATGTTTGGTGGAAAAAAACATATCTGAAAAGAAGTGATCTGCCCAGGGTCCCTACCTGAACCCAGCAGAACCCTTTTGAGATCAGTCAGAACGTGGACTTCGCTCCAGAACCCAGTGTAACACTGCTAGCTTCTCTGTTTTGACTCTTGAGGAATAATAGGCTGCCATTCCTCCACAGAGATTCAGACACCTCACTGAAAGTGTCCCCAGCAGAGCTCAAGCCATCGTGAAAGCGAAGGATGGACACAAACCCCATATTAATGTCCACTAATATGTGTCCCGTTACTTTTGATCATAAAGTGTAGATGAATTCAGGAGAAGCAGTTGCAAACGTCACAACCTGCTTCGTAGCGACAACGCCAACTGTCACACAGCATGTCAAACATCTGCTTACATGTTGCAGAGGAACATGGAATTAATGTCTCATTGACCACATTCATCTGATTTGCCATCTGACGACTCATTTTTCTCCTCTTAAAAGAAATAAAAATGCACAGACAGCGATTTTCATCACACCGAGAAGCTGTTGTGTTCTTCCCGAAGCCCTGTTTTTAATGTACCATCACGAAAGTGGAAAACGTTTTTCCAGTACTAGCTCAGTTGCATGTAAAACGTCACATTTTAAACGCTGTCATGTTGGAGTTATTGACATCAGTTTCCCTGCTTGGAGAAAAATAGCAATGAAAGATGGGTCTGCCTTTTGCAAGTAAACAAATTGTTTTATTTTATTAAAAATGGTTCAAATGGCTCTGAGCACTATGGGACTTAGAATCTCAGGTAATCAGTCCCCTAGAACTTAGAACTATTTAAACCTAACCTAAGGACATCACACATATCCATGCCCGAGGCAGGATTCGAACCGGCGACCGTAGCGGTCGCGCGGCTCTAGACTGAAGCGCCTAGAACAGCTCGGCCACCAGCGGCCGGCTTATTTTATCACCCAAACGTATTTCACCATGGTTGTGGCATCCTCAGTGGATTTATTATTTTCCTTCTATTTTACATTGTGTGCGTCCTGTGGCTGCCACAGGTTGAAATTGGTACAGCACGTCATCATTGTAATATTCTGCTTGTCTTTAGCTATGTCAAGTTTGCCTTTATGTACCAAATGTGTGTTTGTGTAGTTGAGCTGGCGTTTTCTCCTGTTCGTTTGTAAATACTGCGTCCTGTTGTGTTTGTTTGGATACATGTTTCGCTGCGGAAATTTACGTCTCTGATCATTTTAAAGGCGAAAATTTTATGAAAGCATAAAATGAATTGTGCCAAAAAAAAAATGCTTCTTCTTTTACTGTTTATGCGAACACTTAGGAGGGCCTCGTATTTATACAAACTTTGCTACAGTTGGTGTGTGATCTACACCAGGCAGTCCTAACGTCTCAATAGTGGCCAATCAACATCCAATGCGACTGCGACTGGCTCGACCTGGCGCGGCATTCACAACACGTGACGCCCCCAGCGACGTTTTCTTTGGGGGTTACATTTTGTTATTAGAATTTTTTAAAAATATTTGTGCATTAATAAATACCAAATATTACATTGTTACATTTGAGTTACAGTTTTTTTTTATTTGTTGATCTCATTTTGTTCTATTTATATGATCGGGCCGGACGTCTCATGACACCCGTTCAGTTTGTTCATTGATCCGTTCACTCAGTTTTTTTTATTACAGAGGGTAGTTAAACCCTCTGACGGAACACGCTGAGCTACCGTGCCGGCAAGTTAGGAATGTAAACACATAAGGGATATTACATTATATTGGGGTGTGAATTTGTTTACTGTTGGGACACTTTGTGGTTAGTAGCAGGTTTACTGCATTGTGTAAAGTTTAAGAGCGGTGATGTGCTCAGTTGCAATTAGTCATTTAGAACCAGCTGGTGAAACGGGCTAAGTGTTGGTAATTCCAAGTGCTTCTAATAGGCTGAATTTTCTGCCTTTGTTGGCTTATGTAGCACTTCTGTGTGTGTTAGATATTTGTGTCCTCCTTTGAGCACTTCTTCAGCAAAGGTGGAGTCTGATTTATTTAATCTCCAGCTGCGTTCATGTTCAGTCAGCCTTGTTGATTTGGCCCGGTCCGTTTTAAAGTGTTTTTGCTAGTTTGTCTGATAGCTGACCTAGATATGGAATAGTACACCAGTTGGTTTTTGGTGTGATTGTTATTGCAGAGGAGGCATAAATGGAGGGCAACATTTTCCTTCTTTGTGAAAATGTGTGCCCCAATCGGGACTCGTACCCAGGATTTCCTGCTTACATGGCGGACGCTCTATTCATTTTTTTTCCTTTTTGTTCTTTGTTGATCGTTTTTTTTATTTGGTCGTTAAGGACGCCACTTGACATCCGCTCAAGTTCGTTTGTTGATCCCTCCACTGAGTTTTTTTATTACAGAGGCCAACTAGCTCTCTGACCGAACACGCTGAGCTACCGTGTCGGCATCATCTGAGCCAGCGAGGGCACAGAGAATAGTGCGACTGCACGGACTATCTCGCGCACGCCTCCCGCGAGACTTACATTCTCACTTTGTATGTCCACACACTACATTCGTAGTGTCCCACCCCAACACACTCATTACTCGTGGAAGACATTCTTGCAAGTCCCGTAAGAGTTCGGAGAATATTTATGCATCCGCGCAGAAGAAGAAGGTCATGGCCGGTGTTGCCAGAGCTATATACTTATATGGATATTGAGTCTGTTCTTTCGCACATGTCCGAAAGAACAGACAACATATCCATATAAGTATATTCTTTGTTTCTTGTGTTGTATTTTGTCAACTAATTTGGTTCGTAAGAACACAAGCTCAAAATGGCTCTGAGCACTATGGGGACTTAACATCTGAGGTCATCAGTCTCCTAGACTTAGAACTACTTAAACCTAACTAACCTAAGGACATCACACACATCCATGCCCGAAGCAGAATTCGAACCTGCTACCATATCAGCAGCGCGGTTCCGGACTGAAGCGCCTAGAACACAAGCTCCTTGTATACAATTGCTAGTAGTTATCTGAAGATGGCCTAATAAGCCAAAAACTAGTTCATACAAATAAAAATCAGTAGAACAGAAAACCGCCGAAGTGTTATTGAACCCTCGAAGAAGAAACTATTTACGGAATGATAAAATAGTGTTACCGACCGCAGGTCAGTATTTAGTAAAATCGATAGCCAGTGCGAAAATATTTTACCGCGCAGCCGCATCGTCGCGTCCAATCAGACGGGCTCTGAATGTAGCCTGATAACCGACCAACAGTATTAGTACTTCCTATATTTGCATGTTATAACTTTCCACGCGGTATGTGGCCGCATCTGGTACACGCGAGAGGTTTTATTACACATTCATAAGCAAATGAATTATAGATAGCTGTCGTGTGACAGAGCTCCACTCGTCACGGCGGATGCAATCGTTCGACACGTCACGCGAGTGGGAAATCGTCGGACGTTGTACAGGCCGATGGCGTGGCAGCCTAACGCAGTTCCCGCAATCTCTGGACTTTGCAAGAGCCCAAGTGTCAGCAGGGTACTGCGAGCGCCTGTACTCGGGGAATTCCCACGCCTCCACTCAACGCCCTGAGGCAAGAACGTGTTGAAGATTAAGGTAGCCGCCGACTGCAGAGAACTGCGCCAACGGAGAGACGAGCGAAACTACAGCAAATCTACATATACATCGCTATTCTGCAAATCACGCTTAAGTGACCACCTTCACTCCAGTTCTCTATTACTCCACCCTCGAACAGCGCGCGGAAAAAACGAACATATATATCTTTCCGTGCGAGCTCTGATTTCCCTTATTATATTATGCATTTGTAGACTTACAGAAAGCTTTTGACAATGTTGACTGGAATACTCTCTTTCAAATTCTGAAGGTGGCAGGAGTAAAATACAGGGAGCGAAAGGCTATTTACAATTTGTACAGAAACCAGAAGGCAGTTGTAAGAGTCGAGGGGCATTAAAGAGAAGCAGTGGTTGTGAAGGGAGTGGGACAAGGTTGCAGCATATCCCCGATGTTATTGAATCTGTATATTGAGCAAGCAGTAAAGGAAACAAAAGAAAAATTTGGAGTAGGAATTAAAATCCATGGAGAAGAAATAAAAACTGTTAGGTTTGCCGATGATATTGTAATTCTGTCAGAGACAGCAAAGGACCTGGAAAAACAGCTGAACGGAATGGACAGTGTCTTGAAAGGAGGGTATAAGATGAACATCAACAAAAGCAAAACGAGGATAATGGAATGTAGTCGAATTAAAGCGGGTGACGCTGCGGGAATTAGATTAGGAAATGAGACGCTTAAAGTAGTGAATGAGTTTTGCTATTTGGGGAGCAAAATAACTGATGATGGACGAAGCAGAGAGGATATAAAATGTAGACTGTCAGTGGCAAGGAAAGCGTTTCCGAAGAAGAGAAATTTGTTAACATCGAGTGTAGATTTGTCAGGAAGTCGTTTCTGAAAGTATTTGTATGGAGTGTAGCTATGTATGGAAGTGAAACATGGACAATAAATAGTTTGGACAAGAAGAGAATAGAAGCTTTCGAAATGTGGTGCTACAGAAGACTGCTGAAGATTAAATGGGTAGATCACATAACTAATGAGGACGTACTGAATAGAATTGGGAAGAAGAGGAGTTTGTGGCAAAACTTGGCTAGAAGAAGGGATCGGTTGGTAGGACATGTTCTGAGGCATCAAGGGATCAACAATTTAGTATTGGAGGGCAGGGTGGAGGGTAAAAATCGTAGAGGGAGACAAAGAGATGAATAACGTAAGTAGATTCAGAGGAAGTAGGTTTCAGTACGTACTGGGAGATGAAGCTTGCACAGGATAGAGTAGCATGGAGAGTTGCATCAAACCAGTCTCTGGACTGAAGACCACAACAACAACTTTATGATGATCATTTCTCCTTATGTAGGCCGGCGTCAACAAAATATTTTCGCATTTAGAGATGAAAGTTGGTGATTGAAATTTCGTGACAAGATCCGCCGCAACGAAAAGCGTCTTTGTTTTAATGACATACACTCCGAATCCTGTGTCATGTCCGTGACATGCTCTCCCCTATTTCTCGATAATACAAAACGTGCTGCCAGTCTTTGAAGTTTCTCGATGTACTACGTTAATCTTGTCTGGTAAGGTTCCCCCAACGCGCAGTACTCCAGAAGAGGACGGACAAGCGTAGTGTAGGCAGCCTCTTTAGTAGACCTGTTGCATTCCCTAAGTTTTCTCCCAATAAAACACAGTCTTTGGTTCGACTTCCCCCACAACATTTTCTGTGTGTTCTATCGAGTTCAACTTATTTCGTAAATGTAATTCCTGAGTATTTGACTGATTTATTGTGTAACCGCAGTTTACCAGATTCCTTTTAGCACCAATGACCTCACACTTTTCGTTATTTAGGGTCAACTGCCAATTTTCGCACCATACATAATCTTACCTATATCGTTTTGCAATTTGTTTCAATCTTCCGATGCTTTTACTAGAGGATAAACGACAGCATCATCTGCAAAGATCCTAAAACAGCTGCTCAGATTATCTCCTAAATCGTTTAAATAGATAAGAAATGCAGAGGGCCTATAAAACGACTTTCGGGAATGTCAGAAATCACTTCTGTTTTACTCAATGATTTTCCGTCAATTACTACGATCTGTGACACCTGATAGAAAATCACGAAACCAGTCGCACAAATGAGACAATATTCCACTCTCCAGTTCAATACTGGACAACCACTCAAGAGTGCTTTCGGGTTCTGAAACTACCGCGCAACAAGAGTAACTGCGACAGCTGCACGTCACATGACACAAAATATGCACGGGCGCGGTAACAACGCTACTGGATGTTGTAAGCAGGGGAAAATGCCGCCTGGACTGATCAGCCGTAGTGCACATAGATAAACGCCGAGGGCTGGGTAAGAGCACATCGAAACCGTGTGAGGCAAAGCATCCTGACTGCCTACAGGCACCTCCGAGGCAGATGGTGGTCGTTCTTTCGTTCAGATGAGCACTTATTTGTTTTTCTATAGCACCTCCCACGCGACCAATACCTACAGCGACGCCAAACTCCACCCTAAGGCAAATTGGCGCAAGGTTCACCCGATTATCACAAGGGTTGTTATGAGGTCTCGTAGGTCATATGACCTCAGTCCTGATGAGCATACCAAGAGCGTCGCCTACCGAGCCATTCACACCTTGGATCCAGCTCCAGACGTTCTCTTCGGAGTAATGGGAATCATTGGAGGGATGGTTACGTTCTTTTCGAGAAACACCATTAAGAAAATTTAGAGAGCCGGCATCTGAAACTGACTGCCGAACGATAGGGCTCGTAGGAGGCTCACAGACAGTCATTTTTCTGTCGCCCTACTTGCAGGTAGAACAGAAGGGTAAATGACAAGTAGTAGTACAGGGTACCCTCCGCCAAGCACCGTACGGTGGCTTGCGCAGTATCTATGTAGATGTAAACGACACTGGTGTGACTAGAGATCTGTGCCCCACAAGATTTCACCGAGCGAGGTGGCGCAGTGGCTAGTACACTGGACTCGCATTCTGGAGGACGACAGTTCAATCCCGTGTCCGGCCTTCCTGAATTTGGTTTTCCGTGATTTCCGTAAATCGCTCCAGGCAAATGCCAGGATGGTTCCTTCGAAAGGGCATGGCCAACTTCCTTCCCCGTCCTTTCCTAATCCGATGAGGCCTATGACCTCGCTGTCTGATTTCCTTTCCCAAAACAAGCCAAGCCCAAATATTTCGGTTTCTTCTGGAGTCTGTGGCATGACACATCGCAATCTTCAATAAGTCGAAAAACGCTGATACATGCTATTAAGAAGGTAACTCTTGCGAAATTGCTCATGAATGTCTAGTCGATCTAGTGCCTCAGGCACTGGACTTACAGATGATAGGAGAAATAGCTTATAACGCCTCACCGTTTTGCTTTTTTTTTTTTTTTTTTTTTTAGTGTCTAACAGTCAATGAATGCAGCGGTGGTTTCCCAAAAAGCTGTAGGCGATTAAACTCCATCCTCAACTGAGGTAATAATGTACCTCAATCCGATCAGCTGTTATACTCTATTTTCCAACGTACGCGAGCGGAAGGAGGGTTGGTGTTTGACAGTCGACGTTAATACCAGGAAATATGTAATCACTAAATACTTCTTAAATATGAAACATTTCACATATTTAACTGCAAGTAACGTACAGTGACCGGAAGATGCAAATTGTAAATACGTCAAAAAGGGTTTTATCACTTTATTTTGTTGACATTGCATGCATTTTAAAATGGTCGCAGTCCGAAACGACGATACAATAATGTTTATCTGTATTAAAAATTTCAATCTACGGTGGACATTTAAAATGGATTTATTAGGCTATGTGATGGGAGGAATACATCCATGGTACATTTTAATGTGTTGTCAAAATGGCTCTAACTTTCAGAAATTATATCGACGCTGTGGACCGACACATGAAGAAAGCAATATTGACCAGGGGAACCTCCCATGCTCAATATTTATTGCGCAATACTGAGCACTGCGCAATAATTTTGACCATCTGAGATTCGTATCGACGGTTTGCGCAGTATACTGAAGAAGACTGCACAGCCTTAAAAATATCGTTCCATATCCTATAGCATGTAAGGGTGGTATTGTGCTGCACACGTCAGTTCCTGCCGAGACCGCAGGAAATCGAAGTTCGAATGAATTTATACAAAGAACTAAAGAAGTGTATGACAGAAAATGTGTAAGTGGGCTGTAAAATGTACGAGGCTACGTCAAAAATTACCCGCAATGTTGACGTAGTTGTTTATACCTTGATCACACTAACCTCTATCGTCGCTTATTTTCTAGCTACGCTTCTCTGATCCTGATGAAAGTTTGATCCTAATTCCTCCATTTGTCTTCATTTTGTTGCAGATGGCCGCTCCACTAGAAGTTTGCACCAACAACAAGTGTAGCTCTTTTCGGCCGGGAGCAGTATCGGGGGCCGCAATCCGTCAAAGGCTTTCAGCAGAATGCGAGACAGTGTCTACGAATGGATTGAAAATGGTCCCACAATTATTAGGCATGGGGAAGGAGCCGGACGACCATCCACAACCACAAATGATGCCAGCGTTCACGTGACAGGGCTCTGGTAGACAGACGAGTGACTAGCGATGAAGTGGCACAGCGGCTGCAAATTAGTCGAGGTTCTGCCTACGAAATCATCCATAATAGTCTTGGGTTTCATGAAGTCTGTGTAAGATGGGTCCAGGAACAACTCACATTGTTGCAAAAACAAACGCGCTTGGACGTACGCCTAAAACGTTTGGATGGCTATGGTAATGAAACTGACAGCTTCTTAGACAGGATCATCACTGTTGACGAAACCTGGATCCACCATTAAGCCGCAGAGCAAAAAGCAGAGTATGGAATGGAAACATCCATAACCGCCCAGCAGGAAGAAGTTCAAAACCCATCCATCCGCAGGGAAACTGGTTTACCGTTTTTTGGGTCGCACAAGGCCCAGTACTGGAAAACTGTCAGGAGCCTGGCACAACAATCAACAGTGTGCGTTACAGTCAGATGCTTACTGACGGGCTAAAGCTTGCAATTCGAAGTCAACGCCGAGGACTACTGACAAAATGTGTTGCGTTGTTGCACGACAATGCCCGTCCACATACTGCTGCCCACACGCTGAAACGCTCCGGAACTCAAGTTTGAAGTAATGGCTCGTCCTCCGTATAGTTATGACCTTGTCCCCTTTCCACTACCACTTGCTTGGTCTATTCAAAAGCCATGTAAGTGACGTAGATTCGCCTCGGACCAATAACTGGCGGACGGGGTACACGCGTGTCTCACTGCTCAGCCGAAAACCGCCTTTTCTGAGGGAATCACGTTGAAAAGCAAGGAGACTATACTAAAAATGATGTTAACATAGTGTCCTATTTACATAACAATAAAAGCTACATTGTGGATAATTTTTGATTTTCCTTAGTATATGAAAGCACCATGTGGTACTTTGAAGGAATAAAGTTCTGACCGACCAGGAAACACCAGATAGTTTGTTGTTGATAGCAACAAAGGAAACCGAAGATCACAGTGTGATGATAGTAAGCAGAAACGCTTATTTTATATGAGAAAAAGTGCCACCACGGCTGCGCCTTGAAAATGACTTATCTCACACGAATAGTTTCAGCGACACGTTACCGTTATCCTCAGGCACCACCACTCCCAAAAGCGTTTTATATTTGCTTGGTGCTTTTATTGTGAGGCCCTTGTTACTAGTACACGTGGGCTAGCTTTTGTCAGAAGTCTCTACTCGACACCGTGTTGTCTCCCAACACATGGGACAATACGATGTCATGTAGAGACTTCTAACAAAAGCTAGCCCACGTGAACTAGTAACAAGCACTCCACAACAAATGCACCAAGGAAATATTATACTCTTTTGGCCGTGGTGGGGCTCGAGGATGAAAGTAATGTGCCCACGAAACTAATCGAGTGGGACAAAGTCATTCTCGAAATACAGCTGTGATGGTACTTTTTTTGTCATATACGAGGGTAATCCCAAAAGTAAGGTCTGCAAGATTTTTTATAAGTACGTAGACCTGTTTATTTCTACAATGGCTTACATCAGTTTACACCTTGAACATTTAGCTATTTTTTGACATAATCACCATTTCTGTCGATGCATTTTTGTAGCCGCTGTGGCAGTTTTTGTATTCCATGTCACACCAGCTCGCCGCCATGTTTTTCAGAAAGTTATGAACCTCTTCTTTCACCTCGTCGTCGGAGCTGAATCGCTTTCCAGCCAAATGTTCTTTTAACCTAGGGAACAGGTGATAGTCACTGGGCGCCAAGTCAGGACTATAGGGTGGGTGGGTGATTATGTTCCACTGAATCTGTTGCAGGAGAGCAACGGTTTGCCGAGCGATGTGTGGGCGAGCGTTGTCATGGAGAATGTGTACGCCCTTGCTCAACACTCCTCTTCTCCGGATTTGAATTGCCCGTTTGAGTTTTTTCAGAGTCTCACAGTACCTGCGAGCGTTCATTGTGGTCCCAGCGATTCATCTCCGATGACGGGGTGAAAGAAGAGGTTCATAACTTTCTGAATAGCATGGCAGCGAGCTGGTATCACATGGGCATACAAAAACTGACACAGCGTCTACAAAAATGCATCGACAGAAATGGTGATTATGTCGGAAAATAGCTAAATGTGCAAGCTGTAAACTGATGTAAATCACTGTAGAAATAAACAGGTCTATGTACTTATAAAAAATAGGAGGCCTTTACTTTTGGGATTACCCTCGGGTATCATCAGCTGAAGTCTCCCGTCCATGCAGTGGGACGGACATCCAATAAATGTTTTTTTTTTTCTCTTGTAGCAATTCTCAGAATTGGTAAATAAGATCAGGTTAACTGTCCAGTGAGCGTAGATGTTTATTTTTCTTGCAACTTGTCGCAGCACATTCGTATGATGAGGTAAGGTTTCAATCAGCACGACTATTTTATTTAATTTGCAACAGTTATTGCAGCATAGAAACACGTAGAAAATTGCACGTGTACACAATAAAGTTACAATTCACTTGCTTAATTTGCAGTTAGTTATCGTTGTGGTTGGCGAATCTATGCTGTGCGCAATGAAGGCAGAGTTGTAACTGACGCATCCCGGGCACAAGTACTCCGCAATAATACAGTACTGTGCCGTTCTTCGTCTCGCACTTCCGCGCAATGTATTGATATAATAGTAAAAATATTGTGTCAGAACTGAGCATCTGAGAGCCGCTGTTTAGGGTACGCATGTCACGAGTGATACCATTAATGGGAAATTCCCGCATCGTGTGATTCGGGCACGCCGGCCGGGCGTGTGGTAGGCAGCGGACCCGCTACATGAGACCACGGCAGGCCACTGTGGGAGCCGCGCCTTGGCAAGCGAGCCATGTGTTCCGCGCAGCCGCGCTTATCGCAGGCGTATCTGGGCTCCGCAGTCTGCAGCCTGCACAACACGACGCCTGTTGACAGGAAGGCGCGCCCGTCGCAGGAAGCGGCCATTCTGTTTGGACATCCGTAGGGAAAGAGGACTCGGGCAACGAGGATCTGCAACGGTTCTCACCAGGCCTAGAGCAAGCTTTCAGGTGCCTGCACTGGGAAACGAAATCGGCATGCACACGACTGCTTTCGTACCTAATAAGTTCCAAAGCGCCGCGCATAAAAACGATATTCCGTACAAATACCTCAAGTGCTATAGGCAAAAAAAAGGGGGGGGGGGGACAAGGGGCAGGATCAAGGGTTTTGGATAGCCCTTGGGATAAGGAGCGTTTGTATACCCAAGGATAGTATTAGTGTCATTATCCTACAGTATAGGGTCAAAAAATGAATATTACACACTCCCTCTTGCTTAGGCAAATGGAGCAAAGCGATTGGTTCTCTTTGCGTTTTATGTGGTCTGTGGTGGTCTTGATGGAATTTACGGTGGCACTATTTGTTCATGAGCGGTTCCTAGGACCCCTCCCCCCACAAAAAAGTTTTTTTAAAATAGCTTTTCGTCGTCACCAACGGATCAAAACCCAGGCGAGTATTCCTAGACGGATAAGCATGGCAAATGGCTGAAATTTTTACGATATATTCTGAAGATCTCGATCTCGAACATCACTGAAATTTTCAACATATCTTAACCGTTTTCGTTGTACAGACGTTCAAAGTCACCCTACTTGAGTGCATAAATACGCACGTAAATCCAGCGTTATAAAGTGACGTAGCATTGATAAATGCGTCGTAAAGTGTCTCTGTTATGGGAACCCCATGTTGTTGTACAGCTGAATGTAATTTTTTTTTTTTGCACGTAAAATCCGGTCTGTTGTGTAAAGCTTTTTTTGCGTTATTTCAGTTTCACATAAATAAACTATCTAAATTTTATGACCAATACATTTCTTTTCATATGAGATACGTGCCCTGCTGCAACAGGTAGAAGAAGGGATCCAGTGGAAGAATGCTCCTGTCGGCGAGCAAAAAATGCGAATATGTTCTTGTTTAATTAAAAGACTGACTGAAATGTGGGGTACCAGCTGCTCATTCTACCTTCCTCAGCATCTACAAAAATTTTGGCATGCGAACATATTCGCGGTTTTTTATGCTGAAAGAGAAAAAGACAAGTTGCAGTGGCAAAGAGACGAAAAGGTAATAAGCACTGGAAGATAGTAGACAATTGTTGTGGTACAGAAAGAGAGAAGGAGACAATGGCAGTGGAACACAGTTGGAACTGACAGAAAAGTGGTAGGAAAAGAGTGGTGGAGACAGTGACAGGAGGTGGGAAGGAGGGGGGGGGGGGCAAAAAGACAAAGAGGAAGTGGAAATGGAAGAGTGTGAGAGCCAATGATATATATATATATATATATATATATATATATATATATATATATATATGTGTGTGTGTGTGTGTGTGTGTGTGTGTGTGTGTGTGTGTGTGTGAGAGAGAGAGAGAGAGAGAGAGAGAGAGAGAGAGAGAGAGAGAGAGAGAGAGAGTGTGTGTGTGTGTGTGTGTATGTATGAGAATGACAACGAGGAAGAGAGAGAGAGAGAGTCAATGAGAAGAGAGAGCAGTAATAGGAAAGCAGTAAGAGAAAGTAAAACGGAGACGACACACTAGTAGTTCGAACCTATTACTACATTGAGCTATTGTTTTTAAACTGAGCCCAAGATATAATTTGGTAAGGACATTCCTCGTTGAAGATATCATAGCGCCAATTTTCGACCTTTGGTTCCTCATCTCAAAATATGCAGTTTGGAGTTCTTTACCATTTTGGTCCTAATGACTTGAGGCTCTCCTTATATCTCTGTATAAATTTCGAAAGCTGCCTCGCCTGGACTATGGACGTGATGCGTTACAGGCCCGCGGCGCTGCCACGTCGGTGGTAAAGCTGCTGGAGTCCACACGTTGCAGCGCCTCAAGGACAGCATTGGGAGCGTTCTGCACAAGCCCCGCTAATAGTCTGCTGATAGGGACTGGCATCTCACCATGCCATGAACTACTCGTCAGCTAGGCAGTAATGATCCGTCAAATGTCTAATCATTCAATCATTCATGCTACAGAACTTTGTGTAACAAGGAGAGCGCGCGCGCCCACACACACACACACACACACACACACACACACACACACACACACACACACTTTATGAGTTGCATCAGAGCATTCAAACCGGCAAGAGAGATATTTTTATTGCACATGCAGACCGAGTACAATAAATCCCCCTGTAATACGATTTGATAAACCGTCTTCGAGGAACGGGTCAATAAGAAATGAAGGAAGATCACGGTTTACCTACCCTTCGACGACAACGTCATTACAACAGAGGAGCTGTGATGCAGGGTTCTTTTTCAAAAGCACCAACTCAACTATTGCCTTAAGAGATTTAGCGGAACATAACCCTCATTGGCCGTCTGGGCTCTGAGCCGCCTTCCTGCCTAACATGAATGAGTCCAGTGTCTCAGTTAGTGCTGGACTTCACTCGCTACAATGGACCAATACTACGGAACATACTGATATCACATATCAACGACCTATTGGACGCTCATCTCAGTGCAGCCACTCTGATAAGCTCACCTTGGCAAACAATCAGTATTTAAAATCTTCTACAGAAATAGCTCCTACTGCACAGTAGCTATAGAAGGTAAGCTTAAAAACGTATGTAATCAAATGTTAATTGAAGCTCGCTCCTCTACCGAAAGGGTAATTATAGAAATACCGTAAAAAATGCTATCGCAGGATTTGTGCTGTAACCTCAACTAATTTTAGTCAGGTGTTTAAGCTATCAGTGCCACAAAAAAATTAATGTCCAGAAGGCCGTGGACTACGAATCGAAACCAAAAGAGGAAAACAGGACATGAAATGTTGAATGCAGTTTTTAAATTTTTCACGAAAGGAATTCGAGTAAGAGCTAAGTCCACTGACACAGTAATCAGTGCTAGTGCTGTTGAAAAGCGGCTAATATCACCAGGACTCTACATAGCCCCGGGGCAAGTGGAGTCGCTATCAAGCTGATCACAGAATTTCCGAGTGATTTAATTTTATTCTCCACGATCAATTATCGCAAACTCTGGGTGTAAATAAATGTATGTGGTGAGGGAACATTTTCTGACTAACTATTAATGTACAACATTAATAGTCTCTCTCTCTCTCTCTCTCTCTCTCTCTCTCTCTCTCTCTCTCTCTCTCTCTCTCTCTCATGAAAAGTCACCTGTGTACGGTGAAATAATACTTGGTGTGCTCTAGTGAAGCTTAGAACGACCATTATCGTTGTTATAAGGCTTCCTCGTGTAGCGTGACGTACAACGCGAATTCTTCAGAGAGAACGAGCTGAGCCAGACCCACATCGAATCTGTTAACGAACGTCGATCTGGTACACCGTCCATCTGGAGTGTGATTTTCACAAAATACGATACACGAAAAGATATGATACGATAACGCACAGATGTTTACACGAGTCACAGACAGTTGGCTTCCCTGCATAGAGTCCCTGCCTTAGGTTACTGGCGACTACGGCGACAGGAAGGGCATCCGACCGCAAAGTTAAATAAAAATAAACCTGCCAAATCATGAAGACAACGTATCCCATAGAGCGAGATAAACGCAGAGAGAGAGAGAGAGAGAGAGAGAGAGAGAGAGAGAGAGAGAGATAGAGAGAGCTGTTAATGTTATACATTAATAATTAGAGGACAATATTAGTTACTGATTATCTTCTCATGACTGGGGTTCACAATCATGCAGAACTTTTTAAAAGACATATTGGTCATCGACTGTGTGTTTTTCACAATTTCAATTTCGGCGGTAAGGCCGTTATCAGGTGGTGTACAGCAGACAACTGTTCTTCAGCACATGACAAACATTAAAATCCTCCGACAAGTACACATACGACATGACGATGGCATGTGTACGTGTCTGAGAATTTTAATGTTTGACATATGCTGAAGCATAGTCGTCTGTAGTACACTACTTGATAACGGCGTTAACGCCAAAATTGAAACAGCAAAAATACCTTTCTACAGTCGATGGCAAATATAATATTTTAAAAAAATATTATTTACATTCACAGACGTTTTTCAGATGATAGCGTTAAGTATCAAGAGGTGCTATTAGGTAAAAATTATATTTTTATATATGTCGTATCTGTTCTTTCCCACATTTCCACAGGAAATATCTCAAACACCAGACACCATTTTGACCCTGCAGCCGCTATGAGTCAAGAAACAAAGCAATTAAAAACATGTCTGCCAGTAGGCATTGATTTATATCATGGTGCAAGGTGAAAATTTGTACCTGACCGGGCTTCGAACTGGGTCTCCTGTTTACTAAGTAGATGCGCTGACGACTATGTTCTCCGAACACAGTGGTCCCCATAACCGCACAGACTATCTAGCACTGCCTCCCGTCAGACCCAAATTCTAGCTGATACCACTGATGTAGTGCCCCTGCTCATTAGCGTCATTAGTCGCGGCAGCTCACCGATGCCCGTAAGAGTGCGAGCTTGGTGTGCATCTGCACTAAAGGGATCACTGAACGTTGTGTGCGTGTGCGCGCGCGTGCGTACGTGCGTGCGCGCAAGCGCGCGGTTGGAGCTTAGGGGCGCTCAATGGTGAGGTTATCAGCTCCTTTACACTCATTAAAACGAACGAATGTGGATAAAACCTCACGCACTCAAATTGATTACACAATCACTCTATCTCACATGCGCTAAAGCAACGGAGAAAGAGTAAAAGTAGCTATACAGGGCGTTTCAAAAAGAAAGAGCAGATTTCAAACATTTATTTCTCAAAAACTACAAATGATAGAAACACAATTCAAACGTTTCTTGTCAGAGAAAGGTTCAAAGTTTTTCAATGGTCCGCGCAGAAGTTCCATGCAAATCCGCAGTGGCGCTGGCGTTTGTTTGTAGGAAAATGGCGACGACACCACAGGAACGATCATTTTGTGTGCTGCAATTTGCAAAGTTAGAGTCCATTGTTGGTGTGCAACGTGCATTCCGCCGTCAATTCAACAAACAGCCGCCTCGTCATAAGCAAATTTATGAGTGGCATCACAGATTCGTAGAAGATGGTTGCATCTGCAAGCGAAAAAGCACGGGTCGTCCACGCACATCGGATGAAAATGTCGAGCGTGTCCGTGCAGCTTACGAAAGGAGCCCTAGAAAATCCACGGCACGGGCAAGTCACGAACTAAACATGTCTAAAACAACGGTATGGCGCGTTCTGAGTAACCGTCTGCACATGAAGCCGTACAAACTGCAGTTATTGCAAGCATTGCGTCCTGACGACCACAACAAAAGGTTCGAATTTTCAACTGCAATTCTACAGGACATGGAAGAGGACAATTTTGCCGAACGATTAATTTTTTCAGATGAATCAACGTTTCACATTTCTGGTAAAGTTAATCGGCATAACGTACGAATTTGGGCGAGTGAAACTCCGAGGGACGTTATTCAACATGAAAGAGACTCACCAAAGGTTAACGTCTTTTGTGCAATTTCGGTAAACAAAGTTTATGGACCTTTCTTTTTCATGGAGAAAACTATCACAGGAACCATTTACCTGGACATGTTAGAAAACTGGCTATTTCCTCAACTTCAGGAAGATTCAAATCACTTCATCTTCATGCAAGATGGCGCCCCACCACACTTCTCTGAACCTGTACGACGGTACCTAAATAACACCATTCCAGGACGGTGGATTGGAAGAGCAGGAGCACAAGATCAATGTCATCGTCTGTGGCCTCCCAGGTCGCCAGACCTTACTCCCTGCGATTTTTATTTGTGGGGGTACATAAAGGACTGTGTTTATGTCCCACCTATGCCCGCTACTCTTCAAGAGGTACGACATCGAATTGTTGCGGCCGTGAATTCGGTAACTAAAGACCAGTTGCGTCGTGTGTGGCAAGAAATGAGATACCGGTTTGATATTTGTCGTGTAACAAATGGTGCTCATATTGAGGTACAGTTTTGATATTTGTTGTGTAACATTTGGTACTCATATTGAGTGAAGGACCGTTGGAATTGTGTTTCTATCATTTGTAGTTTTTGAGAAATAAATGTTTGAAATCTGCTCTTTCTTTTTGAAACGCCCTGTATATGGAACTAAACCACAATTAAAACGACGAAGGAGCTAAAAGAAAGGCACAGGGAAATGTAACTGGCTGACAACTTAGAAAAAACATGGATGAGCCAGTCACCCAGTTAACACATTAAAACCGTCTCTCTTAAATCTCGGATAAATATTGGAAAATTCACAAAATTTTAAAACTCTAACTACGTTACTTGAACGTTACTTAAAATGGAGGGCAGATCCAGCGGCCCGCTGGTCGGAAAATAGAACACAGTCCAACAAAATATGGCGCACAGTAACTTGTACACTGCAAGCATCACACATTGGTGGCTCCTCTCGCCGGATCAGGAAACCTTGAGTCATTGCGTCACAGGGTTGTGAATATGAGTAAGGAGGACTTCGATCCGTCGACGTGGCTGGAAGGAATACGCCACGGACGCCTTGCGGGCTATACGAGACTGAGCTTATTGTCTGTCACTTCCCGCCACTCGTCGTCCCATCGACGCAGGACTGTGTACTCAAACATCGAGGTGATAGCATACTGAACTAGCTGAGGATCGCTACACGCTCCTTCGGCTGCTATATCCGCTCTTTCGTTCCCTACAATACCCATGTACCCTAGCACCCAGCAAAAGGACACTTCCTTCCTCACCTGTTGTAGCTGGAGGAACGCGTCCTGGATATCCGAGCTACTTTATTGGAAACTAGCATTGCAGAGACTGAAAGGCACTAAGGGAGTCGGAGCAGACGAGAAATTTAGCAAGCATGGCACATCTCATCTGCTCCGGCGCCGTCAAAATAGCAAATAGTTCGGCATCAAATATAGTGAACTCTGGAGGCAACCGAACCTTGACGACATGGTCTGGGAAAACAAGAGAGCAACCAAAAGAGTCGCTCTGTTTGGACCTGTCTGTGAAGACAGCTATACAGTTGTGATACTCCTTTAAAACGCCGGAAAATATCACATTAAAAACAGAAGCAGGAGTGCAATCTCTCTTGTACTGCACTACATCAAAATTACCCAGGGCCTCTGTGATAACAAGGGTGGCAGTCGGTTAAAATCCTATACGTGCCCCACACCAAGAGCCCCAGCACACATTTTGCACGGATCCCAATTGGTCTCGTTGCCTGTGGATGATTCGTAAAACGGCATTACATAGCTGGACGAGCAATGATGTGATATAAGTAAGAGTAGCTAGGAGTTGCCGCTGGGCGGTAGGTGGCGGAAGCACAAACATTGGGTCTGAGGCTGGTCCTGAAAGCGCCAGTGGGCATCCTGATGTCCACATGGTGTACAGCGTCAAAGATTTTCAGATACAAAGACCTCGCTGACCTGTGCACTGTGACTCCATAGTCCAGCTGCGATCGAGCAAAAGCCCTATAAAACCGGAGCAGATGTCCCCAAGACCTATGTCTAAGGCACTTCAGAATGATCAATGCCTTCTGGGCCTGTGCCTTCAGCTCCTTCGGGTGTGGCAGCCACGACAGCTTGGAGTCAAAAATGAGGCTCAAGAACGGCACAGTCTTTAAAAGGGAAAATGATGTTCACATATACAAGTCAGGTATTAAAAATGTGAAGAGAATGATTAAAACACCCACCCACACACACCCACCCACACACACCCACCCACACCCACACCCACACCCACACACACACACACACACACACACACACACACACACACACTCTCTCTCTCTCTCTCTCTCTCTCTCTCTCTCTCTCTCTCTCTCTCTTTCGTGCAAGAAGTTTAAATCAATCCTTGCAGCCCACTCTTCCAGTCTCTTCCATGTAACTTGAAATTCACGAGCTGCTGTTCTAATACAGGAGGAAGAACAGGAAACTGCAAAATCGTCCACAAATAAGGAGCGTCGTACAGGACTCCTTACAGTAGATATGATACTGCTTATACCTATGGCAAAGATGGTAACATTTATGACCCTGCCCTGAGGAACACCACTCTCCTGCTCGAAACCATTCAGCAGCACATCACCAGCTCAGTACCGAAAAAAGTGCACTGATAAAAAGGACCGAATAAAGATGGGGAGACGGTCACAGAATCCCCATTGGTGGAGCTGCCCTAAAACTATGTGTCTCCAAGTAGTATTGTATGCCTTACTGATATAAAAAATAATAAACCTAACATAATGCTGTTTACGTATGAAAGCCTGCTGAACAGCCGCCTCTAGCAAGGTCCGGTTGTCGACAGCGGGTCGAAATTCTTGAATCGACACTGAGAGCGACTTAGGAGCTGCCTGGTCTCCAACATCTAAACCAGACGACGGTTAACTATTCGCTCCAAGGTCTCTCCTATACACCTTGTTAAGGCGACACTCTGGTAACCCCTGGAACATGTGCTTCCTTTCTTGGTTTGAGGGTAGGTATCAGAATTGCCTCTCTCCACGAGTTGAGAAAGTTGCCACTCAGCCAAATAAGATTAAAATATATGGAGGAGGATTTCCTTTGATGAAGCTGACAAATATCGAAGCATGCTACATCGGATCTGGTCGTGACCAGACGCAGTATCACGTGGTCACTGGAAATAAGTTCGTCAGAGACTTTCCACTGAACAGAGTCCACAATAAGATCAGAAAGAGAGGTCGATGTCTGAGAATAGTTCAGTAGCAGCACAGAAATGAGTTAAGAGTACTTGCATTGAGGATGCACAGCTCGGAAGACACCATGAGGCTCTCCAATACCCGACCCTGAGGGCAAGCAGAGGTCGAAGCCCACAGTATCTAATGGAGAAATGGTTGGGAGTTGCCCTGTAATACCCGTTAGGACCTCAGAGTGAATCACATCATGTGGAGGGAAATATAGGCAGTAAACTGTGATCCTCTGGCAGATATGAACATCAGCTACAGCCACTTGCAGGTCAGAAGCGAGGGAGAGAGCAGAAGAGTGGTGAGTGTTATTAACAAAGCGACCCCTCCCTTGGCCCTTTCGCCAATTAGGTCATCCTTGCAGTAGAGTGCCTCTTGAGACAGGGGCACCAAACGCTTTAAAAATGTGTTTTCTGCACCTAAAGCACAGGGGACGTTCCTGTGCTAGCAGTTTCAGTTCCTCCACAAGTGTCCTGAACCCATCGATGTTCCACTGCAGTATGGAAGTCATTTAAACGGCGATGTTTTACTCTGTCTTTCCTCTTCTTGTTCCTCTGTGGAGGTGACACAGCAATGGAGGGGGTGTCCAGTTGAGGAGCTCGCCGGTACCCTCAGACAAAAATTGACGTCCATACCAGCGATAGTACGATCTTCTCCAGATCAATTAAACAGCAACAATGTCGCATGGTCTGATGGCTTTGGAGTGGACTGCTTTGGCCATTGGCCTTCGCCCCAAGCTTGGATTTTGGGACTTTGGCAATGCTGGTGTAGCAGAAGCATTCTGCTGGACCTCTTCCAATGTCTGCCATGAGGGTTTGCTGTGTACACTGATATTATGTTCAGCAACATTCAATGTTTCAGCGATAGGGACCAGTGGTGCAGGCTGGCAGCTGAATTTACAGTCTTAGTCTGGCTGCTAACACTGACCATCTGGACACGTTGTTTAGATACCGAGACAAAAGACTTGATGAAACTTGATGTCCGAGTTGCCTTTAATTCCTTCTTTGCATCAGAGTATGAGATACGTGGGTGACTTTAATTCCCGGAATCTTCTTTTCTTCAGCGAAGACAGCACAATCCTAGCTCCAAACCAGATGGGCCCGGAATCAATTAACACGCCGGGTGGCGCAGTGCACTGTAAACCCTGTTCGTGTGTCACATTGCCACATCGTTCACATGTAGCCTGGCCATTACAACCCATAGTGCTATGACCGAAGCATTTGAGCTTTAAGCGCATTGGATTTGTGATATATGGTTTTACCTGAAAATGGAGAAATCCTGCTGCAATGCAGTCTAGCTACTCTGGCACACTGAATTTCGGAATAAATGATGCTAACTTTGTGAGTTCCCATCAACCCTTCTTATAACGGTTTGGACTTCAGTCACCCATGCACCTTAGCATTACTGTTGCAGTTCTTTTGTATCCATATCCATATATGGATAATGTTCCGGCAGCTCAGTGGTATGCAGCTCATTGATGATGGGATATTCTCCAAGTAGCTTGGCATTCAGTAGCTTATGTTCTTGGGGAGCCTTCAAAGTCTCCAGCAGAAGAGCATCGCTCTGTAGCCTCTTGGCAGGGTTGTCCTGAAAGTCCTTCAGTAGCTTTATGGATATAAATGGCGACAATTTTTCAAAAGAACCGTCCACACATTTCATCACAACAAAGACGTTATCCACCACAGGATATGGTCTGTTATTTTGCTTACTGTCGTTGACGGTCAGAGATAACCCAGGTGGAATAGCCACACGAGGCTTCTTAGGATTTTGGTTGTTAATACTGCCCAATGTCCCACCCGAACTGCTGGGAATACAAAATTGTGTTCCCACGAGCAGCTAGGAAAGAAAGTCCACCCAGACAGAGCCCCACTTGCCTGAGTAAGCCTTATACAACTGAGGTGCGGCAGGTTCCCCAGAAGTTGCCTGCTAACGACTGTTCCACCCCAAGGGCCACGCATCTCAGCGGCATGCAGCACACCTTGAGTCTGAGGTTTTTTTTATGGAGGTTTGTACCATCCTCGCGATCCGGGAGGTGGCGATGAAGCCAAGACAGCCGTTCCCTGTGACACACAACGTTCCACCCGCCCAGAGCTCACGGTGACAGGGGGTTGGCGGCGCTTACCAGTCGCCACCTCAGGATCGCCAAGCCCGTACCCAGAAAACGAATTCTGAGCCTCTGAGGGCACTGAACCTCATCACCCTGTTAACTCTACTATGCATACGCTGGGTCGGATAGACCCAGATAGAATTTTAACTTTTAATTGCTGACTGGAAGACTTAGAATTGATCCCCTATTCATCAGCTATGCTCTCTTCCAATATTTAATCACACAATAAAAATAGTATTAGCAATTTGTGTCATTGGTTTTAAGTATCACTTAAATTTTCTTCTTTATACCACACATTTAAATAAACTGCGTCCGATGGACCTTGTGGTTTACGTCGCAGTATTATTAGAGTGGCTTGTAATAAATTGCTTTTTATTGGAATTCAGAGACTACGTTATTGTCGCACAAATACTTTGTTGTGGTTGCAGAAAATACGTTGTTATAACTTTTAACTCTGCACAGCTTTCGTATAGCGTGCTCCCGTGCTGTGTAAAAGAGCGAAATATTGCAGTAGATGTTTACAAGTGTATGAAGCAGTACAGAGATATAAGAGTTTGCTATAAAGCAGTGTTGTCTCTGATATTGGATACTCATCTGGAAGAAAGGTAAGGGTCATTTTAACACTAAAAAGTATCATGAACAGCTGTGCACAGTATAAGATTTAGGCTATATCTCCACATTATTCTTTATCATATACAAAGTTGGAACCTACATCTAGAAAAAAGGAGCAGGAAAGAAAGCAACATACATTTTTCAAGCCCAAATTTTGAATCAGTTGTTATTCAGTCGATGGGTAGCTGAAGATGACCATTTCCTGACGGATGTAAGTACTGCTTCGGATGAAAACCATGCACTTGTTCCTCAGGCAGCGGCGTACAACTCTCTGGATGAAGAGCGAAGTAGTGGTGGTGACGATGCAAGTAACAATGCCTCTGGACAAATACACAGTGACTCTGCTAGCATATATTCTCCGCATTATGGAGTAAAAACCACACCACCCCCTACAGTGCAAGATAGAACGCCTGCACACAAATGGGTGAAATTTATACCAGGACCAACAAGGGGCATAATCACTTAAACCCCAAAAGATGCTTGGGCTTTATTTATTCCTCTAGTCATTGTTGAGTTTGCGCACGAAGAAAAATATATCGGTGTGATGTACCTAGAAAAGGAATGTTCACCTTCTGGGGAATTTTACTTCCTATTGAAGCAGATAAAGGCTGGGATGTTCCAATTAGTGAACTACTACTGCTCGAGCTGATCCATCCGTCTACGATCAGAAGAGCTTCTAATCCCCTCCTACAGAAATCTGTATTCCCGGATATGTCGAAATTCATTATTATTCCGTAAACAACAGCAATGGTACAATGGTGTTTATTGTGTCCTGCTTCAAAGGACAGAAAATCAAGCATTGTGCTGTAGGTGCACAAAAAGTGTTGCTGGAACCATAGAAGTGTGATGTGCAACATTTGTTCAAAATTAATGTGATGGTTATTTGTTTAATGATTTTTTTTGTCAATACGATAATCACCAATTTGTGAACAGTTTGTGATAAAGAAAAATGGTGGCTTATGTTTTCATTATGTAATACTGTATGTCCAAAGAAATTTATTCAGGATTAAAAAGTATAGTCTTTTTAACTTAATAAAACTATTAAACATGATCTCACCTGTCTTATATTGCGCTGATAAACCTTAAAACAATATATTCGTTTATGATATCTAAAAAATACTTGTTTTCATTTAAATTCTCGTATTAGACATAACAGGTCCACTGGACCCAGGGTAGTTAAAAATGCGAACGATGTGGGTCATTAGAGCGGTTAATTATGTGTGTGGTACCACATACGCCGACTAAGGTGGATTATCAATGAATGGAACATGTCAAGCTAACGTAAACATACATGTTATTGTACATTTTACTGCATATTGTTTTTTAAGACTTAACAATCATCTGTGAGCGTTACATACATGGACATGGCCATGGCAATGTCCACATGGTAGTTTTTGATTGTGAACATGTTATTGATTCACTAATATGACAACTTCGCATGAGGTTCAAACTCACATTGAACACGTTTAGTAACAAAAATTTTTGAAGATGATAGCAAAGTCTGTCGAAACCGGTTGTCGAAAATAAAGAAGTACTAGTATGTATGCTATCTTGGCTATAGAAAGTTTCGTACCAAGTAAAACAGATCGCTACTTCTCATCTCTCAATATGACATGATTCAATCAGACTGACAGTGGTTGTGGACCCATAAAGATAAGAGACTATTTGGCGAGAGCTGAGTTAAAATTTTAGACAGGTGATCTTGATTTTTGCCGTAGGAGCTATGAATCATTTTCTGAAAATTGTGCGGAGAACCATACAACGAAGTCGCTCTCCAAAGGCGGCATAAACCTGATCGCTCTCTAATGAAGTCATTATCAATGGGAGTCGAACCGGCAAAATTAAAACAAGTTTTACTCTGATAAAAATCTTTCAACGAAACTTAACCTCATACATAAACACAAAGGTGAAACCATACGAAAACGCCATAACCTTCCAGGCAGCTCACTAGTCATGGTATCCTGTAATGGCTCCACACACCTAACCTTCGGTAAGCGTCCTTTTCTGTTCCTGACGTCTTGTCACTTCTCGCGACGTTTCCCAACCCACTTTTGCACAATGGGCATTCCGTTTTATAGTTAGCTATAATCGCTTGCACGTTGCAGTTAAAAATACAAGCGCTCTCTCGTAAAAGCCGTTGACGGCGCTGGAATACAGAACACTTCTTTGACGCGCGGCAGTTACTGAGAAGCTGTTATCAGACAAGTCAGCTAGCTTTGTAGGTGTGTCATCTAAGTCTTACGTGCACAGATTAACTTACCCTTATAAACTCGGATTTGTTCTCATTTTCTTCACATACTTCTTGCTGAAGACCTTCTCCAATATTTTATTTCTCATAGCGGTCGTGAAATGACATATTGTTGCTGTCATTATGAGAATAATAATAATAATAATAATAATAATAATAATAATAATAATAATAATAATAATAATGATAATTTCCCTGTGGCTCACGAGCTTTGTGAAGGTCTTCCATAGGATCCCACTTCTGTGGCTTGTGAGTCCCTTACCGACCCTATTACCATTACCGGGAAAAGGGGACCTACAGTTTAACGTGGAATCCGAGCCACGGATCTTTCCTGGAGAATCACTGATACGCGAAAGCTAGTTTACGAGCAGACTCAGACATTCAGTTGTTGGACCGGGATTCATCATGCAACCTTTAGGACGCTTTACCACTGGATTACCACGGCCGACGGTAACAAGTACGTTTAGCTGCAGGGTTCTAGTAAAATAGCCTAAGAAAATAAGGTTGTCCGTCTTTGGCGTTTAACTGTACAAGACAATTAATCGGGTAGGCTCTTTAACAAGTTGAAATCCCACGTAATGTGTGTAGACAGACATCCGAACCCTACTCATATACTAAGAGTCAAACGTTAAGACTAATCTGTGGACTCCTGATGAGGTAACAGAACAATGTAAAGTAAAACACGTTGCTTGGAGGAGACCGTTTCGAGTTCTGCGGCCGACAGCTGTTTGTGTGATAATTTGTCGTAACGAGGGCATGAATGTGTAACATTCTCAAAGAATTATTCTCCAAGAATGATAGCAATCATTCTGGCGAAACGAACTGTTTCAGAATGCCAGCCACTCATGCTGACGATCAAGTGACGCGGAACTCTTCAGTGATTTTGCGAGGTAGAAAAGCGTAATCGTGAAACATCTGGTATACTACAGCACAAAAAAATCTTGAAGTGAAGCATTATCTTAAAAAGGCAGTAACATATTCTACAACAAGGAAGACTTGGTCGTATCTAGCTGAGACATATGCATGGCAGGCGCACGCCACACACTCTGCGAGGGGTAGCCAGAGTTTTAATTGTCGCCTCCAAGAAATTATGTTACGCAATTAATTTTTTTCTTTTTTTTGTAGGTTGCGACCGTACGAGTTGTATGGGAATGTGCACGTGGTGTGGGTGACGAAATAAAATACACTCTCTCTCATCAGCTGGCCTAAAATCAAAGTTCTAAACTATTCACAAGTTCTATATCAGTTCGGAGCTCTCATGTACTACTGTACGAAAAGATTTACTCACACATTAAACAGTAGAAACACTTCATTGGGCCCCCGTAAATGTGATTGGACTAAGAAGATTACCAACGTTTTGTCCACGGGGCGTCAACTCACATTCGTCGCATTGCACCCAATGTTCCACAAAAGTATTTAATATAAATGCAGGCAGGATTCGCTACGCAAAAATCACTTATGAAATAACATTTTTTAAAGTTTCAAAAATTCGAGTTTCTTTCCGATAAGAACATAGAAAAATTGAAAGTCACGGTTTACAATAAATTAATACTGAAGTTTGACCGAGTTTCTTAAGATCTTGGAGGCCGTTGAATATACAACGATTAATTACGTGAGTTATCTGTAGAACACCGTTAAAGTTCCACAGTACATCAAACTATAAATTCCACAATGGCTACACACTGAAACCTTGTAAGTGCGGTTTCTGTTACACGCAACTCGAAAAGTGACAAGTTCACCACATCCCGAAAAATATCTACTTTCATAAGTAGGAACCCTGAGTAATTCATGCATACGAACCAGGAGTATTTCACCACTCATCTGATAAAACTTTCTACTAACATAGCCTGCCTGCCTGCCTGCCTGCCTCAAACGCCGTCCGAACCTGAACTCCCCTCCAAATTGCCGCTGTTCACCCCGGAAACCTCGGGCAAGCACCACTGATGTCAGTTTTACTACTGAACACGAAAATTGCTGAAATTCTTAATTTTAACATTTTATACACATATGATGCATCAAATCACACAGAAAATTTTCCGAGAAATATTATACTGTTGTCAGTTTTCTTTTATCTGCCATAGTTTCTTTATAAATAATAATTTATATGGTTTTCCTCCATTTTCGTATTTATAAGTGTAAATATTAACAAACAATTTAAATTATACATTAAATAATTTCCTCTCTATCTGAAGCTGACAATACTGCCGCTACGTTTAATGTTTCTCTATTTAATAGAAAAGCTGTTTTTAACTATGCGAAATCACTTTTTGGCCTCTCATTTAATTATGTGAATAATTTCGGTAAGTCTGCGATCAGAGTCCGTCATAACATTTAACTTACAATAACTTGTAAACCAAACCGGAAATCGAAGGCGCGTCTTCACATACGTAACCATCCATCTTCTTCCGGTTCAAAAGAGGGTACTGGCTCTTCACCGACACTTATAGTTCAATATTTATTAATTTTGGAGTAATTTTTAATTTAGCACTGAACGCAAAAACCGGCCATGAGAAACGAGCAGCCATTGTGCTGCACAAGAGAAGGATTTTCTCGGTCGCCTTGTTCAGAGACAAGCCTATCTCTGGAGAATATTGTGAAACGGGCCCTCCACGTGCTCCTGCCGAGATGATTTCAGCTGTCAAAACCAGTGTGATCCGATCTTAGCCGACGCCTGTGCATCCGCAGTCGCATCTTTGTGACTGAATAAAGTGTTAAGTATCTCTTCCGTTCACAATAAGCTGTCGTGTTACGAGGTACATGTCTGTAGTCTTAGCCCCCACACCATAGTACCGCAACGCGCCGCCAGAGGAGCAAAAACTAAAAGCCACAAACTATTGACAAAGTAGTGTAGTGTGTATCAATTAGTTTTCTGCATTGGAGAGTGAACAACGCCGCTGCAATCCACCCCGAGTTGGTTGCAGGGTACGGCAATATTACACCATCAATGATTCAGTGGCGTGGATACTTTCAGTGTGGTTAAATATATCAGAATGACGAAGGAGCAAGTGGTAGAGCATCCATCCGTGAAGAACTAATAATCACAAGAGACCTTGGTGCGGCGTATCACAATCAAGGCGATAATGGAAAAAGAGAGAAATCAGTCCTCTATCATTTTTCAACATCTTACACGGCATTTTGAACATAACAAAGGTTCCAGCCCGCTGGGTTCCGCGACTGTTCACACCCATTCATAACGCCCGACGAGCCAAGGCAGCAGCGGAAATATTACTACTGTGTCACGTAATTTAGACGACAGTCGACATTTGAACGAATGTTGGGAATGCCACTATGATCTCGACAAAAAGGACCAAAGCAAGGGGTTGAAACACACAGATTCAGCATCGTCAGAAAAGATTAAACGCCTCAGCGGCCGAGATGGTGATAGGTATTGTTTGGGACAGTCACCGTATGGTGCTAACATGTTATGATCGTAATAGGCATACCGTCACTCGATCATACTATCGAAATCAGATTCCTAACGAGGTTACGGAAGGCTGTAAAGACCAAACGTCCTGGGAAGCTGTTTAAGGGGGAGTTTTTTTGCTCCACTACAGCGCTCCAGTGGATTCTATACGGGCCGCGGCCACTCCTGCTGCTTCTTTGGGACGTCAAATTTTGCCTCCCCCGCCTCCTAACATGGAACCCAGTGACTTTTTCCCCCTTCTTCAGATGAAGGAACTGTTGCATGATAGGTATTTACAGGAACATGTCGTGATTTTCAAGGTGTCGTTTCCATAAACAGCTAAAATGTAGACTCCTCCAAAGAAGATCTGCGCCAAGTCATCGAATTTGGGATGAAAGTGTTGTACTGAAGAGTAAATACTTAGAAATGGATTAACACCATCGCCTAACTGCATGGTCGCAACTTCACTTCTTTGATCTGGCAATTAATAATTCACGACTGCGTCTTTAAAGTGCTACAAGACTTCGCAACAGAGTCCATCTTACACAACTGGCTTAGGAGGAGGCAAGGCCTTACACCTTGAATGGGAGCACGCCTGTTGAAAATGAAATGTCGTGTGGCTAAGGCCTCCCGTCGGGTAGACCGTTCGCCTGGTGCAGGTCTTTCGATTTGACGCCACTTCGGCGACCTGCGCGTCGATGGGGATGAAATGATGATGATTAGGACAACACAACACCCAGTCCCTGAGCGGAGAAAATCTCCGACCCAGCCGGGAATCGAACCCGGGACCTTAGGATTGACATTCCGTCACTCTGACCACTTAGCTACCGGGGCCGGACAGCACGCCTGTTAAATCACTGTAATGTTGAGATCAAGCTTCACGTTGTAGATATTTCTACTGCTTGCAAGAGTTCCATCGGCTGTCAGTCCCGTGCTCAGAACGAATTGAGTATGACTCTGGCTGAACCCTATTTGGCAGTCGAGAGGCTTCAGTTCGTCTACCCAATGAGCCTCAGACACATTCCGTGCCACTCATGTCCGCTAACTAGATAGTCCATTCGGTAAATACCTTCCCCTGCTATTCATTCGCAACAGCTGCTCGAGTCGGGGAGGGGGGGGGGGGGGGGGGGAATTGCGGCCAATGAAGAAAACTCCTGGACAAAATGCACCTCAGAAATGTTGTTTAAGTGGTGGCAGTACCTCGTCTCTCTACCTCCTGGTGTCTCCAGTCATCCACCGCCCACCAACTATAACGGCACACAAAAATTTCTGCGAAGTTTTGGGGAAGCAACAGTTTTATTTGAGCTTTACTAGTGACGAGAGAAAGACGGTAGTAATAGCTACCTGTTTGTCTGTGATCACAGTAAGACAGTTAAGTGAGATTGTATGCCTTGCGAAGATGCCCACTAATACCACAAAGGCTTTAATATTCCTAGGGAAGAGAGGGAGAGTTCAGCGCCACTACAAAGGCGCGTAAGGACTGAGTGAATGCGTTGGCAGTATTTCTAATACGTTGTGTTTCCTAATTAATTTTAATACACCTGATGTTCCAGAATATAACGTGTGACTAGACAGGCGGTCCTATACATGCAGATTCTGCTTAATTTTATTTTTTATATAAATAAATGACAAACAGTAACCTAGGATGAGGAAAGCCTAAGGCTGTGATGGTCTGTTCTCAGCCGGACTCGGGATGACGCGGACTGCTATTCACTTAAGGTCACTCTTGACGTGGCTTCCAGCTTGCTAACAGACGTTTCTCTGCGACTCTCAAGGTGCTATTGTTCCCAGTCTGCACAGTTCTGCTAAGTCTTCTACACAGAAATTTACCCTATTAGTGACACATATTTCGCTGTTGCGTGCACTAACACTTTTATAACTAGTTTAATTTCTGAGAAATAGTGAATGTTTTAGTCTATCCCTGAATTAACATATATATCGAAAACTCTTCTTATGTAAACCTGTAATGAATGTGAAGGCTAGTTCTGATCCGAGAGCGATTTACTAAGCACGGTCCGGACTATTGGAGGTGCTACGCCTTGCGTTTCTCTGGCCTCTGAACTGAATTACGCAGTCAGTTATAGGGGAACCACAGTTTAGCGCGGACTCCGGTAGACTGTGCAACCTGGCATGATAAACATGAATAAACATTGCCAGGTGGAAAAAAAGTGGTGACAAAAAATTCTTGGACCGACCGAGGACCGAACCACAGTCATTCGGATTCGTAGAGAGACGCTTACTCACAGAACCACCGAAATCATTAGGGTCCTTCAATAAATAACGTCCCACCTTTTTTTTTCTCGGAACAAATGTGTTCTTGAGAGTAATCATTTCTTCTGCATTTATCATTTTTCTACATAGTCTCCGTCACATTCTATGGCCTTACGCCAAAGTTGAGTAGAAATATATGTTCGCTGCTGGTAAAGGTCCTTGCCAGGTGCTCGAAGACGTGTTTTTACTGCGTGACTTATTCTCTGAGTATGTCAGACAGAGCACGTCGGAAACGGTTCTCGAATTTGTTAAGAGTCTTCACCCATACCTCTGAATCAATGGTTGACCCTTTCGGCAAAACATCCACGAGAATGACACCATGACTACTCCAAAAGACTGTCGTCATGACCTGGCCAGCAGAGAGAGCTGCCCTGAATTTCTTCTTTTTTGGTAGTTGTGGGTGGTGTCGTTCAGTGAGTACTTTTTCGTACCTAGCTCAAAGTGATGCATTCAGGTTTCGTCATCTCCAACGATTCGTGACAGTGTCTCCCACTGGCCTCAAACTGCTAAAACAGTTCAAACGAAACTACGTTTCTTTCTATCTTGCAGTCTATTGTGAGCATTCGAAGGACCCATCTCGAGCACATCTGTGACTATATAAGTCTTAGTCACTGATGTCATTTCCAACGCTCACAGTTAGCTGTAGAACCAATTGTCGAGTCCTGATTCGTCGGTTTGCACTAATAATGGAATCAGTGCGATCCACCATTTCTGGAGCTGTGACTCTTTCAAGAAGTCCCGAATTTAATCGAGCATGGAGCTCCGTTTCGGCACTTCCTGCCGGTTTAACTCTTTAGCCACCATCCAACAGTTTCCTATCAACTGCAGCCTCACCATACACTATAAACGTTTATGGATGTTCACAACAGTTTCTTTTTCTGCAACCAAAAATTAAAATCACAGTTCGTTGCTTGTAACAAGTGAGCAGTGTAGATGCAGTTTTGATGGTTCACTACCGCTCTGTCGGACTTGTACGAAACTTCGCACACGTGCAGAAGAAACCCCAAATGTTTAGCACCTAAAACGACGTTTTCCTGCGTATATTAATACTGTAAAGAGAACTTGGCGCATTATTTATTGAACGACCCTTGTATATAAAATTACGAATACGTTCTGAATTCCGTCATTAGTGAACAACTTTACGAAGAACGTCGGTGACAGCACTAAATTCTCAAATGTGCGGTAATTCGATATCGTCAAGAGTAGAAATAAATTTCAGTTTTCGACAAAATAGTGTTAGGAACGTGCCTTTTCTTACGCGCTCCGAGATCGCTGTTGTACAAAGAATATTTTAGGCTCCAATCTCCAGTTTACTTTTCACATCAGAACATTATCGACACCATTGCCACACTGATCGGCCACAACACTATGAACACCTAATAGCTGGTATGTCAACGTTTGTCACAGATAACAGCGGCACGGAAACAACGAGGCCTTGGCCAGTCGGTGGACGGAGTAGGCACCAGTTTTGCACACACAAGTCACTTAATTCCCGTTGATTCCGGGGAGGAGACCGATGAGCTCTGACGCCATAGTTAATCACAACCCAGATGTGTTAGATCGGGTTCAGGTCTGGAGAGATGGAGGGCCAGCACATCAATTGTAACTCGCCACAGCGTTCCTCGAACCACTCCATCACACTCCTGGCCTTTCGACATGGCGCATTATTTGTTGAAAAATTCCACTGTCGTCGGGAAACGTGAAGGGGTGTACGTAGTCTGCAACCAGTGTACGATACACCTTGGCCGTCATGGTGACTTGCACGAGCTTCACTGGACCCATGGATGCCCACGTGAATGTTCCCAAGAGCATGAAGGAGCCGCCGCCAGCTTGTCTCCGTCCTGCAGGACATGTGTCAAGGAGCTATCCGCCTGGAAAACGCCGGATTCGCACCCTCCAATCGGCATGGTGAAGGAGGTATCGGGATTCATCAGATCATGCAACGCTCTGCCACTGCGCCAGCATCCATTGTCCAGTGTCGGTTGTCACGTGTCTGTTTCAGTCGTAAGTGCCGATGTCGTAGTGTTAACATTGGTACATGCATGCGTCGTCTGCTGTGGAGGCCCATAGTTAGGAGTTTCAGTGCACTGTATGTTCAGACACACTTGTGCTCTAGCCAGCATTAAAGTCTGATGTTAGTTCTGCCACAGCTCGTAGCCTGTCCTGTTTTACCAGTCTGCCTAGCCTACGTCGTCCGACATCTGTAACGAGGAGTGCCCACCCAGACCCACGTCGTCTGGACCTGGTTTCGCCACGTGTTGAAGACCCAAGGCACTCCTCGCACAGCCGACAAATCGTGACACAGGGACAGCACGCTCACTGATACTAATGCACCGTGCGTGTGTCTGACCAGCAGTCATTCCTAGCCAGGTGACACTGCTTTCACATGGACGGGCTTATATCGATAGTAGGTTGGTGATTATAATGTTCTGGCTGATCAGTATATTCCTGTGACTGTATAGGCTATAAATCTCCCCCCCCCCCCCCCCCCCTCAACACTCAAATCATTCCGACAACTTTATCAAGATTCAACTGCACATTGCAGTTTCCTCCCTTACTTACAGAATTGTGCCGCATTGTCGGAAGAGAAGTACAGGGTTATTACAAATGATTGAAGCGATTTCACAGCTCTACAGTAACTTTATTATTTGAGATATTTTCACAATGTTTTGCACACACATACAAAAACTCAAAAAGTTTTTTTAGGCATTCACAAATGCTCGATATGTGCCCCTTTAGTGATTCGGCAGACATCAAGCCGATAATCAAGTTCCTCCCACACTCGGCGCAGCATGTCCCCATCTATGAGTTCGAAAGCATCGTTGATGCGAGCTCGCAGTTCTGGCACGTTTCTTGGTAGAGGAGGTTTAAACACTGAATCTTTCACATAACCCCACAGAAAGAAATCGCATGGGGTTAAGTCTGGAGAGCGTGGAGGCCATGACATGAATTGCTGATCATGATCTCCACCACGACTGATCCATCGGTTTTCCAGTCTCCTGTTTAAGAAACGCCGAACATCATGATGGAAGTGCGGTGGAGCACCATCCTGTTGAAAGATGAAGTCGGCGCTGTCGGTCTCCAGTTGTGGCATGAGCCAATTTTCCAGCATGTCGAGATACACGTGTCCTGTAACGTTTTTTTCGCAGAAGAAAAAGGGGCCGTAAACTTTAAACCGTGAGATTGCACAAAACACGTTAACTTTTGGTGAATTGCGAATTTGCTGCACGAATGCGTGTGAAGATTCTCTACCGCCCAGATTCGCACATTGTGTCTGTTCACTTTACCATTAAGAAAAAATGTTGCTTCATCACTGAAAACAAGTTTCGCACTGAACGCATCATCTTCCATGAGCTGTTGCAACCGCGCCGAAAATTCAAAGCGTTTGACTTTGTCATCGGGTGTCAGGGCTTGTAGCAATTGTAAACGGTAAGGCTTCTGCTTTAGTCTTTTCCGTAAGGTTTTCCAAACCGTCGGCTGTGGTACGTTTAGCTCCCTGCTTGCTTCATTCGTCGACTTCCGCGGGCTACGCGTGAAACTTGCCCGCACGCGTTCAACCGTTTCTTCGCTCACTGCAGGCCGAACCGTTGATTTCCCCTTACAGAGGCATCCAGAAGCTTTAAACTGCGCATACCATCGCCGAATGGAGTTAGCAGTTGGTGGATCTTTGTTGAACTTCGTCCTGGACTGTCGTTGCGCTGTTATGATTGACTGATGTGAGTGCATTTCAAGCACGACATACGCTTTCTCGACTCCTGTCGCCATTTGGTCTCACTACGCTCTCGAGCGCTCTGGCGGCAGAAACCTGAAGTGCGGCTTCAGCCGAACAAAACTTTATATGAGTTTTTCTACGTATCTGTAGTGTGTCGTGACCATATGTCAATGAATGGAGCTACAGTGAATTTATGAAATCGCTTCAATCATTTGTAATAGCCCTGTAGTGGTTTTATTATTATTTAGTGAAAAGAGAGTGTAATACTCGTTTTAATAGTTGTTACCGTTTCTGACAAATTATGTCACCATCATATTAAACACTGAAATGTAGGACTATTGCGACCACCGGCATCAGAGCACTGTTTCTGGACGTTATGGAACCACGAAGAAATCGGCAAAAGCACCTGACGAACTGTTTTGGCCTAATATTGCCGTATGTCTTCAACACACAAATTTCACACACAACTGTCTCTTTATGTCTAGTGAAGTCTTTAATGTAACGAAAGTCTCACACTGCAGTGCTTACATCATGGAAGTATTTCAAGGCCGGTCAGAAGTGGTAATGTCTGGGTTTCTGGGTCAGCAAACAGTGGGTTATCGTCAAAAAGATAGCACTAGACGTTATCTCCTTCGATTGGCTAAGCTTAATCTTATCTGTCGTTAATGCCATCATTGTGCATACAGTGGTTTGCTGTTCCTGCTTCCTATGGGCGACAGAGAAAAAGGACCTACGTTTTGATGGAACATGAAAATTCGTCTCAGACCTCCAAATTTTGCTAATGTTGTGATCTTCGATGAGGATTTAAACAGTTAAAATCTTTGTGTTAAGTGTCAATCGCCTGAATTTGGGCGCTGGCAGCGTACATTTCATCTTTGGTTTAATATCCATTACTTCTCTATCATTAACTCAAATGCAGTACATGGAGCATTCATTGTTGATGCAAATCATCTGTCACATGGGATCTGTGGCAACCACCTGACAAATACGGCTGGACAAAGGTATCCTCCAGGCATACCTGAGAGTCGTGTTTTTCAGCTATGGGCGTCCACGTTTTGGTCGTGATGTCTTTTTCTAGTCTGTTGGGACGCAGCAGAGATCTTCCTTCGTTCACCTACCATCAATTATCCTGGCCGCAAGTCATGCCAATCCCCATTTTATATTCGTTACTGTAGTAGTTACACTGATGACACGAAACATTTCGATCACCTTAACAGCACACTGCTGAGCGATTCTGCGTGACATGGACTGGATCAGTCCTTGATAGGTTTCCGGAAGTACGTGGCTCCAGATGTCTGCTCCCTTTACACTGCAGTGGGTGTGCGAACACAACCGAATACACATTTGCGGACAATTCGCTAGTGTTCCCTACTATTAAAGAGTATCTGTGAACAAATGTTTACATTAGAAGGGGTGGAAGGCAACAGATGACGACGATCATAGCCTGTGAGCGCTGCGTTATTGTTATCTGGTGCTAATAATCAGCACATAGAATACGACACTATGTAGTTAGAACCACAATGTAAAATGTAAAACTGTCATATTCAGAGTGTTTTTTTTTCTTTTCTCTTTTTTCTTTCTAGGCGAGCGCATTGCCTTTGACGAAAGAGGCAAAACAGCACAGGAAAGGAAGACCTGAAAGAGCTGTAGTTTGTACGTGAAGGTGAAATGCGTGGAGGACGTGCACTTGACTTGCAGCTCCACCCTTCCTTGTCATTCGTTCAAAACTTTGGGTATCTGTCGGTTGACGCTTTTCTGGCTTCTTATAAACTGAGGAGGAAATTTCAAAGCAGAACGCTAATTATCGACGACCAACATAACCTGGAGACCCTGTTTATTAACAACTGGAGATATTTACGTTGGTGATTGTTTCACATTTCAATGGCTGCCGTATGTGTCAGATAGTTTCTGATATCTGCAGAGACATATGCAAAGCCCTTTAAGCATTTCACTGAAGTACGTGTGAGGAAGATAATGCCAATAAAATGAGAAACGAAATGTGAAATATACAAAGGACCTACCATATAAAATCTGCTAGGCAGTTTGTTAGGGGGCAGCTAGCGCGATCTCGTGTAAACCATTTTCATCACAAAAGTCTCTGATATAACAGGGATTCATCAGCCGTGTAATTACAGCTACTGTGAACACAAGCAACCAGAATAAGTTCTTTGGTATATTTTTAATTTCGATGAGCGTAATAGATACATATTCATACTTTATGTTCAAGGAAATTTACTGTGCTTTTCCTTTTTGATAAAAAGAATTACGAAGTTTGTGTTTATTCACTCCGTTCGCGCTTAATGGAAGGTATTTAACGCATTTATAGTCTTTCTCACGTCTTCATTAGAAACTTTGAGTACTTTGGAAGTTTTCTAATAATATTTCTTTTCCTTCGCGGTTTGTACAGTGAATCCCTTGGATCTCAGAAGCACGTGTGAAATCTATATATTGGGAACAGTAACATATTCTGTTTGGACCACACGACAGCAAACGAAATATTTCAATAATGCTTGTGCCGAAGATGAAAGGACGCGAAATAATTTATATGGTTTGTTAAAGAACCGACAACCAGTGGAAAACGAACGAACAGAAACGAATGCGAATCGAACACGAGCGAATGTCGTTTGCTCACACGCAATTACCTTTACACCAGCGAGAATTCTCATTCGATGTTGTACATTCGGTTGTGTTCGTTTCAGTGTGAATGGCGCATTACGGAACGGTGCTGGACCCCGACAGCTCCCAGAAGTGTTCCATTGGGTTCAAACAAGGCGAATTTGGTGGCCAAGACATCAACGATGGTTCACTCTTATGCTCCTCAACACAACAGCACGATTCTGGACTTGCAACACGGACCATCGGCAGTGCAGAAGACAACACGGATGGAGAGATACAGCTGGACCGCAACAGTTTTCACGTAGTCCACAGCTGCCATGATAGCACCGATTACTACCATAGATCGCGCAGAAGCCCAGGTATGTGTTCCCCATAGCATTATGGAAGGAAGATTAAAGAAAAATCAAGACACTGCCATAGGATTTGTCGATCTGGAAAAAGCGTTCGACAGTGGCAAATGGTGCAAGGTGTACGAAATTCAGAGAAAAATATGTGTAAGCCATAGGGAAAGACAAATAATACGCAATATGTACTTGAGCCAAGAGGGAACAACTAGAGCGGAGGACCAAGAACGAAGCACTCGGATTAAAAATGGCGTAAGACAGGGATGTAATCTTTCCCCGTTACTGTTCAATCTATACATCGAAGAAGCAATGACGGAAATAAAAGAAAGGTTCAAGACTGGAATTAAAATTCAAGGTGAAAGGATTTCAGTGATACGGTTCGCTGGTAACATTGCTATTCTCAGTGAAAGTGAAGAAGAATTACAGTATTTGCTGAATGAAACTAACAGTCTAATGAGTAGACAACATGAATTGTCAGTAAATCGAAGAAAGACGAAAGTAATGAGAAGCAGCAGAACTGACAACAGCGAAAACCTTTACATCAGGATTGGTGATCACGAAGAAGATGAAGTTAAGGAATTCTGCTATATAGGTAGCAAAACAACCCAAGACGGACGGAGCAAGGCCGACACAAAAAGCAGACTAACACTGGCAAAAAGGAGCACTGCTGCCCAAGAGAAGTCTGCTGGATCATAGGTCTTAATTTGATGATGAAATTACTGAAAATGTATGTTTGGAGCACAGTATTGTATGCTAGTGAAATGCGGACTGCGAGAAAACCAGAATAGAAGAGAAACGAAGCATCTGAGATAGGGTGCTACAGAAGAATGTTGAAAATTAGGTGGGCTGATAAGGTAAGGAATGAGGAGATTCTCCGCAGAATCGGTGAGGAAAGGAATATATGGAAAAAAATTGACAAGAAGGAGGCACAGGATGACAGAACATGTGTTAGGACATAAGGGAATATCTTCGAAGGCACGAGAAGGAAATGTAGAGTAAAAATAGTGGAGGAAGACAGAGATTGCATACATATAGAAAATAACTGCGAATGTAGGTAGCACAGGAGAGGAATTCGTGGCGGGCCGAATGAAACCAGTCAGAAGACTCCGTCCTTGGTACAGTGCGTGTTTCTAGGAGCCATTCGCCTGGACGACGTTTCCGGACACATGGTGTTACAAGAAACGTAAGTCATCCGACTAAGCGACACGTTTCCATTCATGGACAGTCAAATGAGCCCAATGTCGATGACCCTCTACCCACTGACGATGTCGTTGGGTCAAGATGGTATTTACTTATGGGTCGTCGGCTGTCGAGTCTCGCGTTTAACAACGTGCGCTGAAAGATGTGCTCGCAAAGACTGTGTCTGCACCAGCATTTCATCTGTCCTGCTTTACAGAGCGCGCAAGACTCCCATTCGGTTCCTGTAATGAGGCCTGGACTTCCAGCACCTTCTCCTGTTCGTGGTTTCACCGTCCTTCAACTACTTTCGGTTGATGCTCACGACAGTAGCACGCGAAAAACCGACCAGTTTCGCCGTTTTCGAGGTGCTAGTTCCCAGGCGACAGACCATAACAATTTCTTACGTCAGTGGACTTCCCCATTTGCAAGCAGTATCGTGGCTAGCATGTTTCCCCATTCGCCTCTGCTCCGCTTACTGCTTTCCTTAGCGGGTCACGAGCCAGCAAAGCCACCATGATGCATTCATTCTCGCGGTGAGCACGATCACAATGTGTTGTCTCATCAGTGTAGATCTACCACTCAGCTCTGTTCCCTGATGAATTTGTTTGATGCCCAGTCTCACCTAGTGATTTTCAACAACCGTATGTCCATTGCTCTCCGAGCGAACTTTAGTTTTTGAATTGTTTCACATTAAATGCCCCTATCTAACTGCCGTAAGTGGAAACTGGTTATACGCGCTGAAGGAAGACTTCCCATTTCGGACAAAATGGTTCGAATGGCCCCGAGCATTATGGGACTTAACTTCTGAGGTCATCAGTCCCCTAGAACTTAGAACTACTTAAACCTAACTAACGTAAGGACATCACACACACCCATGCCCGGGGCAGGATTCGAACCTGCGGCCGTAGCAGTCGCGCGGTTCCAGACTGTAGCGCCTAGAACCGTTCGGCCACACCGGCCAGCCCATTTCGGACACAATGGAATCTTAGGCTGTAGACTACATTTAATTTATCAAAAGTCATTTATTCCTGTTGTATGCATTGCATTGGTTAAAAAACTGAAACGTTATTGCGCTCCTTTCAGCTCCCTGGAAGACAGCTGACTAGAATTCCGAAGGTCTGCATGCATTTTTTTAAGGAACACACACACTTATGAAACAAAAAACATTATAATATGAAGAACAATTTCACTGCTTATATTTCGTGGAAAAACAACTAATCACTCTCGAAACTTTCAGTGATCCTTGCTCAACGGCTAAAATTCCCCCATCCTTACCAACAAGAGACCTTTCACAGTGGTGGCATGAGAAATTTCCATAATCGTCTGATCATGATAATATCAAAAATCTGACGTTCAATGATTTTTTTCTACAAGAGAAAATATTCATAGGTATAGTTCTTTTCCTGTCCTCAGTAAAAGGTGTAATGAGTTAAGTAATGAGGAGAATGTAATGAATTTTCACTATGTCGATGATATGAAGCGAGGTAAAATTGAGAGTTCATCACAGTGCGAATAAAAAGTAAGAAGAGTAATTGTTGTGTGTGCAGAAACAAATCCGTAGTTAATGAGGAAACGAGAGAAGAATGGAAATTAAGACAAACGAGCTTGGTAATGTAACCTATGTATCGTTGATTGAATCATGTATTAAGGTTTGAGAGACATTCCGCCAGAGGTGAGAACAACAACACCGACAGAAAATGTGCGAATAAAAAGTAAGAAGAGTAATTTTTGTGTGGGCCGAAACAAATCCGTAATTAGTGAGGAAACGAGAGAAGAAGGGAAATTAAGACAAACGAGCTTGGTAATGTAACCTATATATCGTTGATTGAATCATGTATTAAGGTTTGAGAGACATTCCGCCAGAGGTGAGAACAACAACACAGACACAAAATGTGCGAATAAAAAGTAAGAAGAGTAATTTTTGTGTGGGCCGAAACAAATCCGTAATTAGTGAGGAAACGAGAGAAGAAGGGAAATTAAGACAAACGAGCTTGGTAATGTAGCCTATATATCGTTCATTGAATCATGTATTAGGGTTTGAGAGACATTCCACCAGAGGTGAGAACAACAACATCGACAGAAAAAGTAGCATATTAAAACAGGATTATAAGAGAAGTGTGAAGACAAAAAACTTCGCCAAACAAAACTTTCGTTCAGCACTTTTCCACATTAATGTATTTTATACTCCTCTTGCTACCATGCAGTACGTGGTGGATATGTGGAATACCACTATCATTTCCGTCACCTTTTCTATTTCAGTCAGGTGGTACGCAGTGAGAACAATTGTCACTACACCTGTATATGATTTGAAATTTCTCCAATTTTCATTTCGTAGTGTACGAGACGCACGTTGGAGCAGGCACTGTGTTTGTTCTCTCGTTTTGGAAAGTTGTTTCTGACAATTTTGCCAGTAAAGTTATCGATCATGTACCGATGGTTTTTTCTAGTGGCTGTCACTGGAGTTTAACATTTCCGTGCTGGAGTCGCACTAACTAAAAAATTGTAACCTCGCAACGTTGTTATAAATACTCTTTCTTTCTGTCGTTAATGCGACGCAGTTAAGGGTCCTAGACTGGGGACCGATGTTTTTTTTTTTTGTCCTGCATCTTGAGAATGATGCTAATTACCTGTATTTGGAAACAAATAACAGCACCAGTTGAAACTTTCTGGCACACTAAAACCGTGTGCCGCAGCCGGACTCGAATCTAGGACCTTTTGCCGACTGAGCTGAGAGGCCACACACCGCTGCGGAGTGAGAGTTCATTCTGAATACAGCACCAGCTGCAAGTTTATTTCCTGACACCACGACCACCAAGGCCATTTTGAGGTGGTTATCTGAACAATGTTGCAAAACAAGGTACGCGTGGAATACGTTATGTGAAGGTAAGGTAACAACATACTACACCAACACAAGACAGCACAGTGAAACACAATGTTATACAAGGTGTCCCACATGAAACCGGTACGCGCCACGTACCAGTTAATCATCTCTTATGAAGCGGCAACACTGTCTCGAAAGTTGGCTTCACTGCGTTTTATCGGAAAGTTGAGTGCATCTGTGTATTCGTGCGTCAGTTGTTGTGAGAAGCTCGTATTGTTGAGTTGTTACAGAAATTGATATTGTGGTGTTTTACATAAAGACAGGCTACATCATGGAAAGTAAAGGAATGTTTCAAGTATCCTGGGAACAAACGTTCACGACCGGCAATATTCAAGATCTGTACAAGAAATGGAGGGTTCCAAGATCCAACCAGAATGTGCAGACGAATAGGTAACCGACAGTGAGGACCCCTGAATCTACAAAAAAATTCGCATGGTCATTACGAGAAGTCTCCGCAAGTCGGTAAGGAGGTTGTAACAGCAGGTTGGTGTATCTCGTACATCGCTTCATCGTGTTCTAAAAGATAGAAATTGAAAGCCTATTGCGTGAGAATGGTGCAGCAGTTGAAATTTGAGGATCTGGGAAAAAAAGAGAGTTCATTACTGTAACTCGTTGGTAACGTCAATTGCTGTTGCTTGGACCCTTTGCTTTGCTTCATGCCAAATGAGGCCCGGTTCATTTGTTAGGTTATGTAAACTCCCAGAATTGCAGATACCGGTCGCAGGACAACCCACGTATTCTGCATGAAGAACCTCTCCTTTCAGAGCACATAGGTGTTTGGTGTGTGTTGTCCGGCAGGCGCATTATTAGTCCCATATGCCCGCAGCTCGTGGTATCGCGGTAGCGTTCTCGCTTCCCGAGCACGGGGTCCCGGGTCCGATTCCCGGCGGGGCCAGCGATTTTCACCTGCCTCGACGAAAGCAATGGCAAACCACCTCCGCTAGGACCTTGCCTAGTACAGCGGTGCGGGTCTCCCGCATCGTCCCCTACGCTCAGTCAAGGAGTATGGGATTTCATCATCATCATTTTTCAATATTACACCATAAACAGCGCCAGATATATAGTGATCTTTGACTATTTCTGTGCACAATTAACAGATGCAGAGAAGCTGTACGCAATATTCCAGGAAGATGGAGCAACCGTTCACCCCCACCAAAGTATGGGCCACATCACCAACGTGTTTCCTGAAGACAGATTTGTCAGCGCAGGCCTCTAGCCCCTTTTTCTTTATGGGGCACACCGAATAGCGAAGTGTATGGTGACAGTCCTCGCACAATAGACGACATTAAATGGAACATTTCTAGAGAAATTAACTACACCACACCTGCAGAACTAGAGTGTGTTGCTGATAACGTCTTCACACGAAGTCAGCGATGCCTGGATGCGCTTGGCCGCCACTTCCAGGATCTCTTATAAACAGGTAACTACATGTTTTTAACGTTACTATTATATATTTTTTTTCAGTCAGTTCATTGTTACTTGAATCTCGGGTGTGCTGAGGCGTACCCGTTCTATGTGGGACATCCTATATAACAACTTGTCCAAAATTTAAGAAAGTAACATACATAACAAGAACTTATGCGCTTAGCGTCGAGGAGTACCGTTACCTCAGTGGGGTACATGTGGTCTTCCGAGAAGTATTCCACTTGGAACCCAAACAATAGTAAATTCTGGTACCTATTAACTAGGCACACACTATTACAAGTGAAAGTGACGAATACCAAAAAATATTTAGAATCGAATACAAGAGACTGAAACGGTTTGCGCTGTTGTATGTTTCCAATTCTGTCTCCTTACTGCCTTCCGCGAAGTTAGGTTATATCAAACCTCTCCTTTCCATACTTGGTACGTAAGTCATAATATGGAAAGGAAAATTATAAATCTCTCATCAAGGCCTAACTGGAATAGTATACTGTGGTAATTGATATAAATTTAATAAGCATTATGCAAAGTTAGTCTAATTTCTCATTTTAAGTGTTAGCAACCTGTATCTTCCCACGTGGGAAACAGCGCAATAAAATAAATGATCTAAGAAGTACGCGAAATGCGGTTCACCGAACAGGACATATAAACACACCATTGCCTAATTAAAGAACATGTATAAGGGCATTCATAGAAATTCTACAACCAAATTACATCGGAAGTGCAACATCGAAAATCAGTTTATAGGTGTGTGTGCTTATAGGCTTGTCAAAGATACCTCGTATGTCACAAATCAATCACCACAGATTTGATGATATGGAATAAAGCCTTCTGCTTTAATGTCTCTGAATTATGCGTGGTATGACATGTGACAAATGACAGGATACAGAAAATCTGTTCGAAAGTTTCTAACTGATCCGCCAGCACACAATACGCTGACATTTGGTACACAGAAACCTGAGGTATCACACTCGAAGTGATTTGCTTGTCGATGAGGCGCCGCGAGATAAGGGCAAATTATGATTGATTACGAGCATCATGACTGGACGATAATAATTGGCTGGTGTTGTGACGTTAAGGTGCGCGGGAAGCAACAGTTGCTGTCTTTTGTAGCCGACGCAACTAGACTGGCCTTCGGGGAAGTCTCGTGACGCAAAGGTTAAAGGCCGTCGCCATCATCTGAGTGGGTAAAGTGTCTTCCGCACAAAGGTGCACAGCATCAAGCGGAGATGAGATTTCTATACGGGGCGTTGCTAGACTTTAACAAAGAGGAAATACGACGTAAACCCATCTTGAAAACTTATCTCGTTCGCCTTTAGGAAGTGGTAAAGAACGTACCAAATCGTTCGTACTATATTTAATATGCCTTAAGTATTATCTATCTATAAATTCCAGGTCTTCTTCTATCACAAATGGATTTCTAGCGACTGTCTAAACAGCACATTTTCGCAGCATCAGTTAAATGTAAATGAGACTTAAATATCATTGTACTTTAGCGGGCTACTTGTGGTCTTACAAGATGTACAATGAGTAGACAAAAATATGGGAGCACCACGAGAAATGCGTGCTTGAACATTAATGCAGACGCTAGGCAAGTCTACAGGTTGCGCTGTTGTACGGGGTGTTCAAAAAGTCTCTCCGCAGTGCCGTATGATTGCTACCCGCGCGTGCCGTACGCCGCAGTGAATATACCGAAATGAAACTCAGTCAAATACAAGTTATTAATTTATTGAATATTCATTTTTACTTCCAAATTTTCACATTAAATGTTGAAAGTGCCCCCCCCCCCCCCCCTGTTGTTGAATACACAATTCCATTAATCTAATAATGTTTCCGAACATAAGCTGTAACATTTCTTCTCTAAGAGAAGCAGTGAAAGTGGATATTGCAGTTTTCAATTCATCGATAGATTTTGGACGGCTTTTATAGACAGTAGCTTTAGCTGCACCCCAAAAGAAAAAGTCAGGTGGTGGTAGGTCAGGCGACTGTGGAGGATTCCTGTGAAATTATGCGATCACCAAAAACATCAGCAAGCAGTGACACTGAAACGCGAGCTGTATTCGCGGTTGCACCATCTTGTTGAAAATAACCGTTCAGTATTTCGAGTAACACAAGTTCTCCTATGAATGAGTACAGACTATCACTGCAGTATCGTTGTGCGTTTATTGTTTCGTAGAAAAATCCGACATCTAGAAATTGTAATCGAAACTCCTATTTTCACACAATGAAGTGGTTCCTCAATAATACACAATGGATTTGCAGTACTCCACATACGAGAATTTTGCGAGTTCATGTACCCAGATAAATGAAACCACGCCTCATCAATGAAAAACGTTTCATTAAGAATATCCCTTCCATTTTGTTGAACGACATTTTTGAACCACTGACAATAACGCAGTCTCTTGCCATGATCAGTATTTTTCAGTTCTTGCACGACTGTCGCTTTGTGTGGAAAAAGTTCTAATTTTTTCCTCGGCCGTTCCGACACTAACATCGAATTTCCTGGGCGAATTTTCTTACTGACTTGTTCGGACTCGAACATTTTATCGGAAATATCGGGTAGTTTATCCTCAGACAAAACGCTAGGACGACCACTGCTCGGTGCATCTGTCACTGAACCCGTACTTCGAAATTCGTTAAGCAAATCTCGCACAGTATCGCGATGTGGGAGTGTTGTCTCCGGGAAAACTGAATTAAATGTTTGACGAACTGAAACTGTGTATTTACTGCCAGCTTTGAACACTTGTTCGACTAAAAACACACCTTCTTCAATGGTTAGCATTTTAACAGCGACAAAAAACGAGACAAACGAACAAAGGAACTAAAACGTTCACGTCGACACGTAACGACACACACCAACGATACTACTGACGCTGGCTGAGATAAACGAAACAGTGGAATGTTGGGAGAGTCCACTTGAAGGCAGGCAGGCGGACAATCATACGGCACTGCAGAGACTTTTTGAACACTCCGTATTAGACTGCGAAAGGCACCTGTGCAGTTGTCCTCAATACATTGCAAGTGTCAGTCGTGGTCCGAACTGTGTTCTGTGTAGTTATGAGTGCAATTCGAATTTGGACAGATTGTTGGTCAGTGTGTATATGTGGACAAGGAAAAAAAAGTCCCGGATTTCCTGGTTAAAAATATATTTTCTCCCCGGTGAAAATACACTTTTTCCACATTAAGTGACAGTATACTATTCCTCGGCACTAAAAGACTCATCAATCCTTTGAATGTTTATGGTTTTATATACCGACGTAGAATTTCCCAGTACTTTAGAAAACGAAACTCAGGGGGGAAAACACGTTTTGAAAGACCTTTGATGTGCAGCAACATGTACGTTGAATATTATCGTATTACGAAGGTATAAATTTGAATTCCACTAAACACCGCATCTCACTTTCCGAAGCATTGAAATCGAGATTGCGATGCGCTTTTGTAAGCCAGTCACAGCTCATGTCACATGATCTCGCCAGCTGATGACAGCATAAGATCAGTCTTAATTAGTGCGAACACAAAAATAAGGAAAGTTAATGGTTTAAATTAATATACATAGCATTCACATATAATATTGGTCTCAAAGATTAATAAGCTGGAAGAGAAGCTAAGCTTCCACATATAATATTGATCTTTTTTGAGCGTGTTACACTTTAAAATACATCACACAAATGTGCCAGTAAAATTTTTAATAATGACGTAAATGTCTGATCTTCTGGGCTCGAAATACTTCTAAATGGTCGTCCTCAAAGAATTTATTTTTAAATGAGCGTCAAACGCTTTGTGATTTAAGAAATTCATCGTACATTCTCGCACATAGTTCATCTTGTGTAAAAGGAAATCTCCTTTGAATGTAACGCTTTTCAGACCGCCATTAGCAATATTTTCCCGCGACCTGTTAGAAATAGGTTCGTTTCAGCGGTTGCAAGAGAGCGCCAGATAACAGGCGTCACCGCGCTTGCGCAACTATGGTGACGCAGGAAGCCCATATATATGTTCGCACGTGTAAAACATTAAAAGATCTTACATTATGTCATAAAAGAAACAAGACAAAAGGGAATACTTCAAGAGCGTCGGAATTTCGTGAACCATACTGAAATGCATAATTCGGCTTAAAATACACATTCGTATGTAAATCTTTTTAGAGTACCAGTAGGATATTGTCTCATGTTTGGTTCCTTATTATGGTATAATGCCATACGTGCACCTGAAATGCAGCGAACAGTTGAAACTAGCCAATAGCGTGAAATTAAATATTTCGTTTCAAATAAATTGAGTGCCTGCCGGCCGAAGTGGTCGTGCGGTTAAAGGCGCTGCAGTCTGGAACCGCAAGACCGCTACGGTCGCAGGTTCGAATCCTGCCTCGGGCATGGATGTTTGTGATGTCCTTAGGTTAGTTAGGTTTAACTAGTTCTAAGTTCTAGGGGACTAATGACCTCAGCAGTTGAGTCCCATAGTGCTCAGAGCCATTTGAACCATTTTTGAGTGCCTCGGCAGAAAAGATTAATAAAAGCCTAATCTCTTTAGCAAACCGGTAAAAATAACTTCATTGCGATTAATGCTTGACTGTCAGAAAGGTGGAAATAAAATCTCAAACTAATAACATATTTTAGCCATCCGTAATTATGAGAACGTATTTTAATTCATTTCATAGCTCCCGGCCACAATAATCCGTTTTGTTATCATTTAACGTGAGAGCAATAAACGAAGAGAAAACAACAAAATCACTGAACGTAAACATAGGTCACGTGAAGACGAACAACCTCCCCACCAAAACTCAGTCCGCCCCCGGTAGCTGAGTGGCTGCCGGCACGGTAGCTCAGCGTGTTCGGTCAGAGGGTTAGCTGCCCTCTGTAATAAAAAAAAAATTGAGTTAATGGATCAACGACGAACTGAAACGGGTGTCTTACGACATCCGCACCGAACAGATGCAACGAACGAAAACGAACAAAAAAAAAGAAAAAACCTAGTATGTTAGTGTCAAAACCAGCAGCATCCATATTATACTAACTTCAGCCGCAAAGGATTTGACTGACACTGAAGAGGGGCACTGTGAAATAAACTAACAGTCTTCTAACTATGACTGCTTGATATTTCATCTAAGACGCCACAATAAGACTGGATCGAAACGATAAAACAAGTATGATGACTATCAGAAAACGGGTACATCATTACTAAACATTCGTAATCCTTACGACAAGAGCAGCAGCGCCAGCAAACTGCTGGTCTGGCAATAAATCCATAGTTAACAACATTTTTGCAATGAAGGACTCAAGAGTACGTGTCGCTCATGTGGTTATATCGGCGGGAACCGCAAGGAGATTCGAAGTGCAATCGTAAATTTCAAGAGTGTTTAGTTATCTAGTATTAAGGGTAATGCTGCGTTGCTCTCTGATAAGTACATATGACTATGTTCTACGAGCATGCCTTACTGGTGCTGATCCGAAAGCTTTTAGAAATGCTGCTGCTCCGTTCTTCGCAGTTTAGGTAGAGTTCCTGTTGCCAGGCCCAGGCGGTCATACAGTATTAACACGATGTGTATCTCCGAAGCAAGCATGACTGAAATGTATTTAATGCTCTTAAAATCATTTCACCATTTAGATTTTTTACTCCATATTCATAGGAGTTTCTCAGTTGTAGTGTTTGTGGTTTTCTATTTGCTTTGTTGTACCAACTAGTAACAGAGGTGGGTTTCTGGGAATTGTATTCTTCTGTAACATACGCCAGTTGTTTGGGGTGTCGCGTTGTGGAGCGTGAGACGGTTCCTAGTGGAGTTCTCGTGTTCCCACGTCTCCGTCGCCATTCTTCTCCACTCGTTGCACACGCCTGTCTCCCCAAGTGACACAAACAAGTCGTCTGCGGACGAGCCTCGTTAGCAGAATGGTCAGGAGGGGCTGACGTATTGTGTTTGTGCGGAACGGCCTAGAAGTTGATATTTATCACTCCTAGCTTACCAAGGCCACTGCCTCCCATTTTACCCCGTCTGACGACATCCGATTTTCACATGGAAAAAACGAGCGAGGGGCGTTTGTAGTTTATAGGTCATACAGTTTGCATAATTCGGTTGCTAACACAGCGCGACTGATTTCAGATATCACCCATTAAGGCAAGTACGTCACCACTATTCACACCTGTTCGTAGTACATAAAAAAAACTTGACCCGTGTTATTATCAGGTTAACGATTGAATCACTCTATTTCTGGGAGTAAACGGCGAATGTATAAGACATTTCGAACACGAAGTGCAAGGCCAACTTTCGTGTTCTTATGAGATAAATGGTATTCCATAAAGATGATGTGCAGAGTGAATATATTATGATAAACACAAATTTGTGCCAAACCAGAATTCGTATCGGATTTCCGATTCTTGCGAGCAGTAGCCTTAACTATTAAGACATCAGAGCACATCTCCAGGCCTGACAGTCTTTGCCGGCCGGAGTGGCCGTGCGGTTCTAGGCGCTGCAGTCTGGACCTGAGCGACCGCTACGGTCGCAGGTTCGAATCCTGCCTCGGGCATGGATGTGTGTGATGTCCTTAGGTTAGTTAGGTTTAACTAGTTCTAAGTTCTAGGCGACTGATGACCTCGGAAGTTGAGTCGCATAGTGCTCAGAGCCATTTGAACCATATTTGAATCAATCTTTCATTGCCACCGGTGTTTCCATCTGCTATTTCCGAACTCTAATAGCAAACGTTCTTCCGTGGCCTATGTGGGAGCAGTACCGTTAGTGGAACAGAGTCGTCGGAATATAGTTAGAAATTGTTGCCATTCTACAATAAATCTGCAGTCCGCAAACCACGGTACGTTGGCTGGCTAAAGCGGAAGGTACACAGAATACCAAAATCATTCCATCCAGAAATTTCTCCCAGCAAGCAAGTTTAGCACGTATTGCTTTATCGGCTTCGTTCTCCTATGCCGACGACCCTTCTTCAAAGTACGAGGGTGAGTCAAACGAAAACCTTAAATTTGTAATAACAAAGTCGAAATTTCGCGCCGTTATCCTGCAAGTTGGTAAGCGTACTACAAACAGCGTGCAGAATGGCCTATAGGTGGCAGCATAGTGCAGATGCACACACCGTCGCAGTATCAATATAAAGATGGCCGCCCCACTTGCGACTTCCACCAGGGAAGAATAGCGTTCTGTTATTCGGTTTTTGCGTAGTAAATGTGTGAAACCTATTGAAATTCATCGAAGAATGAAGGTTCAGTACGGTAATGCATGTTCGTCACAGCAGCAAGTCTGCGAATGGAGTATGAAGTTCGCAAATGGTGTGACTTCAGTGGAAGATGCTCCTCGTCCACGTCAGGCACAACTAGTTGTGGCTCCACAGAACATTGCAGCAGTTGAAGCCATAGTGAAGGAAAACCGCCGAGTGACACTGAATGACATTGCGGCCTGTTTACAGATTAGTCATGGGTCAGCACACCACATTGTGCATGATGTGCTACAGTTTCACAAAGTGTCTGCAAGATGGGTGCCACGGCAGCTGACTCCTGAAAAGAGAGAACGACGTGTCGATGCTCGTGAAGAACTTCTTCGGCGCTTTGAACGAGAAAGTGATGGCTTCCTCGCAAGAATCGTTAGCGGGGACGAAACCTGGGTTCACTTCCACCAACCGGAAACGAAGAGAGCGAGCAAGGAATGGCGCCATTCCTCATCACCAAAACCAAATAAGTTTCGAACAGAACCATCAGCAGGGAAAGTCATGGTGACTCTTTTGGGACGAAAAAGGCGTCATTTTGGAGCATTACATGCCTAGAGGGACCACTGTCACCAGTGCATCATACACAGATCTCGTAAAAAATCATCTGTGGCCTGCAATCAAATCAAAGCGACGTGGATTGCTGTCAGCAGGTGTCCTTTAGCAAGATGACAATGCAATGACCCACACTGCCCGTACAGCAGTTGCAACAATCACAGAGCTGCATTTTGAGTGTCTTCCTCATCCACCATACTCACCAGAACTTGCCCCAAGTGATTTAAGTTCCGTTCTGATGAAGAGGTACGCTACGCAGTGCATGAGTGGTTGTGCAGACTATCAAAATAATTTTTTTCTAAAGGAATTTATGCACTTTGTAAGCGCTGGAGGACTTGCATTGAGCGTGGAGAAGATTATGTTGAAAAGTGATACAGCTTTGTGCCACTTCTGCACAATAAATAATATTGAAAAAAATATTTAAGGTTTTCATTTGACTCACCCTCGTATTTGCTTGGCTTTATTAGCTCAAATTCGATCGGCAGCGTGACGTAATGCCAAACCTTTACTTCCAGTGTGGTCCTTGCAGGTCACGTCCAGCAGATTAATTCGCTTATTTTCGTGTGATTATCACTTCTACAGCTGCGTTCTCGATCCGCAGTAATTATATGAGGCGATGTATGAGCCTGAATATATGATACAAGTGAAATACAAGAGCCAACTCTACTGAGCATCATGGTTCTACAGTTTCTTAGGTTAGCTGAACATCTGCAGATAAATGATTCCCAATACAGTGGGCTCCTACATCTCGTCTGTATGGCTGATGATGATGATGATGATGATGATGATGATGATGATGATTGGTTTGTAGGGCGCTCAACTGCGAGGTCATAGCGCCCGTACAAAGTCCCAATTTTTTCACAGTCCAATTTTTACACAACTCAATTTAGCCACTGTCACGAATGATGATGATGGTGATACCACAAATATTCCTTCCCCGGACAGAGTAAATCCCCAGACCGGCCGGGAATCGAACCTGGTACCCCGTGATCCAGAGGAAGTCACGTTATCCACTAGACCAGAAGCTGCAGACTGTATGGCTATGTCAACGAACTGCCCTTCCATATAACGTCGACTTGATAACCTTAGCTGTGAATATAATTTTCAGATAGCAGTTTTTGGCGGCATAAAGATGCAAAAAGTATTTCTATCTTATTTTTAAGCAAGGTATCTGTTGGAAGAAGAATATTTATCTTTGCTTATATTGGAAAGTAGGCACTCGACATTTCGAGAGTGAGGTTGTTTCTGCAGTAATGCGGCTTGCTGAAGCTTGGAGCCAACCTGCGATGAACCGCGCTGCTGTTCTTCGGACTTTATGCCCTCCCCCCCCCCATTTATTTTTGTAGCTCTTTACACATGCCAAGACTGGAAAATTCACATCCTTGACGGTTCGCTTCAGCACCGTAAAGGGCACAAGGTATATTTCCTGCAAAGTTAATCTTTGTCCTGACCTAATAAAGGTGCAGAGCGAAGTCTACAACCCCTTAGGGAATGTCCGTAATCTCAGGTGGCCCCTTGAGCTTAGACTATCTTAAGTGTCTCGTTACCTGATCGGTTACGATTTGAATGTATTGACGAGATTTCCAATGAGACTCGTGCGTGAAAGGGTTGCAATGGATCCTTGAGACAGGACAACATCGTTTTTTCAGAGGCTCGGTCGTCAATGTATTTACACCCCGAAGATGACAGCAGCTTCGCAGGAGACAGGAGGTAATCAGAAGTGGCCCTAATTGGGGCCTTGTTTTCGGACGAAAGAATGGAAACGGACAATGGAAATCCTGAGCTCTGACCCGGAAACTGAGTGATCGGTACTTCGATGACAGCCTGTGTGGCTGTACACCAAGGTTGGAGAAACAGTGATCCTCTTCGAAACGGGCTGTATGTAGGCCTAGATCCTCATTCCATCGCCATTGAAGTCCTCCAGTGAACTATTTCAGACCTGTCCGTCACTGACGAGGTTAATGAGTGGCGCCAAGTGGGACAGATATCTAGCACACGACATTAGCAGATTTTATCATGCCCCCAGAAGGGAGTGGTACCGAAATCTTGTGGTGACTACTCTCTACTGAATACCGTAGTACAAATCCAGGGAAATGTACTCTGTTTCATACCACAGGAGCACAGTACCCAAGTTGTGGCCCGTATGTGATTGGGAAAGTATGTCCACAGAGGCCAAGACAATCAGCTGGTGATGCATCAGAGTTTGTTTTCGTGTCAATGTTTTCTACCACTGAGCCTTTGATAACTTACGGTGGAGGACACTCTTCGACTGCCTGAAAGAGTGCCAAGTCTCCTGTACAGCTTTGCGCCATGAGAGGATTACAGTCATCGTGTCATATGGACAGGCGTTTGAGCAGTGATTGATAGCGCTATAACAGGTCTCATTATGAGTTAATTGGTTCTGGGACGTTTGGTGAAATGTTTTCTGGAGAAACTTCGCGGATTGTGACAACTCCTGTCGTAGTGACATTCGTCGATGACCTCTTTTTGACGTTCGGCAACTCGAGTCAAGAAGTAGAGGCAAACGTTAGCTCCGTTGTCGGTACGACAACCTCTGACTCAGGCGTGTAATGTTGGCAAGCAGCAGAATGTATGTTTACGCAGAGAAACCCTTAGTCTGATTCGATACTCGAGACTGGGAGACTAAAACAGTAATAGAGGCGGATTTACATTGTACGCACTAGTAAGTCTGTAGAAATAAGGTAACCAGATAGAAACGTTCAACGCGTCTTATAATGCCACACATTTTGACTTGGGAAATAAAGCAACAGTTAATTAAACGGATTATTTAGTTGTCGCAGCAACTAACTGTTATCACTGTCTATTCGTCACATCAAGAACGTTACACGCTGCTCCTTCCACATTATCTGAAGATAAGAGAAAGGGGTTTTCTGTACCGGATTATGAAGAGGAAATGTAACAGACATCGGCCGCATTATAATTTACATCTACTAAAATAGGACACATTGGATCTCTCCATTTAATTTTCACGGCCTATAATGGACGAAACCGTTCACCTGTACATTTTCACTTCGCATGTCTACTCTAAAAATAATCGACTTTAGCTCGACTACGACTTCATGGCCCAGGTGTACCATCTCTGACTACTGACAATAGGCCTTGGATTCGGGTTCGAATCTAGCGACTGCTTAAAAATCACCGCAATGGTGGCCGTCCACTTCCTGTGTAAGGAGTCACCCCCGTTCTGCCAACAACCACCTCAAAGATGGCGGAGGGGCGGAGATAGTTTCAGGATAACCTCTCGCTCTGGGGGTGGAAAACTGTCGCTAAAAGGCAGAGCATCACTAGTGATCGACAGCATGTGGACAACCATTGAATACAAGAGACATAATTGCTGTGTACAGGGCATGTTGCTTGTAACCGAAAAAGCGACATCATGATCTCTCTGTTGGCAAAAGATTTTGGATAAGTGAATCATGCGGATCTTCGGGAGGGGATTGCCAAGAGGGAGGTAAACACGAAAAATGACATAATAACCAAAGAAAGGATATCATGCTACGACTCAGAGTGTGGAACGTCAGAATTCTGAACGTGGTAGGGCAGCTAGAAAACCTGAAAGGAGAATACAAAGAAGCAGTCTAGATATACTGGGAAATGAAAAGAAAATAAGGATTCCCGATCAGACAAATATAGGATTACATCCACAGTAGCAGAAAATTATGAAAGGATGCCGGATTCGCTATGAATAGAAAGATAGAGCATAGGTTGAGTTAATGTGAACAGTTCACTGATACAGCAGTCAGAAGAATCCACAGCAAACCAACGTCAACAAAAACAGTTCATGTATACATGCCAACGCCACAAGCAGAAGATGAAGAGATATAAAAAGTGTGTGAGTACTCTGAACGGGTAATTCAGTATATAAAGACAGATGATAATCTGATACCCATGGTGGATTGGAATGCGGCAGTAGGGGAATGAATAGAAGTGGTTATGGGAGATTATGAACCTGGTAGTAGGAATGAGAGAGGAGAAAGACTAACTGACTCCTGCAGTAAAATTAGTTAGCAATAGCGAATACACTGTTACAAAGTCAGTAGACTTGGAAAAGGCCCGGAGACAAAAGAGACTCCAGATGGATTACATAGTAGACAGAGATTCCGGAATTACATAGTGGATTATATTCTCTGAGAGATCCGCTAAGGTGAGAGCTGAGGAGGAGGATGAAGATGCCTGTGAGAGTGCAACAGTACTACAAGGGCTTAAATGACTGCTTAATGAACTTAGATAGCAGACCATGACTACGGAATATGTACTATATCATTGCTGAATCACGTGGAACTTCTGGTAACGAGTTTCAAATGTTACCAGCCATTCATTATGTAGCAATGTTGTTTACATACACAGTTTTCTGGAGAGGTTCCGTTACCTCTTGTTATTTGTTGATAAGTTACTTTGGCTTGTGACTAATGGTCGCAGGCTGTCATGACCAAAGTTCTTTGTATTGCCGCTTTTGTACTACTTCATCAACCCCAAAAAATTGTGTCAGCGTCATAATAAAAACTGTATAACCATTGGCAGCCGACTCGAATCCACTCAGGGAACTACGATGTAGGAACGTAGCTACGCTGAAAGAGAAATTAAGTTAGTGCTCTCTAAGAAACATAAACACGTAAACTTCACCCAAAACAAAATAATACGCCTGTTGCACTAGCTGCTTTCATGGGTTACAGATAGTAAAATAATCAGGATTCTGGACAATGTATTCAATCTTTCTAATCACGCAAGAAGATAAATCTCATACTACCATAAGCATATAATCTCTGTCCAATGGCTTCTGATATAGCTTTCCTTAAGAGTGCAGCATCTGTTGGTCGATCAATAAGTGCAATATGAGAAAACTGACACCATAGTGAATACCTATTTTTAAAGAAATCAACAACTGCAGACAATTATTTCACCAACAAGCACACAGTTATGGCAGACGAGACGAAATTTTGTCATCGATGTACTTGGATATTGTTATCAAGTAAGACACTGAAGTTAAACTGTGCAACAACAAATTTAATCAGTACAGAATTTTCATCCTTGGTGGGGCATAGAAGAGCGCGCTCTATATTTAGATTCTACAGGTAATTCGCGAAGTAGTTCAACGTCCAGTAACTACATGTATCGACATAATGCCTATTACAGTATATAAATTGTTTGATTCTGCAAAACTTGGCCGTCTGTTTCCCATAAAACACCAGCCCGTTTCTCACCATGACGAAGGGGAGAGTTTTGGGAAATATAAATGAATTACCGATATTGGCTGCGAGTGGGCATTGTTTTAAATCAATGCGGAAGGTTGAAAATTTGTGCCCAACCGGGAATCGAAACCTGGTCTCCTGACTACATTTTTTGTAATGTATATAAACTTTTATTTACAGTTTTAACAACTACAGATATTTACATGGAGACACACATTTTCACGTTGTTCTTTGTTTGTTTTCTTGTGTTGTCTTTGTTAACCGTGGGCTATTATTCGTAAAGTATCTTCCAGTTGGTTTTTACGTAATATATTCATCCATATTTAATAGTTTTATTGCTTTGTAAGTTGTAGTAGAGTTTAGTGTCTTTCTTTTAATTTCTCATCTATGTTACCATGTCATAGAACGTCCACATAAAGAGGTGTGTTCGCTAGGCACACGCACAGACCACTGCGCCATCAGAATACAGTGGTCATCGCAGCTTCAAGTACTATCCCAACACGCCTTTGTCAGACCCATCTGCGCCATCAGAATACAGTGGTCATCGCAGCTTCAAGTACTATCCCAACACGCCTTTGTCAGACCCAAATTCTCAACTTATCTTCACACTAATACAGTATACCTCGCTCATTAGCCTCATTACTCGCAGTATTTCGACGGCTCCCGTAAGAGTTCGGGCCTGGTGTACATTCGCACTGAAGAGATCATTGGCCGTCCTCGCCTTAATTATACACTGAAGCGCCAAAGAAACTGGTATAGGCATGCGTGTTCAAATACTGAGGTACATAAACACGCCGTGTACGGCGCTGCAGTCGGCAACGCGTATGTAAGACAACAAGTCTGTTACTGCTGCTACAATGGCACATTATCAAGATTTAAGTGGGTTTGAACGTGGTGTTATATTCGGCGCACGTACGATCAAAAACAGTATCTCAGAGGTAGCGAAGGAGTGGGGATTTTCCCGTACGGCATTTCACGTGTGTGCCCTGAATATCCGTGGGGCCCCGAGCTGAGTCTAACATTGCTTCAACTTACTTGTGTCAGGCCCCTTTCTATCTTCTTTCTTGTCGGTCTCCCTTGGCCAGCTCTTGGTTTCTTCGACCCCGATGGTGTTAAGTATCGAGGCCTGAGGGTGTCTGTTTCCAACCTAAGCACTGAAGGCAACAGGAAACCACGGTGTTCTTTCCTTCACCAGGACACTCACAGGTAAACCTGTTCTCCTGCATCTTTAACAAAAGAATGGTTCAAATGGCCCTGAGCACTATGGGACTTAACATCTGAGGTCCTCAGTTCCCTAGACTTAGAACTACTTAAACCTAACTAACCTAAGGACATTACACACATCCATGCCCGAGGCAGGATTCGAACCTGCAACCGTAGCAGCAGCACGGTTCCGGACTGAAGCGCCTAGAACCACTCGGCCACATCGGCCAGTCATCTTTAACACATGAAGGAAAAACAAAAGTGGAAAACTACCCAAGGAGGTATCCCGCAAGGGGAAATCCTCCTCCATCCGTGCTGCAACTAGGCTACAGGATTCAAAATGAGATGCATCATCATCAGCAGTTGCTTTTCATTTTTTTCCTTACGCGCTATCAAGCCGTCGTGGTGCCAAAAGCGACTGTGAACGTAGACATGAATGAGGAGGTAGTTTCAAACGCGTTTGAGGACGCTGTGAGATCACTTGGGACGTGCTCGCAACGCTTTCCAGCGTCAGTGGCAGAATGCGTTTGGCACACCGAGCATAATAATTTGGTTCGCGAACAGGTAAGCACGAAATACACGCTTTAACTTCATGAGCGGTTGTCGAAGAGGGACAGAGAAAATCGCTAAAGACAGTGTGGAAAACTATAGATTCAAGAGTGCTTTATATCATAAAAAGTGTGCTATATTTTTCTTTATAATTTCATTCTTGGGACATTTGTGAAAGTTCAAATTATTTAGCCCATCGTGGGTCAGAAATAGATTGCCGAACTTCAGGTTCAGTATTTAATCGATCTCTTCATTCTTGAATTTGCATTCAGTATCCTCAAAGTCTGTGTTATTAACTTGTTTGCCTCTGTACATTCCAAGTTCATCTCGAAAGATTTTTCACAATTAGAAATTTAGTGGCGATGCACGATTTAGTAAAACTTAGCAAAGTTATATGCCGTCATTTTATTGCAAGAAATTTTGCTAAACAGATCCACCAATTTTATTAAAAAATACATTCCGTATGCACTCGCTCTATCTCCGGGTATAGTTTCTTGTCCCAGTCTCTTGGCTCTAAGCACTATGGGACTTAACATCTCAGGTCATCACTCTCCTAGACTTAGAACTTCTTAAACCTAACTAACCTAAGGACATCTCACACATCCATGCCCGAGGCAGGATTCGAACCTGCGAGCGTAGCAGCAGCGCGATTCCGGACTGAAGCGCCTAGAACCGCTCGACCACCAAGGTCGGCTGTCCCAGCCTCTGCGAATATAAATAAGTTAAACGCTATGTAACTACTTTGTTTTCAGTACACGCCTCGGTACGTACAAACAAATTTTGTCAACTGTCGCAAGCCATGACTGTAAAATTAATGTATGGGAGCATGAGGGCTATCTAAAGTCACAAAGATACGTTCTCATGACCACAAAGGCATTCAATTGACGCGGCCCAATCAGGCGCAGCCAATTTTGTCACAGTACTTTTACACAAAGTGAACGCGGAACATGATTGAGGAGCTTCGCTCCATCACCGTCTTAACTTATATATCGGTTGGAGAATTTGATTTGGAGCCGGCCAGTGTGGCCGAGCGGTTCAGTCTGGAACCGCGCGACCGCTACGGTCGCAGGTTCGAATCCTGCCTCGGGCATGGATGTGTGTGATGTCCTTAGGTTAGTTAGGTTTAAGTAGTTCTAAGCTCTAGGCGACTGATGACCTCAGATGTTAAGTCCCATAGTGCTCAGAGCCATTTGAACTTGATTTGCCCTCTGACGGTGAAGTAACGCGTCGTAATATCGTTAAATCACAGCAAGAGCGAAACTGCAATCGTGAATCACCGGCAGCATTTGACGTCAGGCACAAAGCAGAGCGCAGACCTCTGCACAACAGCGAAATCAGGAAGCGCTGTCGGCGCCCTTATCGGTGGCACGTGTCGCTGAGAATGCGTTCTGCGGCTCTCATTCGCCGCGGCGAGAGCGAAAACGAGCGAGTTCCATTCGTCTGGGCGGTGATGGCACTGTCTAACAATAAACATGGCGCTCGCTCTTCGTTACGGGAGTCAGCGAGTTTCATCGGCTTCCGTACTTAAGTAGCGTGCTCAATAAAATCTGGAAATGGCTGCCTCCAGAAAACACACACATCCAGAACTAATTTCACTCTGCAGCGGAGCGTGCGCTGACTTCAGACTTCGCGGAGAATCAAAAACTGCAGATAAAAACCGTTGCTAGGGTCTCAGATCAGAGTCCCAGCTAGGCACACAGTTTTAATCCGCCAGGTAACTTGAAAACGACGAACATCCCGGCACAGAGTGAAAATTCATTCTGGAAACAATCCCCCAGGTTGTGGCTAAGCCATGCAGTCTTCACAATATCCTTTTTTCCGGGAGTGCTTGTCCTGTAAGTTATGCAATGAAGCCTCTAAGGAGATATGTGATGTATAGCTGCGATAACTCAATCGGTAGAGCACTTGCCCGCGAAAGGCAGACGCCCCAGGTTCGAGCCCCGGTGCAGTACTCAGTTCTAATTTGCCCGAAGTTACACACACTTTTATCATTTTTCACAAACTTTTATTTGAAATGCACTGTTTACGCAAACAAATTTTCTGTGCTGCCAAACCAGACTTATGATTTTACAATCGTACAGTATATAATTGCGCCAGAAAGAATGTGCGCTTCAGAAACATTAATTTCACAATGGATAACAATGTATGACTTAATTAGGGAAGAAAAGAAGGCAAACTGTGAGAACGATAATTGGTCAAGGAATATGAACATTATTTAAATTATTAAAAAGATGTACTGAAGTAGACAACTATAAAACATGAAAATGAATGTCTGAAAAATAAACTAATACCTGGATCAAAACACTAATATCTTTATTAACGCTGCACTGCACGTGTCGTGGGTTTTGTACGAAAGATACCGAAGCAGATGTCGTAAGTGATACGTAAAACCTGAACTATCTGAAAATGTGTAAATGTCTAAAGTTGTAGTAGTGTGTTAATTAAAATCATTTTTGGCTGGTTATAGGTGTTAATTTGCATTCAGTAGGCCTAACTGTCTCATAGAAATGTGTGCTTTTTAAGATTAATGTTCCACAAGCACATGAATCCTATCAGGTTGAAAAATACTTAAGCGAATGTACCGTCAGAATGTAACAGGAGAGCTAGAGGAAATTGGCAAAGAATAACAATTCAAGTGGGAACAAAACCTAGAGCAGTGGGAACATTTCGAAACAAAACCGTATCTAAGAAGAAAATGGGTAGCAGAACAGAGTACACAAAGAAGCGAACAGACGAAAGAGCATTAAAGAACGCGCAAAGATGACTAGCTGATTAAACGCGGTGGTCTTGGCCTATAACGGAAAAGGAATAGTCTGACACCTCACACGTATATTTCAGATTTGGGTTCATGGTAATGGAAAGGATCAAGTTACATATGTAGGACAGCAGAAGAAATAGAGTAAACAATTTCATATCGAGTTTATTTGCGTGGCCATCCTCGAAACGAGTGAGAATACGAAGATTCGCATCCATGAAACAGAGAACACAATCAAGAATTCTAAAGAGTTATTATGTAAAGAGAAGGCCTACTGGAAGGAACAGAAAGTAAATGTCTTCTGGCCGTAAACCTGTACCTGTTGTTCTGCTGGACGCCATATTCTGAGTCTTATGGCGAGCCCTTTACCTTAGTTTGGAGATAAGCAGACGATGTTCTCAATATGAAGGAGACTGAATATCACGCACATCTTACAGGAGACTATGGGTGACGACCTGTAAGATTCTGTAGAGGCAGGTTAGTTATCTTAAAGAAAACACGAAATCTTCAAACTGAACAAACAATACAGTAACGTTACAGTAAATAGAACTCTGGACAGAAACGGAGCTAAACGATGGACATATTTGCAGGATGTACTCGTAGTTTATTCCGTATAAAGATAAAGCAATCAAATTAAGAATGATAGATGTTATGACAATTTCTCAGAAAGGAATGCTCTGAGACAAGGTCACTGCGTGCCGTGGTCAGTGAGGTGTAGCCAAATGAAAGTTCTAATCCGGTTGTGTGCAGCAGGAATATTTAATAGCCAGATGCAAATTTCGTAAACATCCGCACAGGCTGCACATCGTGGAAGCTCCTTTCTGCTCTTGTGGATAAGGGGACTCAAGCCACTTCTTTTCTGAGGGATCCATTTCTCTAACACGAACTTGTGCAGTTTAGCCATCGGTTACCAGACTGTGTGGCTGCTCCAGTAGCAAAAGAGGATCATACAAACTTTAAAAAAAATTGGTACCCTTGTTTACTCACACAGTCGAAGTATCGCTCGCGTCATTCCATACACAAATAACCAGAACAGATCTTAAAACGAGGTCTTCAAATATAATGTCCATCAGCAAGTTTCGTGACTCGCTTTATTCCTAGCGTATAAGCGATGTCAGCGCAGCGCACTAGCTACGACAGCAGCTCGAACGAGCAGCTGTAAACAACAGATGTACATTCGACCCGTCAGTTGTGAGCATGCAGTGTTAAATAGTCGACGTCCGGCCGTGGTGCGTCAACGTTGTTGTGTCACAAATTGCAATGAGACAACATCTCTAAACCAGGCGTTCAAGACATTCACCAGAATACTTCGAAGAAGAGGAAAGTGTATGCCAAGTCCGTCCCGCAGACCTTGACTCCCGAACGAAAACGACAACGCGTGAGCGCCTGTAGCGACTTGACTGAAATGCACAACGCGAATCCTTCTCTCCAGGGAAAAAAAAAACCTACAACAAAACGACAAAATGCTAAAATTCGTATGAAGAGTCAACGCTTTGGCGACGTAACCAATATTCAAGCCAATGAGATGGACTTTTCTGACTGACACTGATGAATGTATGAAAGTTCTGTGCGCTGTGCTCATGTTGTGGGAGACTATTTAGAGCACAAGAAGCACTAACACCATCATCTAGGTTTTTCTTTATTTTTATTAATCCAAACTTTTTGGATTGACCGGTGGGTATACTATCACTACAAATCACCAATCTAACTCTAATACAATGTAGCAGATGTGTGTAAAAATGTAATGTGAAATAGTATCAATAGGAATTAGCTAGAAATATAGCGTAAACCAAAAGTTATCAGAGAAAACAAAATTTATTTTACACGCCAAATCTAAGGATACAAGAATGCTCGCATTACTAAGGAGCTATTATCTAGCTATATTAGAGCGTGACTGTTTATTGACCTTGAACTGTATCCTAACGTAGTTACAAAATTCACGTAAATTCATCAATAGAGTGGCAATTAACGAACAATGCACTACAGACGTGCTCTTGCGATTCTACGGAAAATGTGTAATCAAGCGGAAGGAGACTGATGCTACTGATTCGAGTACTTGGCATGGTTGATTTCGAGTCCATATCGTGTTCATCCTTTCCACTCCTCAAACCATTTCTGCATGTCATTTTCCATGACAGCATAATCCGTCGTGTTTGCATTTTGGTGGAGCGCACGGTCACGATTGTAGTGAACTGCTGCTCCACCTTCTCTTGAATTGATCTGTTTTCATAACTTTCTGAACTTTAGGACAGAGTTCAAGGTCCAATAATAGTTGTGCGCTAAGACGACACTACAGAAAGTTCCTTGGTAATGCAACTAGTCTCGTTAATTTTGTGATAAAAGAGGGCAACTAATTTTTTGTCTACTGATAGTTAAATGTGCAGAAGACCAAGACGATATCTAACACACGACGCGAATAATATACAACTTCATAACTGAATATAAATGGTAAGCCAATATATTCCGATGCATCAAAACTTTATAACCACTGCCCACTGCGAGAATCCTCTGGTGACGTTGCGAGCAAACGACGCACTGAGGGAAATACTTATGTAAGCGGAGCAGAGACGAATATGGAATCATTCTAGAGACGATGCTGGCCGCAAATGGGGAAATCCACTGACTTGAGCGACTTTGACGAAGGACAGATCGTTACGGCCCGGCGCCTGGGATCGAGCGTTCCGCAAACAGCGAAGCTGTTTGAGTGTTCGCGTGCTACTGCCGTGAGCTTCTATAGAATATGTTTGGAAGACGAGTAGGGGACAAGGTGCTGAACGCCCACATCTCGTCACAGAACGTGGTTACTAAAAGCCTGCCAGCGGCGTACAGCAGGATAGGCGGCGATCTATGGCAAATATGACGCTGGCGCAGCATTTCGGAGCACACCGTTCGTCTCACATTGTTGAACATGGGACATCAACAGAGTCGAGTCCTACACGTTCCCATGTAGGCTCAACGACATCGTTAGTGACGACTACAGTGGCCACGGGATCTTCGAGATTGTGGACAGTAGATGAATGGCAGCGTGTAGCGTGGTCGGATGAAACACGCTTATTCTCACATCAGGTTGACTGTCGTGTCGGGAAACGCTGTCATACAAGCGAGCAGCTGTTCGAAACATGCACCGCGTCACCGATGGGGCCACTACTACGCTGTGGATGACATTTACCTGGGCTTCCTTTATACCTATGGTAGTAACCGAAAGCACTATTACTTCTGTGGACTACGTGATTATTATTGCGATCCACCTGCATACCATCATGTTTGATGCGTTTCCAGTTGGTGACGGCACATCCCAGCAAAATAACTGTGTGTCACTGACACAGTTGTATGAAATGCATGTAGCGAACTCACTTCGATGTCTTGACCTCCAAATTTGCCGGTTATGAAGCTGATGCAACACATCTCGGGCGATATCGAGCGCCAGCTCCTTACTCACAAACCACTGGCCGTAATTTACGGAAATTGCGTGGAAAGCTGGTTCAACAAACTGCCGGAAATCTACCCAAGGACTTGCCTAATCCATGTCATGCAGAATCGCTGCTGTATTAGGGTACAGAGTTGAACCGACGCTCTTAAGCAGGAGTTCGTAACGTCTTGATACAGCGTATAGAAGGTGACTCAACAACGCTTTGAATACCATATGCAACATTTTTCATATTCTCTTGCTATGTGCAAACTGTTAGTCCTACACATAAAACGAACAGGATCTCTTCGAAGGGAATTTAATGTAGTTAAATTCTATACTGGGATACCTACTGGTACTGTTTATGAATTATTTATAGAAACGCACAAACGTGACCTTCAAACGTGTTTTACTTGAATGACTCGAACACCATGGCCTCCAGCGAAAACGTATTCCAGTAAAAAATTTAACTACAACAAATTTCTCACAAAAAGGTGCTTTTCGTTGTTTCTGAAGGACTAACAGTTCGTGTGTAGCAAGCAAGAGAATATGAAAATTTCGAGCGTGGTTTTTGAAGGCGTTGCAGGTTGCATAAAACCTATTGCTAGACAGATGACTCACCCAGTACGTGCAAGTAAGAGATACGGGACAAAATTTAGACACATACGATAAAATTACGACTGTCAGACACTACACGTAAAAAAAAGTCAATAATAAGAGAGTCGAAAAAATTTATAGGTATGATAGTCGATTCTCCACGAGATATAATCAGAAAATTTTAAATTGTGAGAAGAATACCAAGACAACATTCGTTTTGCACACCAGAAGCAACTGTCATGGGATGGTCACATGAGAAAGGAATACTGGCGAACGTTAAAGATAATTTTGTCTCGTAAGAGCGAGTAAAAACTAGTAGAAACGCTCAGGAAAACTAGCTAGACTAATAAGTGTCCACGCATTTCAAAATTTTGCACATAATGTCGATTACAGCATACACCTTATAGGAGTGGGGTATACTACCTGCCCACCAGAATACGAGACTGGAAGATGAAAAATCATCGACCTAATACAGCTAAAGCAGTGCAGAAGTGAAGAATGTTGTTTCGTTACCAATAGTAGTTGGTTGAAGGTTCATATCCTTATACACGTATACGAAGAAATCTCGGACCTCGGATAGCTAAGTGATATGATGCTCAGGCAATGATTCGATGAGCGTTTGGTATGTGCGAAGGACAGCACGTGTGAGAGGAAGGGGAAGTTCGAGCGTGTTCCAAGCGCGGAGCTGATAATGGAAGGAGTTAACAACGGGCTCACGCCGGAGACTCAACCCAGGTGGTGTTACCTAAGTAATGAGACCATGCCGGGCCGTACCTAACACGGGCTGCACCGCATTCCTAGCACAATCTGTTATACATTCATGAAATGGGTATGCTGTGACATATTAGGCTGTGGTTAATAGCAGACAAAGACCGTCCTTTAAAAGTTTACGTCGATTCCTCCTTGTCCTCTTAATGGAAGTTAGTCTGTTGCTTAGGATTCCCTTCAACCTTCAATAAAGAAAATTCTCCAAGCGTGTTCCCTGTGTCCTGTCACTGGGAACTGCACTCTGCTTTTCGACCGGCGGACGTCGTCTATGTTACGTCTCGTGTCAGTGCACCAATAAAAATAAGTACATGAGCTGTTGACGTAAAGGTCTGCGTTTGAGATGGAGACTGGATCAAAGCTAAAATTCGACCACGTGAATTTAGAGTACAACGTCCCATACTGATAGCGTGCTACACACAGTCTTAAAGAGGGTAAGCCTGTTAAACGGGGAGAAAACCCACGAAACGGTTCCTCAGAGGATGCGGTGCACAAAAGGTCATATGGATATACGGCCGGAAATGCTTTCCAAGGGAGGTGCACACTGTTGAAGGTGGAGATCAAAGAACTTTCACATTGTAGGTTTCAATGATTACAGAGACATTTTCTTGTCTCAAACATCTATGATGTATATTTGCAGAGTGAAGCAACGAATGAAAATTTTTACTAAGACCTGGCTCTCCAGCTCACTAGGTAGATGCAATAACCTCTACACCATCCGGTCACAGTGACTTTGCAGAAGTGCACAGATTACCTCAAAACATCGCCATTGTGGTGCAGTGCTTAAAGCATCTACCTAGTGAGTAGGACAGCTGGGTTCGAATCCTGGCCTTGCTAAAAACTGTCATTCGTCGCCTCAGTCTGCGTTAGTTATTGAACGCCCCCGTAAGATATTCCATGATGACTCAACACGTGCCGAATCATCCTGTCCCTCCTTCCTATCAATGTTTTCCAAAGTTTTCTGTTTTGTGCAAAACCACCTTATTTCTTACTTTACATTCTCCAATAAAATTTCAACGTCCTTTAGCACCACACCTTAAACGCTTCGATTCTCTTCATTTCAGGTTTCCCACAGTCCGCGATTCACTACCATTATGCTGTGCTCCAGACGTACATTCTCAGAAAGTTCTTCCTCAAATTAAGACCAGTATTTGATACAAATACACTTCTTGGCCAGGATACTTAGCTTACTGGAAACAAGCGAGTTCTGACTTAAAGAACGTGACGCGGATGTACGGTCCAACACGTCCAAAGAGAACAATGTGTGTGTTCTCCCGGGCCCTAGTAACTTGAGATCTTGTATGGCATTGAGTATAGCCCTCATGAGCCCATTCATTCCATATTCGAACGATAGTCGTCGTATCCTGACTAACACGAGCGGCGATATCGCTGGCCGATAAACTGTAATCTAAATAAGCTACAGCTGTCGTTCCTACAGTTGTCGATTCCAGCGCATGCTGGTACATGTTTCCACTTGTTACATGAGGCATTTAACGATGTTTTCAGATAAAAATCAAGACTCACTACGATTTCTGAATGAGAAATGGTGTAACTAAAATCCTTTTACAGACATTGAGAACTTATAGTGTGGAAAAGTCTGTAAAGTTTAGCGTAGGAATTCACGCTCAGAAACGTACAGTTTTCCCGCTACACGCAAAATACAGCAACACACATTCAAATCTCCCTCATTTTAGGCGTCACTAACTAGGGTGTGCGATTTCTAACATAATCGATACATGTGAATGTTGTCAAGGCCACAGAAGTCGTCTCGTCTTCCACTCATCTCGATGAGTTACCTATGTCCCTCGGAGTCGTCGTCCACGGTTTGAGTAATTGCTTTTGTGTGTACGAAGCGCCACTAGCCGTCCGTAATATCTTCCCGCGCTTCTGCGACCACTTTGAAGCTCATTAATATTCGGTATTCGGTCTGAGCAAATGTCTGACTCTTCAAACGGAAACGTTGAATGATGGCGAGGAGCTGTTTGTTTCTCCAGCGGCTACATCGCGCGCCACGCTGATCACCTCAAACGGCACCCAGTTGGTGGAAGGAAAGGAAGAAATTCAGGCATTCTAGATTTTTTAACGATCTTGCACATCTATATTTGCACCATATAACAATATTTAAAGCCTTTCCAAAAAAAAATTACTTGACTTCTCGAACTGCTCTCATATCATTTGATGTCTACTGGATATGATTAACACATAGCAAAGCATAGCGCAACTGCAAATGACCTCATTTCACCGTTTTCTTAGTACCGTGAGGAACTGATCGTAGAAGCAGGATGTTTTGTATTTAAATTTAAATCTACATCTACGTCTACTTCTACAAAAATATTCCACAAGCCACCACATGGTGCATGATGGAGGGTACACTGCACCACTGCTAGTCATTCCCTGTTCTGTTGCACTTGCAAATGGAACGACGGAGAAACGACTGCCTATATGCTTCCGTACGAGCTGTTTTCTTGTCTTCGCGGTCCTGACGCGAAATGTACGTTGGCAGTAGTAGAATCTCTCTGCACTCAGTAGCAAATGCCGATTGTCTAAATTTTCTCAACTGCGTTTACCGAAAGAATGTCGTATACCTTGCTGGGATTCCCTTTGAGTTTACGGAACATTTCTGTAAGACACGCGTGTTGCTCGAACATACCAGTAACAAATCCAGCAGCATGCCTCTGAACTGCCTCGACGTCTTCCTTTAATCCGATCTGGTGCGGTCCCAAACACTCTAGCAGTACTCAAGATTTGATCGCTCTAGCTTTCTACACGCAGTTAACTTTTCACACGCGGTGATTCGAAAAGAAAAACAAATTTCAATTGCTTATTACAGGCAAACTATGAAAGATAGAAACGCATTGTGCTTGTCACTGGATAGAAGAAGGTTCAAAGTTTTATGTCCGCACAGACACTACACGATTCACTCAACATGACTACCACGCTTTGCTCGAGAGACATCGAAACGGTAGTCCATTTCATTCCACACACGAAACAACAAGTTCGTATATATTGAATCTACAGCTCCAACAATTTTATTTCTCAGTTCTCGACGGGTAGCTGCTACAGCTGGTACAACGACGTTGGCTTTTATGTATCCATATAAAAAAATCGCAAGGTGTGAGGTCTGGTGACCAAGAAGGCCAAAAGCAATGAACAAGATTTTGTTGTCCACCTCTTCCAATCCAGCGTTGTAACACGGTGGCGGTGTTAAGCTAACGTCGCATCTCAGACTGGAAGTGAGGAGGAGCGCTGCCATGCGTGAAACTGAGGAAACAACAACATTTTTCAGTTGTCCAGACATGACATTCCCGTCTGTGACGGGACAACTGAAAAATGTTGTTGTTTCCTCCGCAAAAAAGAAAGACCCATAAACTTCGTGAACAGAAACGGCACAAAAAACATTCTACATCTACATTTATACTCCGCAAGCCACCCAACGGTGTGTGGCGGAGGGCGCTTTACGTGCCACTGTCATTGCCTCACTTTCCTGTTCCAGTCGCTTGTGGCTCGCGGGAAGAACGACTGCCGGAAAGCCTCCGTGCGCGCCCGAATCTCTCTAATTTTACATTCGTGATCTCCTCGGGAGGTATAAGTAGGGGGAAAAATATATTCGATACCTCATCCAGAAACGCACCCTCTCGAAACCTGAACAGCAAGCTACACCGCGATGCAGAGCGCCTCTCTTGTAGAGTCTGCCACTTGAGTTTGCCAAACATCTCCTTAACGCTATCACGCTTACCAAATAACCCTGTGACGAAACGCGCCGCTCTTCTGTGGATCTTCTCTATCTCTTCTGTCAACCCGACCTGGTACGGATCCCACACCGATGAGCAATACTCAAGTATAGGTCGAACGAGTGTTTTGTAAGCCACCTCCTTTGTTGATGGACTACATTATCTATGGACTCTCCCGATGAATCTCAACCTGCACCCGCCTTACCAACAATTAATTTTATATGATCATTCCACTTCAATTCGTTCCGCACGCATACTCCCAGATATTTTACAGAAGTAACTGCTACCAGCGTTTGTTCAGTTTCTGTGAGCCTCTTTCATGGTCGACAATGACGGTAGGATCTTGGAACCCACCCCCCTCTAATTCTTATATTATACTCGTTTACTTTACTCGATAGATAAAACGTCGATTCGTCCGAAAATATGCGTCTTTCTGACAAAAGTGCCTTCTGCCGATACTGGAGAACTGAAATTCAAAATTCGTACCTTCTGACATGGTCGCCAGTCTGCAAATGCAGCAGTAGCTGCAACTTGTAAAGCTTCATATGCAGGCGTCGTTTCAGAATACACAGCACCGTTGTTTGAGGTAGCTGAAGTTTCTGGCCTACTCGTCTTGTGGACTTCCGAGGGTTCCGTGTCCTTGCACTTCGGATATGCTCAACATCTGCATCAGATGTGCGTGTCCCAACAGTCCTCTTCCCTTTGGATATGCGACCAACTTCAAAATGGTTCAAATGGCTCTGAGCACTGTGGGACTTAATTGCTGAGGTCATCAGTTCCTAGAACTTAGAACTACTTAAACCTAACTAACCTAAGGACATCACACACATCCATGCCCGAGGTAGGATTTGAACCTGCGACCATGGCGGTCGCGTGGTTCCAGACTGTAACGCCTAGAACCGCTCGGCCACTCCGGCCGGCGCAACCAACGTCCAAGTATTTTGTATGCCAATTATACATCTGCTTGTGCAGAGAGGGCTTCTTGCTGAATCGACAGCGGAATGAACGTTGCACTCCAACATTGGACTGATTCCGCGTAAATTCCAACACACAAAATGATTTCTCTTTTAGTGTGGTCACCAAGTTGCTACAGACAAAAAATAGTGCAGCTGTTTAAAAACTTTGAACCGTCCTCTATTCAGTGACGCGCGCAATGTGTTTATATGGCTTATAGTCTGTAGTAAACAACTGAAATCTATTCTTTCTATTTGAATCACCCAACAGATGAGGTACACTTTCCTACATTCCCACAACAAATCAAAGTCGACCATTTGCCTTCCCTACTACCGACGTTTCATGCTCGTTCCTTTTGATATCGTTTTGCAACGTAACACCTCGGTATTTAATCGACGTGATTGTATCAAGCAGCACATCATTAATACTGTATCCGGACACCACAGGATTGTTTTTCCTACTCGTCTGCATTAAATTAATTTTTCTGGATTTACAGCAAACTGAAGTTCATCACATAAAACAGAAACTCTGTTTAAGTCATCCTGTAGCCATCTAAATTTACCCGATGAAGATACTACAGCGTCATCAGCAAATAGTCGCAGGTTGCTGCTCACCCTATTCGTCAGATCGTTTATGTCTATAGAGAACGAGAACGGTGCTATCGCACTACCCTGGGGCACTCGTCACGATACCTTTGTCTCTGATGAACACTCGCCGTCGAGGACGACATACTGGGTTCTATTACTCAAGAAGTCTTCATGCCGCTCACGTTATCTGGGAACCTATTCCATCTGCCAGACCTTCGATAACAGTTTGCAATGGCGCGTCAGGTCAAATGCTTTCTGGAAATCAAGGAATATCGAATCTGCCTGGTGCACTACATCCATGGTTGGCAGGATTCCATGTGAGGTAAGGGCAAGCTGAGTTTCACACGGGCAGTGCGTTTTAAATACGTGCTGATTTCTGGACGGAAGATTTTCTATCTCAGGAAGTTTATTGTAATCAAACGTATAAAATGTTCTGCAGGAGTTCTGTAGATGGACCCGTGGTCTAGGGGTTGCGTCTTTGATTCATAATCAAAAACGTCTTCGGTCCCGGGTTCGATCCCCGCCACTGCCTAAATTTTGATAAATAATCAGCATTGGCGGCCGAAGACTTCTGGCATAAGAAGTCAACCTCATTCTGCCAATGGCCTTGTCAAAGACGGCGGAGGAGCGGATAGAGGTTCAGGACACTCTCTTGTCCTAGGGGTGGAAAAATTGCCCCTAAAGGCGGAAGAATCAGCAATGATCAACGACATGATGCAGAAGGCAATGGAAACCACTGCATTAAAGACACGTAACGTGTATCCACAGGACATGTGGCCTGTAATTGAAGAAGTGTCATGATGATCTCTCCATTGGCAAAAGATTCCGGAATAGTCCCCCATTCGGATCTCCGGGAGGGGACTGCCAAGGGGGAGGTTACCATGAGAAAAAGATTGATTAATCAACGAAAGGATAACGTTCTACGAGTCGGGGCGTGGAATGTCAGAAGCTTGAACGTGGTAGGGAAACTAGAAAATCTGAAAAGGGAAATGCAAAGGCTCAATCTAGATATAGTAGGGGTCAGTGAAGTGAAAGTGGAAGGAAGACAAGGATTTCTGGTCAGATGAGTATCGGGTAATATCAACAGCATCAGAAAATGGTATAAGAGGTGTAGGATTCGTTATGAATAGGAAGGTAGGGCAGAGGGTGTGTTACTGTGAACAGTTCAGTGACCGGGTTGTTCTAATCAGAATAGACAGCAGACCAACACCGACAACGATAGTTCAGGTATACACGCCGACGTCGCAAGCTGAAGATGAACAGATAGAGAAAGTGTATGAGGATATTGAAAGGGTAATGCAGTATGTAAATGGGGACGAAAATCTAATAGTCATGGGCGACTGGAATGCAGTTGTAGGGGAAGGAATAGAAGAAAAGGTTACAGGAGAATATGGGCTTGGGACAAGGAATGAAAGAGGAGAAAGACTAATTGAGTTCTGTAACAAGTTTCAGCTAGTAATAGCGAATACCCTGTTGAAGAATCACAAGAGGAGGAGGTATACTTGGAAAAGGCCGGGAGATACGGGAAGATTTCAATTAGATTACATCATGGTCAGACAGAGATTCCGAAATCAGATACTGAATTGTAAGGCGTACCCAGGAGCAGATATAGACTCAGATCACAATATAGTAGTGATGAAGAGTAGGCTGAAGTTAAAAAAAATGGTTCAAATGGCTCTGAGCACTATGGGACTTAACATCTATGGTCATCAGTCCCCTAGAACTTAGAACTACTTAAACCTAACTAACCTAAGGACATCACACAACACCCAGCCATCACGAGGCAGAGAAAATCCCTGACCCCGCCGGGAATCGAACCCGGGAACCCGGGCGTGGGAAGTGAGAACGCTACCGCACGACCACGAGCGGCTGAAGTTCAAGACATTAGTCAGGAAGAATCAATAGCAAAGAAGTGGGATACGGAAGTACTAAGGAATGACGAGATACGTTTGAAGTTCTCTAACGCTATAGATACAGCAATAAGGAATAGCGCAGTAGGCAGTACAGTTGAAGAGGAATGGACATCTCTAAAAAGGGCCATCACAGAAGTTGGGAAGGAAAACATAGGTACAAAGAAGGTAGCTGCGAAGAGACCATGGGTAAGAGAAGAAATACTTCAGTTAATTGATGAAAGGAGGAAGTACAAACATGTTCCGGGAAAATCAGGAATACAGGAATACAAGTCGCTGAGGAATGAAATAAATAGGAAGTGCAGGGAAGGTAAGACGAAATGGCTGCAAGAAAAATGTGAAGACATCGAAAAAGATATGATTGTCGGAAGAACAGACTCAGCATACAGGAAAGTCAAAACAACCTTTGGTGACATTAAAAGCAACGGTGGTAACATTAAGAGTGCAACGGGAATTCCACTGTTAAATGTAGAGGAGAGAGCAGATAGGTGGAAAGAATACATTGAAAGCCTCTATGAGGGTGAAGATTTGTCTGATGTGATAGAAGAAGAAACAGGAGTCGATTTAGAAGAGATAGGGGATCCAGTATTAGAATCGGAATTTAAAAGAGCTTTGGACGACTTACGGTTAAATAAGGCAGAAGGGATAGATAACATTCCATCAGAATTTCTAAAATCATTGGGGGAAGTGCCAACAAAACGACTATTCACGTTGGTGTGTAGAATATATGAGTCTGGCGACATACCATCTGACTTTCGGAAAAGCATCATCCACACAATTCCGAAGACGGCAAGAGGTGACAAGTGCGAGAATTATCGCACAATCAGCTTAACAGCTCATGCATCGAAGCTGTTTACAAGAATAATATACAGAAGAATGGAAAAGAAAAGTGAGAATGCGCTAGGTGACGATCAGTTTGGCTTTAGGAAAAGTAAAGGGACGAGAGAGGCAATTCTGACGTTACGGCTAATAATGGAAGCAAGGCTAAAGAAAAATCAAGACACTTTCATAGGATTTTTCGACCTGGAAAAAGCGTTCAACAATATAAAATGGTGCAAGCTGTTCGAGATTCTGAAAAAAGTAGGGGTAAGCTATAGGGAGAGACGGGTCATATACAGTATGTACAACAACCAAGAGGGAATAATAAGAGTGGACGATCAAGAACGAAGTGCTCGTATTAAGAAGGGTGTAAGACAAGGCTGTAGCCTTTTGCCCCTGCTCTTCAATCTCTACATCGAGGAAGCAATGATGGAAATAAAAGAAAGGTTCAGGAGCGGAATTAAAATACAAGGTGAAAGGATATCAATGATACGATTCGCTGATGACATTGCTATCCTGAGTGAAAGTGAAGAAGAATAAAATGATGTGCTGAACGGAATGAACAGTCTAATGAGTACACAGTATGGTTTGAGAGTAAATCGGAGAAAGACGAAGGTAATGAGAAGTAGTAGAAATGAGAACAGCGAGAAACTTATCAGAATTGATGGTCACGAAGTCAATGAAGTTAAGGAATTCTGCTACCTAGGCAGTAAAATAACCAATGTCGGACGGAGCAAGGAGGACATCAAAAGCAGACTCGCTATGGCAAAAAAGGCATATCTGGCCAAGATAAGTCTACTAATATCAAATACCGGCCTTAATTTGAGGAAGAAATTTCTGAGGATGTACGTCTGGAGTACAGCATTGTATGGTAGTGAAACATGGACTGTGGGAAAACCGGAACAGAAGAGAATCGAAGCATTTGAGATGTGGTGCTATAGACTAATGTCGAAAATTAGGTGGACTGATAAGGTAAGGAATGAGGACGTTCTGCGCATAATCGGAGAAGAAAGGAATATGTGGAAAACACTGATAAGGAGAAGGGACAGGATGATAGGACATCTGCTAAGACATGAGGGAATGACTTCCATGGTACTAGAGGGAGCTGTAGAGGGCAAAAACTGTAGAGGAAGACAGAGATTGGAATACGTCAAGCAAATAATTGAGGACGTAGGTTGCAAGTGCTACTTTGAGATGAAGAGGTTAGCACAGGAAAGGAATTCGTGGCGGGCCGCATCAAACCAGTCAGTAGACTGAGGAGTTCTGCAGGATATGAAGGATACTGCTCCCTAATTCTACGAGCTCTTTCTAATTCTACGTCCTCCATATGGGATTCTATGCGACGGTCAAACCATGGCATGTCTACACGATAACCCTACGTGAACGATTTTTTAAACTCGAAATTTAAAACTTCAGCTCTCCTTCTGCCGCCTTCTACTGCCACATCAGATTGTTCCACGAGTCATCAAATAGAACCCTTAGAGACGGTTAGCGATTTTACGTATACAGGGCAATAAAAGGCAGGTTCCATAGGGGCAGCAGAAGAAATAAAAACAAGTGTAAAAACGGCCAGAGACCTTTTGGTAATCTTAACCGGAACCAAGGTTTCGATTCGTCTGAAAAGGAAACTTAAGAATCAGAAAACAATTCAAAATCAGAGTTTCGTAGCGAACAATGGAGAGAAGCTTGTTGGTAATTACTAAGAGACAGACAGACAGATAGACAGATAGATATAGAGAGAGAGAGAGAGAGAGAGAGAGAGAGAGAGAGAGAGAGAAGGGGGAGGGATTCATCAGGAAACAGTTTCCAATAAAAATAAGAGAGGTGGCGAGCGGTCTAAGGTGCTGCAGTTATGGACTGTGTGGCTGATCCCGGCGGAGGTTCGAGTCATCCCTCGGGCATGGGTGTGTGTGTGTGTGTGTGTGTGTGTGTGTGTGTGTGTGTGTGTTTCTCCTTAGGGTAATTCAGGTTAAGTAGTGTGTAAGCTTAGGGACTGATGACATTAGCACTTAAGTCCCATAAGATTTCACACACATTTGAACATTTGCACAGAGGTGGGCGGGCTATTTAGCCAGGCGAATTGACGATACATGGGCCAAGGAAATTCTTTGCTACATTCGAAGGGATAGCGAAAGAATGAGATGACGACCTAATGGGAGGCAGATAAGTCAGAAAACGTGCAGCAGAAAAATATCTGCGTGTATCTGAGGAGATTAGCGCTTAGAAAAGTCTGTATGTTGCTAGGGTTTTTGTTTTGCATGTTGGTATTCCGGTTACGGGGTTAGTTATCGATTGCCATTTTTATTTGTAGTTCACTATAACTATTTGAATTTAAATATTGTTATTTTTGTCATTTGGAAATAGCGAGTGGAGCTGTGGGCACTAGAAAATGGGCTGCCAAGTGGAGAAATCTGAACATTTCCGACGTATTCTTCAGTTTGAGTTCAGTAGAGGGGTGACAGCAGCGGAGGCAGACAAACATTTGCGCTGAGTATAGGGGTAACGCCATTGGACAGGGCACCGCAAGAAAATGGCTTTCTCGTTTTAAGGAGGCTTGTTTTGACATTAGTGAAGTGACTCTCCACGTTCAGGAAGACCTTCGGGGTTTATTGAAAATCGTTTAAACGCATTAATCCACAATCATGCACGTCAGCGTACTCGAGAACTGACAAATGTGATGAACTGTGATCATTCCACTATCGTGCAACATTTACATGCAGTGGGGAATTGTTGAAAATCAGGTGTATGGGTACTGCATGATCTAAGCCAAAATCACAAAAACCAGCGGGTAATTAGATGTGTATCTCTGTTCTTCATCAATTTGCTCGTGTACAACACCGACTATCCCTATCCTGTATCGTTATTGATGAAGAGAAATAGTGTCTTTATGCTAACATAAGGAAAAGAAAGGAATGGCTTAGTCAAAACAAAGCAGCAACTCAATGTACGAAGACCAGCGCTCATCCACAAAAGATAATGTTATGCATCTGGTGGAACAGCGACGGTATGTTGTACTACGAATTGTTTCCTGAGGTGTGACCATCACTGCTGACATTTATTGTCAATAGTCGAGACGTGTTGAGACGCAGTCCCACAACAACGACCAGGAAGACTGCGTGAAGTGATGCTACTCTACGATAGCGTCCGTCTGCATCATGCAAGACTAACAAAGAACACTATGGACGAGTTGGGTTGGGAACTCATTCTGCACCCACCTTATTCATCCGACTTTGTGCCGTCAGATTTTCACCTTTTCCGCTCTCTATCGAACAATCTTCAAGGAACTTCCTTCCCGGATGAAAATAAACTTATGGAAAATGCTACAAACTTTTGCACCAACACAATGGAAAGCATATGCGGATCCAGAGTCGCGTGAGGGGTCTCATTATTCTCATAACCTCGCACGAAGAACTTTTTACTGAACGAGTTTATATTCTTACATGTATCAATTACCGAATTTTTCACCTAACTTTCTGAGAGTACAGTATTGTGAACAATAAGAGTTTCGAAAATGGCACGAAATTCTAAAAAATTACAAGGCTCATACAACGCAGTATACTTTTCAGTTGTGTTTCTGATGGTGAACCCATGTGCATTTTTCTGTGGCCTGACTGGCTGTTTAAAAAATTCCAGCCAGGAAAAGTACCTGCTGCCTACAACAGATTTGACACAGTTCCTGACTCAACAGGTGATACCGGCAAACTACAGGCGGTCGACCTAAGCCGTAGCGTACAGGTAGACCTAAAAAAAATTGTGTCATTCGTGAGTGCACACTTCGATTTTGTTTCGTAGAAATCACGAGGTTTTCAAAGTTGTGAAAGTGCATCACTACTGTCATTGCTTCGTGGACTTCAAATCCGAAGACTGGTTTCAGGCAGCTGTCCACACTACTCTATCCTGTGGAAGACTCGTCACCTCCGAGTAACGGCTGCCACCCACATCCTTATGAATCTGCTTACTTTATTCATCTCTTTGTCTCCCTCCAATACTAAACTGGCGATCCCTTGATGTCTCACAATGTGACCTATCAACCGATCCCTGCTTCTAGTCAGGTTGTGGCACAAATTCCTTTTCTCCCCAATTCTACACAGTACCTCCTCATTAGTTACGTGATCTACCCATCTAATACTCAACATTCTTCTGAGCACCGCATTTCAAAAGCTTCTATTCTCTTCTTATCTAAACTAGTTGTCGTACATGCCCACTTCAGAAGATACTTCCTAACATTTAAATCCATATTCGATGTTAACACATATCTCTTGTTCAGAAATGGTTTTCTTGCCATTGCCAGCCTATATTTTATATCCTTTCCACTTCTGACCATCAGTTATTTTGCTGGCCAAATAGCGAAACTCATCTACTCTTTTAAATATCTCGTTTCCTAATCTCATTCTCCTAGCATCACCTGATTTAATTCGACTATATTCCATTATCCTTGTTTTGCTTTTGTTGATGTTGATCTTGCACCCTCATTTCAAGACAGTGTCCATTCCGTTCAACTACAAGTACAATCCAGTTCTTGAAAAAATGCAAATCATTGGCACTTCTCCGAATTTGGATGAATACTTTTCAGATGAAGTACTTATCCGACTTGGAACTTACTGGAAGTTAAGGTGAAGCGGTTGCACATGTCGCCTCTAACGAAGACCGTTGCACAAGAAGAGTGGCGCATCGTGAGAAGGGAGTATTAAGTTTCAGGTTCCCTCTGCTGCGGCACGGATAGCAGGTTGCACCACAGTTCAAGTACGAGGGACAAAACAATCGTGCGGACAAGTTGTTCGAGTTATACACAGATCCACCGTGAAATTCTGGCATTGTATGGACCAAACGCAGTGTCGCTCCAGATGCAGTGAAATGATACCAACAATTTGAAAAAGGCCGCTCAGACGTGGATGATGCTGGCCGGGAAGGGAGGCTGTCGCCACTTATTCACCACAGACGACAATGCCCAGGAAATCGAGCAATTGATTCGCAGCAATCGCAGAGCGACTATCAGGGACGTCGCACAACACATGCGTACCTCTCAGTAGGCAGAGCTCACTCCAACGACCGAGTTCGTATGTAGTCTCGGAAATTGCGCTCACGCTGGGTACCGTGATCACTGACATCTGCACACAAAGGCACAAGATTTATGACGTCTCTGAACTCCCTCGGGCATTATTTCGTGGAAGGCAATGATTTCCAAAGCCACATAACTACGGGCGATGAGGCGTAGGTCCACGTTTCACACTTGCAACAAAGAGCATCTGCTGAAAGGAGAGACATTTCCTCATCTCCGCGGGAGAAATGCAAAGTCACGCCATTGGCGGCAAGGTCGTGGTTACCGGTTTCTTCGACTCTGAAGCAATTGTGTTCACAAATGTTCAAATCTGTGTGAAATCTTATGGGACTTAACTGCTAAGGTCATCAGTCCCTAAGCTTACACACTACTTAACCTAAATTATCGTAAGGACAAACACACACTCCCATGCCCGAAGGACGACTCGAACCTCCTCCGGGACCAGCCGCACAGTCCATAACTGCAGCGCCTTAGACCGCTCGACTAATCCCGCGCGGCAAAAAGCACAAGCAATTAATGTTAATATAATGTGTTGCGAATATATAGAAAGAAGGATCCTTTATTTTATGATTATATATTAGCGGAACAAACACAGGTAGCAGTTACCTCTTTAAAATATCTGGGAGTATGCGTACGGAACGATTTGAAGTGGAATGATCATATAAAATTAATTGTTGGTAAGGCGGGTACCAGGTATAGATTCATTGGGAGAGTCCTTAAAAATGTAGTCTTTCAACAAAGGAGGTGGCTTACAAAACATTCGTTCGACCTATACTTGAGTATTGCTCATCAGTGTGGGATCCGTACCAGGTCGGGTTGACGGGGGAGATAGAGAAGATCCAAAGAAGAGCGGCGTGTTTCGTCACAGGGTTATTTGGTAAGCGTGATAGCGTTACGGAGATGTTTAGCAAACTCAACTGGCAGGCTCTGCTAGAGAGGCGCTCTGCATCGCGGTGTAGCTTGCTGTCCAGGTTTCGAGAGGGTGGGTTTCTGGATGAGGTATCGAATATATTGCTTCCGACTACTTATACCTGCCGAGGAGATCACGAATGTAAAATGTATAAATGTAGATGTAGATGTAGCATCAATGTCAATTGATACTGCACAACACTGACAGCTGTGCGACCCCATAAAGAACGACATGGTTCAAATATAAAATTAGAGAGATTCGGGCGCGCACGGAGGCTTTCTGGCAGTCGTTCTTCCCGCGAACCATACGCGACTGGAACAGGAAAGTGAGGTAATGACAGTGGCACGTAAAGTGCCCTCCGCCACACACCGTTGGGTGGTTTGCAGAGTATAAATGTAGACGTAGATGTAGCATCAATGTCAATTGATACTGCACAACACTGAGAGCTGTGCGACGCCATAAAGAACGACGTGGTTCAAATGGCTCTGAGCACTATGGGACTTAACATCTTAGGTCATCAGTCCCCTAGAACTTACAACTACTTAACCCTAACTTACCTAAGGACATCACACACATCCATGCCCGAGGCAGGATTCGAACCTGCGACCGTAGCAGTCCCGCGGTTCCGGACTGCAGCGCCTAGAACCGCACGGCCACCGCGGCCGGCAGAACGGCATGCATGAGAGGTTTTGCAAAAGCATTGTTCTCCTCCATGACAACGTAACACTCCACAGGTGCGCTGTTTTGAAAGCATCTTCCATACACTCCAAATCTTCCACCATGCGACTTCCGCTATTTCCATATTTTCGGCAAACTAAAAGAATATCTGGAGGTAAGAGATTTTCCAACGATAAGGACGTTCACACAGTGGTTCTCGAATGGCTTCGTGACCAAACAGCAGATTCCTGTCTTCCAGGAATTGAGCGATTTATTCACTTCCAGCATGATGGATGGCAATAGACAGCAACTTACTATGATTCAATGAAATTACCATCCAAGCTGCGCAGAATTTTGTTTTTATTTAAATGGCGACCAATTTCGGACCTTAGTCTATTATCAAGCCATCTACGTAAGTGCTACCACAATGTGTCTATACTGGCCACATTGCTACTGTGAGTGGCTAAGTGCAAGGTACTATTTGCAAGGTACTATTCGCTCGCGAGCGCGCGCGCACACACACACACACACACACACACACACACACACACACACAATGGGAGCGCTTATGAGGATGGCTTGATAATGGCTTAAGTTCGGAAGCTGGTCGCCATTTTAAATAAAGGCAAGCGTCTGTTCAACTTTAAGGGTTAAGAAATTTATTTACAGTAAAAATTACTCGGCCTGCCAGAGTAATGTGTAACTTATTTTTTGAAGTCGTCTCGTGTATAACTATTCTGGGATGGGCAATAAACTGATGTCGCACCCCCAGAACCGAAACGTAGATACGCGCCTCGTCGAAAATCTTTAAACGGTATAACAAGTTCCGAGGACGCGACCGGATGACTCCCTTTTTCGCCACTGGACAGCACCACCAGGTGAAGGAAAAGATCGGTTAACCAAGAAATATCGATCTGGGGGAGAATCGAGCGGAGTCGTGGGAGGAGTTTAAATAATGGAAAAGACGAGAAAAACTAAACAACTTGTCCAGTTATTTTGATGTCTTACTTTGCATCATTTATAAAAATTATGATATTTTGTTTATGTTGTTTTTGATGAGTGAGACCGGAAATCCAATTAACTTTAGGGACTTGCGTACTTCGACCAGATGTGTGGACCAGTTAGGCCAAGTTTAAGTTACAGTAATTGTATAGAAGCAGCTTATCTAGTTTTTCGTGTTTAAACTGAAATAGACCTGGAAACAATGTGAATGAATTTACCGTAGAAAGCGTCTTACATTAATTTGAATTTTCCAAGTAGTTATTCTTGAATATCTTGATAAGAACCAGTTTCGTCAACGAGGAATGAACCTAAGAATGTAGTGAATGACGATGTTCACTGATTGTAAGTAGAAAATTACACTTATTCCATCTTAAACCCAAAGAAATTTTAAATGTTGTTTTGGTCGTATTTTCTATGCTACATCGTCATTTTAAGTGCGATAAGTTTTTTTTGTGTTTCTCTGTCATGCATGATAAGGATAACAACTATACTGGATTCTATGTTGCAATTTGAAAAGGAATATTTCCATTAAGGTCTTTTCCTATATGCCTGCTTGTCAGTTGGTGAGAAAAATTAACTAGTTTTGGACTGAGGGAAGTTAGTGTTTTGGTGGGATTATCAAGCAGTTGATTTGAATTCTGTTACAAACAGATACTAAGTATTCTGTTACAAGATGATGATGATGATGATGATGATGATTATGAGTGCACATATTCTAAATTCGCTGTACTGGAATAGAAGAAGTTAGTATATCGACTTTCAGAGAAGCTACAAGTATTTTTTCTCTGCTTTGGTTTTTCTTAGTCATGGACTACACTGCGTATAGGTGCAGACGTAACTGAAGCTCCAAAGCTGTGACTTCGAGTTCGACTTTGTAAGAGTGGGATTCAAGTTTTCGAGTTACCAGTGTCTGCCAACATGAAAAGCCAGCACGTCAGTCAGTTTGCAGGGCGGTCGTCTGCGTTGGGCCATTGGGGGTCAAATGTGGATCCGACACGGAGGTCCCTTTTTGTACTTCCCGAGGGACTGCGAGTGCTAGATGTCCTGTGGCGCGGCGAGATCAAAGGCGCGGCGAGGTGCAGCAGACAAGCGCTCCCACGCTAGCAACCCGTAGCCTTAGGGGTTGTAGTATCCACTCGAATTAGGACGACGTCCGTCTGTTGCACTACCAGTAAAACACGGGGCTTGTTTCCTCTTCCTTCCCTGTAAAAACTGTTCTATTCCTTTGCTGCGTTTTTCATTTCATTGCATTCGTTAAGTCTGTTACCAAAATATTTATTTATTTCGCATAGCTTCTTTCCATTTCATTACCTCTCCTTTAAGTATGTTAATTAGACCTCTTGCGACTTACCCTGTAACGAGAATTTTCTATAGTAGATGAAAACCTTCATTGATAGTTTCTTTTAAAACTTTATTAGCTTTGCCTTCGATCTTATTAGACTTTGTTGCCATTTTCCATATCTCCAGTTACACTTCTTGCACTTGTATTGTGATTAGGTCAAGTGCACCCAAGTTGCATATTTATAATCTGCCGAACACGATGTCGCCTCCTGCAGTGAGACCCATCCACGTCCTGTATTAGACAAGAAGGCGACGGGCTAATCTGTCTCAGCAAAGAGTTGCGAAAATATCTGATTTTTACCATCAGACTTCATACAGGGTGACAATTATTGAACTATAAGGAAAAAAACCGTAAATTCGTTACAAACTACGGCGCGCACACATTTTATTCAACACGTAACGTCGCTACAGATATTCGGATTTAGGTTATGACATGTTCGATACGCCTGCCATCATTGCCGATGGTGTGGCGCAGACGAATAGCGAAATTCTGCATCACCTGCTGACATGTCGGAACGACGATGCTGTCGATGAACTCCTGTTTTCAGCTCAACAATGGTTTTGGGGTTATGGCTGCACTCCTTGTCTTTAATAGAGGAGTCGCATGTGCCCAGATCCGGAAAATATGGCGGCCAATCAAGGCCTATGGCAGTGGCCTCTGGGTACCCCAGAGCCAGAATGCGGCCCCCACTGTGCTCCTCCAGGACATCAAACATTCTCCCGCTTCGATAGGGTCGAGCACCATCTTGCATGAACTACATCTTTTAGAAATCAGGCTCACTTTGGATAATGAGGAAGAAGTCGTCTTCCAAAACCTTCACGTACCGTTCAGTAGTCACCGTGCCATCGAGGAATGTGGCACAGATTCTTCCGTGACTGGACATTGCACACCACACGGTCACCTGTGGACGATGAAGAGACTTCTCGATCGCGAAATGCGGATTCTGAGTTCCCCAAATCCGCCAATTTTGCTTACTGACTAACCCATCCAAATGAAAGTGGATTTTGTCACTAAACCAAACAACAATGCGCATACTAATTCCCATCATATCCCGCGGCCAACCGTGTTGTCTGAACGTCCTAACGCAAACCACTCAAAAGTTATGACGATTTTTATTTCATATAACTGAATAATTGTCACTCTGTATGTTACCTGCAGCTGTAATTTCTCCTCATTTTATGATCGTTTGATTGGATGAGGGGCAAAGGTAAGCAAGGATGGGCTTGAGATAACTATCAAATTAATTCTTTTAAACTACCTTAAGAAAAAGAACGGAATACTGCCAGTTTCAGAATGTACAAAGCAAGTCGCACAGCATAACTATATTATCTGACAGCAAAATATTTACTTAACCTTTCACTGAAATTACAGCACAGATGTTTCAAACATATCGTCAGATCACTGGAAAAATACAGCTACACGTCAGAAAAACGAAAAAGTGTATAAAAAAGAATAGCATTTAATGCCACCATATTGTTGTGTAAAGGAACATACAACACGGCTGTCACTTAGGTCCACACTGTGTGTGTGTGTGTGTGTGTGTGTAGAGAGACCCTATTTCCAGCCCTGCTTCCTCGCAATGGCGCGTAATTTTATGCCTCAACAACGAGTACATTTCGTGTAGGGAGGCTTCAAGAAGAGCCTCATTACGCACAGTGAAATGATATTAATGATAAGACCGGCTGATGAAATGATTGTGTAGAATTGCTCGAACTGCTGAATAGAATGAACAGTTTAACGAGCACACGCTACGGAATGAGAATCAACAGAAGAAAGAAGAAAGTAGTTAGAAGTAGCAAAAATTAGCGATTAACATATCAAAATTTGGGACCATTAAATAGAGGAAGTTAAAGAAATCTGTCTTGGACGGAGAAAGTGATGAACACATAAAGATCAGACTAGCACAGGCGAAGAGGACATTCTTGGCTCAAAGAAATCTAACGTACTAATATAAAACGTTGATCTTAATTTGAGGTAGAAGCTTCTGAGAAGCACTGTATGCAGTGAAACGACTGCGGGGAAACCGTAAAAGAAGATAATCAAGGGCATTTGAAATGCGGTGCTGTAGAAGGAGACTGAAAATTAGATTAACTGTTAAGGTAAGTAAATATAAGATAAGAGACAAGAAGACGGGACAGGATGAAACGACATGTTGGGACATCAGGGAATAGCTTCCAAGGTACTAGAGGGAACCGTAGAGCGTAAAAACTGTAGAGGAAAACAGAAATTGTAAAACATCCAACACATAATTTAGGAACTTGGGTGCAAGTGCTACTCTGAGATGGAATGGTTTGTACACGAAATTAATTAGTTACGTGCCGCGTCAGACAAGTCACACAGCTGATGACACAAAATAGCTGCAGCGTCTACCAATTTTTTTCTTAGAATGTTCGCAATGCCCAACAGAAAACCACCGTTGTGGTATATTGCATAGTTATTGGGAAACTGAAAAAGAGTCGGGGTATTTCTGCTGCAGACACTGCAGGATACTGAGGCACGCTAAGCTTATGGCCACCTGTAAATATACACTGACATGTATTCGCAGTACTGGCATAATATGACGTATCTTCTCTCTCATACTTGATTAGTTATACAATCTTCTTGGACCTCTATCTTAGCGATAGTCACTTTACGACTGTATTATACCTCTCAGGACCAATGAATTAAATAAACAGCAAATGAAAAAATTTAGAAAAAACTGTCAAATGTTTAGTGAAATGATTTATCTAAAAGTAAGAAAAAACATGTTAGAGAGACTTTTGACGCGCCTTTGGATGATCCTCGAAATCATGTATATACGCTACTGGCCATTAAAATTGCTACACCAGGAAGAAATGCAGATGATAAATGGGTATTCATGGGGAAAATATATTATACTAGAACTGACACGTGATTACATTTTCACGCAATTTGGGTGCATAGATCCTGAGAAATCAGTACCAAGAACAACCACCTCTGGCCGTAATGACGGCCTTGATACGCCTGAGCACTGAGTCAAATTGAGCTTGGATGGCGTGTACAGGTACAGCTGCCCATGCAGCTTCAACTCGATACCACAGTTCATCAAGAGTAGTGACTGCCATATTGTGACGAGCCAGTCGCTCGGCCGCCATTGACCAGACATTTTCAGTTGGTGAGAGACCTGAAGAATGTGCTGGCCAGGGCAGCAGTCGAAAATTTTCTGTATCCAGAAAGGCCAGTACAGGACCTGCAACATGCGGTCGTACATTATCCAGCTGAAATGTAGGGTTTCGCAGGGATCGAATGAAGGGTAGAGCCACGGGTCGCAACACATCTGAAATGTAACGTCCACTGTTCAAACTGCCGTCAATGCGAACAAGAGGTGACCGAGACGTGTAACCAATGGCACCCCATACCATCACGCCGGGTGATACGCCAGTATGGCGATGACGAATACACGTTTCCAATGTGCGTTCACCGCGATTTCGCCAAACATGATAGCGACCATCATGATGCTGTAAACAGAACCTGGATTCATCCGAAAAAATGACGTTTGCCATTCGTGCACCCAGGTTCGTCGTTGAGTACAGCATCGCAGGCTCTCCTGTCTGTGATGAAGCGTCAAGGGTAACCGCAGCCATGGTCTCCGAGCTGATAGTCCATGCTGCAGCAAACGACGTCGAACTGTTCGTGCAGACGGTTGTAGTCTTGCAAACGTCCCCATCTGTTGACTCAGGGATCGAGACGTGGCTGCACGATCCGTTACAGCCATGCGGATAAGATGCCTGTCATCTCGATTGCTAGTGAAACGAGGCCGTTGGGATCCAGCACGCCGTTCCGTATTACCCTCCTGAACCCACCGATTCCATATTCTGCTAACAGTCATTGGATCTCGACCAACGCGAGCAGCTATGTCGCAATACGATAAACCGCAATCGCGATAGGCTATAATCCGACCTTTATCAAAGTCGGAAACGCGATGGTACGCATTTCTCCTCCTTACACGATGCATCACGGCAACGTTTCACCAGGCAACGCCGGTCAACTGCTGTTTGTGTATGAGAAATCGGTTGGAAACTTTCCTCATGTCGATACGTTGTAGGTGTCGCCACCGGTGCCAACCTTGTGTGAATGCTCTGAGAAGCTAATCATTTGCATGTCACGGCATCTTCTTCCTGTTGGTTAAATTTCGCGTCTGTAGCACTTCGTGGTGTAGAAATTTTAATGGCCAGTAGTGTATTTATCCGTAGAGGCTGGCACTAGATTATGTGGTTCTAGTACCCCAGAAGCGCCACTAGTCATTTGACAGAGCTATAGATAAATAGTAACGCAATGTGATCTGTTAGTGGTGGAACTGTTTGTGTGCTCTGCAAGTAGGTCAGTGTCGAAAGTGTCGTGTGAGAGACATCTTTGGTCTTTTTGACGAGAATGTGGAGGATCTTGGCTTAAAGAATTTATATCAGGAGGAGGAGGAGAAGAAGGAGGAGGAGAATCTGTTTTCGCATAAAATGCAATACATTTTTGATGAATGATATGATTGATGTTTAGCCTAGGTGTTGCCTGATGTGAGTATTTAGAATATAGCGGAGAGCGCTGATTATAACTCGAAAGACTAATTTGTAGGGTTTTACGTCGTCTGTTAGTGTCATTCTTAAAGAACATGTACAAGTGGTAACATCAGCTGTCAGCCATACTGAACACACTGGTTATGTGATATTTCTAAGTCAATCTTTTGTCTGCTGAGACACAGAGGTATTTGGCTGACACAAACTAGATTGAGTCCTTGGTACTAATTTGAAGAGCTTGGCAAATTCCATAGAATATGCAATATTTATCGGAAAACCTCCGCCTTTCAGGGTTCAGTCCTGGCAACCTCGAAGCTAAAATACACTACATTCCCATAACATTTTTTGTGGTTTTTATTCTCCATAGTTTTCGTATTATGGAAGAAGTGGTAACGGAAACTTGTTTTTTGCATACGCCGACAGCCGGTTCGTCGACCAGCAATCCATTCTGAGCGAAATTACCTGCGTTATAATTACGTAAGCAGCACGCACGCGTGCTAGGGCAGAGCGATCTGTATGTATCAGGGATCTTACACGGCCAGTTGAGGTTGAGGTAAGATCGTAAGAGCGGCCGGCCATCAAATGCGGGCGCTCGTACTGCCGTTGCTGCAGGCAGATTAGATAAGCGCTCTGCCCGCGATACGAACCGCGAGCGGACGTCTGGAGCGCTCGGAATGAAAAGTTTTCTAGTCGTCGCGCAGAAATGCTTGTCGAGTTTGCATTCATTCTGACCCTTTTCCCTAATTATTTCTCCGTAGCTTCCCAGACTCTCTTCTCTCTAGGTGTACCTTCCGTGATGACGATGGCAGTTCGCTCATGCACAGTGGGCCAGAAAGGAGTGGAACTGGTGAATCTTAATTTTATAGCAAATTGCTATAACTTTCTCGACAACTCAGTTTTTGCTTCAAATTACCGTTACAAACTTATTTAAATTAATTCCCTTGTGTGAAGTGTGAGCAGAGCATATCAGACATGACAGTCACTGCGCGGTAGGGGATACTTATCCGAGAGCAGTGATGAAGGGAACTGAAAAAGAGCAAAGAAGAAAATCTCGAACTGTATTATAGCGAAATAGGGAAAGTGCGGCAGATCTTCTCTCTCGAAATTTCGATCACTAATTTCCTCTTTCGAATGACAAAATTCATCGACTCTCATCTACATAGGTAGAAACGACCACCGTAATAAAATAAGAGAAATCAGAGCTCTCACGGAAGGATTTCATTTTTGCGTACATATTTCCCATGTGCTGATCGTGAGTGGACCGCTAGAGAAGTAATCGTTCTATGAACCCGTCACCAAACACTTAAACCTGAATTGCTGAGTAATGTAAAACGTGTGAATCTCGTATGGCATCGTTGACGGACATATCGCATATCAGTCTCCTAGTGAAAAGGGTGTTCTTCCTCCGCGCACGTTGACCCTTTTCCTTGCAGTTATGTGGGAGTTGTGTTGTATGTTTGTATGTGTATATGTGGAGTATATCGTGTAGTGTTACGTTTGTGCTGTCATGATGATGGTGGTGACGACTCGCCAATAACACCAAGGGGGCCGCCGAGCTTAACTTCATCCGACGTACGGATCACCATCTGCAGTGTCCCATGCCTTCACTTCATGAGACACTGCGGAGTGACATTTGATCCATGGCCAGGATTCGAAGCAGCTCAACCCCAAATCGTTCTCTGGCCCATAGACATGCGTCAGCGACTTTTTTTTTGCATTTTTCTCGTTGTATTTGGTCGTAGCGGACGTCCACGACATCCGTTGAAGTTCGTTGTTGATCCCTTCACTCAGCTTATTAATTACAGAGACCAGCCAGCTCTCTGACCGAACACACTGAGCTTCCATGCCGGCGCAACCTAGGCTGTGGAGGTGAGTTGCAGAGATATGATATTGATGTAGAAGAAATAATATGAACCCTGCACAGCGTATGGCAAAAACATCTGGACACATTTTAGAGGCGGACAAAAACGACTTGTAAACTTGAAGTCCAGACATGCTTCGCTTCTGAGTGATTAATGAAACTTTATAGTGTGTTAAACCAGCTGCCGTTTACAATACAGGGTGTTCCATTGATAGTGACCGGGACTAATATCACACGAGATAAGCATCAAACGAAAAAACTACAAAGAACGAAACTCGTCTAGCTTCATGGGGGAAACCAGATGGCGCTATGGTTGGCCCGCTAGATGACGTTCCCATAGGTCAAACGGATATCAGCTGCGTTTTTTAAAAGAGGAACCACCATTTCTTTATTACATATTCGTGTAGTACGTAAAGCAATATGAATGTTTTGTTGGACCACTTTTTTCGCATTGTGATAGATGGCGCTGTAATAATCACAAGTGTGCACGGTATTTACTTCGTGATACATTACCCGTGTTAAAATGGACCGTTTACCAATTGCGGAAAAGGTCGATATCATGTTGATGTATGGCTATTGTGATCAAAATGCCCAATGGGCGTGGAATATGTATGCTGCTCGGTATCCTGGACGACATCATCCAAGTGTCCGGAACGTTTGCCGTATAGTTACGTTATTTAAGGAAACAGGAAGCGTTCAGACACATGTGAAACGTCAACCACGACCTGCAACAAATGATTATGCCCAAGTAGGTGTTTTAGCTTCTGTCGCGGCTAATCCGCACATCGGTAGCAGACAAAATGCGCGAGAATCGGGAATCTCAAAAAGTCGGTGTTGAGAATGCTACATCAACATCGATTGCACCCGTACCATATTTCTATGCACCAGGAATTGCATGGCGACGACATTGAACGTCGTGAACAGTTCTGCCACTGGGCACAAGAGAAATTACGGGACGATGACAGATGTTTTGCACGCGTTCTATTTAGCGACGAAGCGTCATTCACCAACAGCAGTAACGTAAACCGGCATAATATGCACCATTGGGGAACGGAAAATCCACGATGGCTGCGACAAGTGGAACATCAGCGACCTTGGCGGGTTAATGTATGGTGCGGCATTATGGGAGGAAGGATAATTGGCCCTCATTTTATCGGTGGCAATCTAAATGGTGCAATGTATGCTGATTTCCTACCTAATGTTCTACAAATGTTACTACAAGATGTTTCACTGCATGACAGAATGGCGATGTACTTCCAACATGATGGATGTCCGGCCCACAGCTCGCTGCGGTCGAAGCGATATTGAATAGCATATTTCATGACAGGTGGATTGGTCGTGGAAGCACCATACCATGGCCCGCACGTTCGCCGGACCTGACGTCCCCGGATTTCTTTCTGTGAGGAAAGTTGAAGGATATTTGCTATCGTGATCCACAGACAACACCTGACAACATGCGTCAGCGCATTGTCAATGCATGTGCGAACATTACGGAAGGCGAACTACTCGTTGTTGAGGTGAATGTAGTTACACGTATTGCCAAATGCATTAAGGTTGTCGGACATCATTTTGGGCATTCATTGCATTAATGTGGTACTTACAGGTAATCACGCAGTAACAGCATGCGTTCTCAGAAATGATAAGTTCACAAAGGTACATGTATCACATTGGAACAAACGAAATAAAATGTTCAAACGTACCTACGTTCTTTATTTTAATTTAAAAAACCTACCTGTTACCAACTGTTCGTCTAAAATTGTGAGCCATGTGTTTGTGACTATTACAGCACCAACTATGACAAAGCGAAAAAAGTGGTCCAACTAAAACATTCATATTGCTTTACGCACTACACAAATACGCAATAAAAAATGGGGGTTCCTATTTAAAAAACGCAGTTGATATCCGTTTGACCTATGGCAGCGCCATCTAGCGGGCCAACCATAGCGCCATCTGGTTTCCCCCTTCAAGCTAGACAAGTTTCATTCTTTGTAGTTTTTTCGTTTGGCGCTTATTTCGCGAGATATTTGGCCCAGTCACGATCAACGGACCACCCTGTATACTTTAACCATCTAGTGATTAAGGTCGTAAGCTTCATGAGCCTGTTCCCAGACGATTCAGTCGTCTACAGCAAAGTGTCAACCCCAGAAGATCGTAGCGAATTGCAGGCAGCATGTGGAGGATCGATCATGTATAGGGACCTGCAGTTGACTCTGAACGTAAACTAAACGTAAGGGCTGGGATACACCTGAGGGTTTCTGTTGCTCTCCGAGTGTTTGGATCTCTCAGCAGCACTCGCAGAGCTGTTTACTATAGGGAGAATTTCCACTGATTGTCAGTCACTGCCTGATAGTTCCTGCGACTACTTTCTCTGAAGTGTGAGAGTCTTGCGAGAGCTGGAGCCGGAAGTGTTTATACACAAACGGGTGAGAGCTGAGAGACAGCTCTCCGCGAGGTTTTACAGTCGTAGTTCTGTGTGTGAAGGAAGACGTTGCAATGGAAGGGCGTCGGGATGCAACTGCACTTTTAGCAACTTCAGTGGCAAAAAAAAAGTAAACGATGATGCTCGCATTGGATAAGAGAGCGGATTAAGCGACTAGATGGTTTTGGAGCATGCATGAATCTCATTACATGACTTGTGATGGAAAATACACAACAATAACGAAATTTTACGAGAATGACAGCGATGGAAGTAGTACTGTTAATAACTGGGCCCAAATTTGCCAATCTAGATACTATTACGTGTGAATCCATCAGTGTTAACGACAGACCGCTAACGCTTCTAGCATCAGCTACGTTTATTCTCTTCAGTATTTGGTAAAGTAACAGTTACGATGAAATAACATTACCCGTACACCAATATCTTGATATCTGTGGACTGACAAAAGCCTAACAGGGCGGATATCTGATAAAGTATTTATGCGAAGCGTACATTTATTTCAACGATTTGTATTGACTTAAGGAACTACTCGTAAATTCAGATGGTCTATTCTTCAACACCCAATATAATAATATAGTCAATAAATACCACGTCATATAAAATTATAGATACAACTGTATTGCTTGAAGTTAAATGGCAATTTTCCGAGTTCCAAAACGATTACTTTCAAACAGAGCTTCATTTTTTCTCTATGTTAGTTAATTAGTGTCATAAAATTACTTTGTCGGATTCCTTGAACTGAGGATATTGTGATAAATTTCTTCTGTAGAGTTTTAAAAACTGCAGCCATTTCAGCCAACAATCTAGCCTTCATATCTGTTTCTACAGTCCAGTAATTGTAAATTCCATAACGCTGGCCTTTTCTCGTGAAAATTAACTAAATGCACAACTTCGTGCTAAGTCCACTTCCTGGGAACATTTTTTTTTTAACGCTTTGAGGATAAAAAGTCCAGGAAACTCACTTTTCGATTACCCTATTGGCGACAAATCACTCACCGCTGCAGAGTGAAAATCTCTTTTGGAAACATTCCCCAGACTGTGGCTAAGCCACGTCTCCGCAATATCCTTTCTTCCAGGAGTGCTGGTTCTACAAGGTATGCAGGAGAGCTTTGAATTTTGGAAGGTAGGAGACGAGGTACTGGCGGAATTAAAGCTGTGAGGACGGGTCGTGAGTCGTGCATGGGTAGCTCAGTTGCTAGACTACTTGCCCGCGAAAGGCTAAGTTCCCGATTTCGAGTCTCGGTACGGCAAACAGTTTTAATCTGCCAGGAAGTTTAACATCAAGGTGTTCACGGGTAGACTGTTCAACGCAGAGAAAAACAACCAGCACACTGATTTGTACTACATATAAAAATAAGCGCGTGTGTGTGTGTGTGTGTGTGTGTGTGTGTGTGTGTGTGTGTGTGTGTGTGTGAGAGAGAGAGAGAGAGAGAGAGAGAGAGAGAGAGAGAGAGCGCGCTCACACACACACACACGCGCGAGCGCGCGCGATCACACACACACACACACACACACACACACACACACACACACACACACACACACACACACACACACGACAGGCAGCGTAGTCTCGCTGGGAATTCGTCAAAATTTTGTAAAAAAAACCTGTACCAGGGTAAGTACCCACTTGCATTGACTACATGCCTAAGAGTCGCTGCTGTGCTCATCGAATCTGGTGATGACTGTAGAGGCGAAACCGTTCATGAATTTTAATAAACTAAAATGTGACAAAGACATTAATTCCTACAATTCAATCCTCCGATTGTACTGTGCGAGCACTTCTTTTCCCAGAGCCGTGAACAGCTCTCTGTGACTTGAACAACCCAGTTTGTCGTAAATGTCTATTTAAGCTGCTAAATTTCTTCCAGTTAGAACGACTTTTCTCTACATCCGTTGGAGTATCGAGCACTACCACAACTGGCGGCTTGCCCAGCGGCGGACAGGCTTGGTTTGGTTTGGTTTGGTCTGGTTTGGTTTGGCTTACCCATTTGCATGCTAGAGGGCGGAAGATGACTAGTTTTCAGTTTTAGAGGAATACGCTTGTGCGCATTTCTCAAACCACTTTGCTATTTCTCTATCGGATGTGAAAAATCCGTTGTTAACTGTACAATCCACCGTTACTAGCGCTAGGCTGATAATTTTCGTAGGAATTTTGGGACCTCTTCTGGTAACTTTATCGAAACTATTGCAGTGTCGATTAAGATGTGTTTAAACTAAGAATAATACTGTGTTCTGTTGCTAACGAAACTTACCTATATTTGAATAGCAATGTGCATTTTTGAAAAAGATAGACCAACTCGCGGAATAAGGGTTGGAGGTGTGCAAGTGAAGAAGATCGAAACTCTCATATACTTGGGAAGTGTGACAGAGAAAAATGGAAGAAATGAGAAAGTGAATGTGGCAGATACGCAGAAGCATTCCTGCAGTGTGTTAGATGAGTGGTTTGGAACAAAAACCTCCCAAAAAAAAAAAAGTAATACGCGAATATAGCAGTTACTACATACCAGTACTGATCCATGCATCTGAATTATGGTAATGAAGAAAAGAGATGTAAGCAGATTACAAGCATGTGAAACGAAGTTCCTCGGTAGTAGGATATAGTAACAAGTAGAGACAGGATAAGAAATGAAAGGGTAAAGGAAACAGTGGAAGAGGAAACCTTGAAGAGCAGGATACAAACAACAAGGCTAAGATGGCGTGGGTACTTAAACGGAATGGAAAACAAGAGGAGTCCCGAGAAGACACACGAAATGGGGATGCAAGAAAAAAAAAAGGCCGAGGACTGGACCCGAGTAAACGCAGAAAGATGGTGAGAAGACAGGGCTAGATGGCGAGACTTACGTTTCAAAACGACCCAGCTTGGAGCTGGAAATTGGTGATGGTGATTTTTAAACATATTTTGTTGATTTCAACCCTAGACATGGATTCAATTTTACAGACAACCAGTCTGAAACTGTCAGAATGGTAACTTTAAAGAAATCAAAACGGGATGAAGAAAATGAAAAAAAAAGCTGGAAAATCAGCACTGGGGAAGTAGAAGGATACTTTTCTGTCCCTAAGAGCTCAGTAGCACAATGTGTTGCTGTTCTTAAGAGATTGGAAAGTATAACAATGGTACCTTTTTGGAGCAGATCTAAAAATACTTTCACTAATCAATTTGAAGATGAGGTAATCAAATACCTTAAAACATTTAGACAACTGTTTTCTGCCCCTAAGCAAAACAGAACTTTTATATTAGTTTATGATTCAGCGAAATATTCAATAGCAACGTAAGGACTGTAGGCAATACAATTTTTTTGCGTGGTTTCATTAAGCGACATTCCGAATTTTCCTTGCAGAGAGCCCAGTCTATCGGCATACAAAGAACACGATGTTTCAACAAAGCAAGGAATTTTTTTTAGAAGCCTCTAACAACATCGATATTACTGTTCTATTAAAGTTTGTTTTTGTGTTCACGTCACAAAGTTTTGTTACCGACAGTGTGTCTGGCGTCAGGTATTGTTAGTTGTAGCGTATATTTCATATAATGTATTGAAGACGACCTATCTTTATAATTTTTGTGATTATGTAGTATTAATATTATACAGGGCTATTACAAATGATTGAAGCGATTTCATAAATTCACTGTAGCTCCATTCATTGACATATGGTCACGACACACTACGGATACGTAGAAAAACTCATAAAGTTTTGTTCGGCTGAAGCCGCACTTCAGGTTTCTGCCGCCAGAACGCTCGAGAGCGCAGTCAGACAAAATGGCGACAAGAGCCGAGAAAGCGTATGTCGTGCTTGAAATGCACTCACATCAGTCAGTCATAACAGTGCAACGACACTTCAGGACGAAGTTCAACAAAGATCCACCAACTGCTAACTCCATTCGGCGATGGTATGCGCAGTTTAAAGCTTCTGGATGCCTCTGTAAGGGGAAATCAACGGGTCGGCCTGCAGTGAGCGAAGAAACGGTTGAACGCGTGCGGCCAAGTTTCACGCGTAGCCCGCGGAAGTCGACGAATAAAGCAAGCAGGGAGCTAAACGTACCACAGCCGACGGTTTGGAAAACCTTACGGAAAAGACTAAAGCAGAAGCCTTACCGTTTACAATTGCTACAAGCCCTGACACCCGATGACAAAGTCAAACGCTTTGAATTTTCGGCGTGGTTGCAACAGCTCATGGAAGATGATGCGTTCAGTGCGAAACTTGTTTTCAGTGATGAAGCAACATTTTTTCTTAATGGTGAAGTGAACAGACACAATGTGCGAATCTGGGCGATAGAGAATCCTCACGCCTTCATGCAGCAAATTCGCAATTCACCAAAAGTTAACGTGTTTTGTGCAATCTCACGGTTTAAAGTTTACGGCCCCTTTTTCTTCTGCGAAAAAAAACGATACAGGACACCTGTATGTGGACATGCTGGAAAATTGGCTCATGCCACAACTGGAGACCGACAGCGCCGACTTCATCTTTCAACAGGATGGTGCTCCACCGCACTTCCATCACGATGTTCGGCATTTCTTAAACAGGAGATTGGAAAACCGATGGATCGGTCGTGGTGGAGATCATGATCAGCAATTCATGTCATGGCCTCCATGCTCTCCCGACTTAACCCCATGCGATTTCTTTCTGTGGGGTTATGTGAAAGATTCAGTGTTTAAACCTCCTCTACCAAGAAACGTGCCAGAACTGCGAGCTCGCATCAACGATGCTTTCGAACTCATTGATGGGGACATGCTGCGCCGAGTGTGGGAGGAACTTGACTATCGGCTTGATGTCTGCCGAATCACTAAAGGGGCCCATATCGAACATTTGTGAATGCCTAAAAAAACTTTTTGAGTTTTTGTATGTGTGTGCAAAGCATTGTGAAAATATCTCAAATAATAAAGTTATTATAGAGCTGTGAAATCGCTTCAATCATTTGTAATAACCCTGTATTTTGAAAATGAAATTTTTAATCTAGCTCGTTTATAACGATTTTTCATTAAACTGTCGTGGCTTGTGTGCCGCCCACTGGGGTAGACCCCGCGTTGAATGCGCTCCTGCAAGTTCCTCAAACGAGTAATGCCCCATCTTCAACAACCAGTCATCAACTGTAAACAATGAAAACTCCACCGTTGTTGCACTGCCAACGATCATGTATGGTCCTTTAAGGTTAACACCATTAGTGTGTATGAAACAGGCAGTTTGTTATGAAACACATTCAATTTACGAACAGGTGGCTCATTCCTGACCTCATACCGCCCGAAACTTCATTTCTGACCATCTCTCAAATAGCTCAACATCCTCTACAGTCTGTACGATTTTGACCCGAAAATGTTTCTGACACGCTGTATATCTTCAACTGTTTTATAAGCGGCAGTGAAATGAAAACGAGACGGACATAACAAAGTAAATTCACTGTCTATTACTTTAAAAGTAATCGCCACGACTGTGAGGCAAGACTATCAGTACGTGCATGGAAAAATATTTGCGGTTGCCTATGGAACCACGATTGTACCCAGACGTGCATCCCTTCGTCCAAAGCAAATCGACGAACACGAATGATCTTTCTTCAGGGCTCCAAAAACATGGAAATCGTGAGAGAAAGATATTGGGACTGTCTGGAGGATGTGCGAGAGCTTCCCAGTATGCTGCGGAAATTTCGCTGGAAAGCCCCTTACACATTCTCTATATTGTCCCGATCCCTCCACATGCGATTTCCATATTTTTGCAGCAATGAAGAAAGATATTCGTGGCCTTCGATTTTCTTCGGAAGAAGAGATCCACGCTTGGCTACAATCTTCGTTCCACAGTCAATTGCAAGCATGTTGCCATGAATGCACTGACCGTCTTTTCCCACAGTGGGTTATTTGTGTAAATAGTTATGGCGCTTACTTTTGAAATAATTAATAGCTTACTTGTTTTCATTTGTCTCGTCTTCATCTGACTGCCCCTTATACATCATACATTCATGAATAAACAGAAGGATCTTTATCGTATGGTAGAAAAACTGCACCTTTTGCCTTTAATGTTTTGTTTCAGTGATTTTTAATATATGTGGTGGCATATTTCCATAACGCTGTAACAAATGTTCAGGGATGTTAGAAGGCATGAAAGTAACAGAGTAACGTAAGGAATCTTTGGAAAAGTTCTATTACTAGACTAAACTACTCCCGAACAGACCATGAAGGCCCAACGGGAAAAGATGTAAACCAAAAGAGTTGTTGACAGCCAGTACGACACAGGGCTCGTTAAACAACTATCCCGAAGCAGAGAACCCTGCCACTATGAAGAATGGCTGGTAACAAGTAAACTAATTTACCATGCACCCCAACAGCGAGGAACAGCGGGAGGTCGTCAACGCATTCAAACGCCTAACTAGACATGTGATGCAATTGACAATTTGCTAACTGCATTAGTCCCAACTTCGCAGCTTTGAATGTAGATCAGTTAACGCATTTGTTTGTGTATGTTTTGTCCGCCGACCCGATGAGAAGATTGTATACACATGAGCAATAGAGTGGTTCATATTTTTCGATATTTTCTTTGTTTCCCCTCCTCCCCAGTTTGTTTCCATTGCACACAAAAAAGTTCTGTTTAGCTTGGGATCACCAGGAGAACGAGAAAGGATGCCCGTTGGCCCCTACATTTGGAAAAGAGGAGAAAAATCGTAAGAAAATAACATGGCACTTATACACACACAATTAGTTCACACACCTGCTAATAGTAAAAGGAAACTATTAACGTTTGCTTGGCATGAGGCAGTTTGCTTCTATCTATTTGAAACGAATAATACCCGAGCAAATAAATTATCTCCTGTAAAGTAACTGAAGATGAAAGCATTGTACTTTCCGTGACTGATACCTTCCTTCGAAAGTGGGAGACTGCTGGGATGATACGGGATGGATCGTAAAAGGAACGGCCGGCCTCGTCTGTCTCTGCACCCGTTTTTGTGTTGCTGACCCTTCACGACAAGCGAATTTGAAACATGAACGCCTTCGGTTAAGGAAATTTGAAGTAAACAACCTATTTACATTGAGTAATAAATGGATTTATCACGCAGAAGCAAAAAACTGAAACTGATGCTTTTCTTTTTCGTTCTGCCTTTCCCAATTTTGAAGGTCCAGGCGTCCCCATCCCCTGATCCTGGTGAGCCTAATTTTTACATAACTTAGTTTTACATCAAATGGCGATAGCAAGCAGGATGGAAGAGAGAGAGGGGCTAGTCCAAGAGCAGTTTGTGTTTGTTTGTTGTTGTCTTCAGTCCTGAGACTGGTTTCATGCAGCTCTCCATGCTACTCTATCCTGTGCAAGCTTCATCATCTCCCAGTACTTACTGCAATCTAGATGTTTCTGAATCTGCTTAGTGTATTCATCTCTTGGTCTCCCTCTACGATTTTTACCCTCCACGCTGCCCTCCAATACTAAATTGGTGATCCCTTAATTCCCCAGAACATATCCTACCAACCGGTCCCTTCCTCTTGTCAAGTTGTGCCACAAACTCCTCTCCTCGCCAATTCTATTCAATACCTCCTCATTAGTTATGTGATCTACCCATCTAATCTTCAGCATTCTTCTGTAGCACCGCATTTCGAAAGCTTCTATTCTCTTCTTGTCTATTTATCATCCAATGTTTCACTTCCATACATGCTTACACTCCATACAAATACTTTCAGAAACGACTTCCTGACACTTAAATCTATACTCGATGTTACAAATTTCTCTTCTTCAGAAACGCTTCCCTTGCCATTGCCAGTCTACATTTTATATCCTCTCTACTTCGACCATCATCAGATACTTTGCTCCCCAAATAGCAAAACTCCTTTACTACTTTAAGTGTCTCATTTCCTAATCTAATTCCCTCAGCATCACCCGACTTAATTAGACTACATTCCATGATCCTCGTTTTGCTTTTGTTGATGTTCATCTTATATCCTCCTTTCAAGATGCTGTCCATTCCGTTCAACTGCTCTTCCAAGTCCTTTGCCGTCTCTGACAGAATTACAATGTCATCGGAGAACCTCAATGTCTTTATTTCTTCACCATGGATTTTAATACGTACTCCGATTTTTTCTTTTGTTTCCTTTACTGCTTGCTCAATATACAGATTGAATAACATCGGGGAGAGGCTACAACCCTGTCTCACTCCTTTCCCAACCACTGCTTTCCTTTCATGCCCCTCGACTCTTATAACTGCCATCTGGTTTCTGTACAAATTGTAAATAGCCTTTCGCTCCCTGTATTTTACCCGTACCACCTTTAGAATTTGAAAGAGAGTATTCCAGTCAACATTGTCAAAAGCTTTCTCTAAGTCTACAAATGCTAGAAATGTAGGTTTGCCTTTCCTTAATCTATTTTCTAAGATAAGTCGTAGAGTCAGTATTGCCTCACGTGTTCCAACATTTCTGCGGAATCCAAACTGATCTTCGACGAGGTCGGCTCCTACCAGTTTTTCCATTCTTCTGTCAAGAATTCGCGTTAGTATTTCGCAGCTGTGACTTATTAAACTGATAGTTCGGTAATTTTCACATCTGTCAACACCTGCTTTCTTTGGGATTGGAATTATTATATTCTTCTTGAAGTCTGAGGGTATTTCGCCTGTCTCATACATCTTGCTCACCAGATGGTAGAGTTTTGTCAGGACTGGCTCTCCCAAGGCCGTCAATAGTTCCAATGGAATGTTGTCTACTCCCGGGGCCTTGTTTCGATTCAGGTCTTTCAGTGCTCTGTCAAACTCTTCACGCAGTATCGTATCTCCCATTTCATCTTCATATACCAAAAATGGTTCAAATGGCTCTGGCCACTATGGGACTTAACATCTGTGGTCATCAGTCCCCTAGAACTTAGAACTACTTAAACCTAACTAACCTAAAGACATCACACACATCCATGCCCGAGGCAAGATTCGAACCTGCGACCGTAGCGGTCACGCGGTTCCAGACTGAAGCGCCTAGAACCGCACGGCCACTAGCGTCCGGCTACTAAGGAGAACTGGAGAGAAAAGAAATTTGTGGCACAACCTGTCTAGATGGAGGGATCGGTTGATAGGACACATACTGAGACATCAAAGGCTTTCGGGAAATATTGGAGGTAAAAATCGTACACAGAGACCAAAGGAGGAATACAGTCAGCAGATTCAGAAGGATGTAGGTTGTAGTAGTTATTCAGAGAGAGTGTAGCACGGAGAGCTGCATCAAACTACACTTCGGACTAACGACGACGACAACAACATTTATCTTTATATCTGTATATCTGTATTGCGTTGAAAGAATCTGCATCATTCCGCAAATCTAAACAGCGTGCTCCGTATCTTCCGTTCCAACCAGGAAGATCTGGTTTCTCGGGCGCGCCTATTGCAAAAGAACTGCGACAACGTTGCCGTCGTTGCGGGAATCCGGGAACAGCGCAGCCTAGAGTCGTTATGCTGCTCTTCCATTGCTTTCAGCCCAGTAGTACTCAATGCAGTTTGAGGATAAAATTTTCAACGGCAAGCACCGTGAGTGAATGAAAAAGCTGTCAAGTAAGACAAACAACGCATATCGTCATTATTTCCACTGCTGCGGTGGTACTTTCAGTGCATTACCAAAAATGTTCAAATGTGTGTGAAATCTTATGGGACTTAACTGCTCAGGTCATCAGTCCCTAAGCTTACACACTACTTAACCTAAATTATCCTAAGGACAAACACACACACCCATGTCCGAGGGAGGACTCGAACCTCCGCCGAGATCAGTGCATTACCGATTCAAAAATAAACTGGATTAATAAATCAATCTCAAATTATTCTGTGACAAGCCACCGGGTATGACGAGTCCCTACTACCAAAATAGTATAATATACCTGAACTACGTCTGTAAAATTGTAGGTGGAGTTCGGGTCTACCTTCTTATTTCTATTTAGACCTTCTGTTGACTTCTCTCCTTCCAAAATCCTTTCAACGAATATTTCCAACAGCACCCTAAGTCTTAATAAGCGCCCATTCGTTCTCTCTCTTCGATCCATAGTGTGCTTTGTTTGGCATTTTTTTCCTCGTTAGGCGATACTTAAAGACGAAACAGAGTTTACGAAGCCTTAAGAAGACGTAACGTCTACTTCGCTTCTCAGTTTTCGATCGCCCTCGTATAAGAGTGCTGATAGACTTTTGTGTAATCCCTAAGGGAACCTTACTGAAAAGTTAAGAGGATTAAAACCAAAGAAACTTGTATAGTAAAGCCTTTGAAAATGCGTCGGAAGCCGATACAATTCCTTGAACTGTAATGACATGCTCGTAATACCAATTTTGTGCATTATAGAAATCAAGAGATAAATTATATAATTAATACACAGCGTCGACTCAGAAAAAGCTACAAAATCTCAGGAGTCTGACCAGAGTTTCTGTAATGGAAACGAGAAGTAATGCCGTAACCTCAGCTTTGCGTCACCAGTCATTCCCTACATTAAAACAAACTGTCTGAGTCTTAGACCTTATTCCACTATTTCCATCCGTCGTACCCACTTTTCCTGAATCTCAAAACTAATATTTTCTCTGTCAAACATCAACAGTCCAATTTTTCAGACGTGTTGCCCTTCCTGTGACCGCGTAACATCCTCAAACTAAAACGAAGAGGATACGAAATTAGTTTTGTTATCTGTGAATTCTCTAATCTTTAACATATGAGTTTTTGTCTTCAGGTTCTTTCATATTTAATATCTGATGGGTAAAATAGGGAACTACTATTATGTTTGCTAAAAGCAGGCTTGAAATCTATAAATTTCTCCAGACATTTTGTTTGCGCCTTATATCGTACATTGCGATAAACCGATATTCATTCAGCCAGTAGGTTACGACGCATGGTCATGAATAACATTTTTCACTTTCCTGATGTAATTTCCGCTATAACTGATTATTGGTGTGTACTACACTGAAGCGCAAAAGAAACTGGTATAGGCATGCGTATTCAAATACAGAGACATGTAATCAGGCATAAGACGGCGCTGCAGTTAATAACGCCTGTGTAAGACAACAAGTGTCTGGTGCAGTTGTTAGATTGGTTACTGGCTGCTACAATGGCAGGTTATCAAGATTTAAGTGAGTCTGAACGTGGTGTTATGTTCGGTGCACGAGAGATGGGACACAGCATCTCCGTGGTAGCGATAAAGTGCGGATTTTCCAGCACGAAAATTTCACAAGTGTACCGTAAACGGTAAAACATCAAATTTCCGACATCGCTGCGGCCGGAGAAAGATCTTGCAACAACAGAATCAACGAGAACAGAAGAGAATCGTTCAACTTGACAGAAGTGCAACCCTTCCGCAAATTTCTGCAGATTGCAATGCATGCGAACCATTCAACGAAACATCATCGATCTGGGCTTTCGGAGCCCAGTGCCCACGCCACGCCTGGGCCCGTCAACACCGACATAGGTCTGTTGATGACTGCAAACATGTTGCCTGGTCGGACGAGCCTCGTTTCAAATTGTATCGAGCTGATGGACGTGCACTGGTACGGAGACGACCTCATGAATCCATGGACCCTGCATTTCAGCGTATGCAGCTGGAGTGACATACATGTGAGAAAAGTAATCAGTGCAGAAATGTTCTTGACACAAGTCAGTTTTTAATGACATTAATGAAATTTATTTGACCCCGACATTTTGTTATTCTTCTGACATAATTCACAGATTGCTTTACATCTGCATACAATCAATGTATACTTTTCATATTTTAAGTATCGCTTGACAATCTCTTAAAAGCCGAATCTGGTTTGTATTAGGTGCCAATTTCTTAATTTTTGCAATATGTTTGCAGCCCTGGCGGTATCATGGTTTCAAGTTTCTACAAAAAAACTACTATTATTCAAACTTTCCTAGCTCACTTCCGATTGAAACCATTTATGCGTAACAGCGGAAATGTAACCGCCAGAAAGGAGCAGCAATCACAAATTAGGTGCTCCTGTCTGCTGCCACATCGACACTAATTTCAAGGAGGTGCGCCATGGATAAACGTGAGTATACATCACCCAGTGCGGTTAATAAAGAACTTAAGGAACATGCAAGACTTTCTTAAGAAATTCTATTTCGGAATTTGGGCCACCGATATGTGCAGGCTGGACGACAAAAGATTTTCGTTCCGGCACACGTGTTCAGCGCAGTACTCTGACATCCTTTACGATGTTTACCCTGTCTGGTGACGTTGGCTGCGATGGGCACATATGGCACACGCTAATGTTCATTGTGTTATACGCCGACTACCCAAACAGTGATAAAGCTGCACGTCTGCAGGAAATTATTAGGGAAAACTACAACTAGTGTACTTTATAGGTGCATTATATAGGCAGAGGTATGTAGCTGCCTCGACACTGTGACATATATAATGATGTAAAACATATACATCAAAAAGCAGTGTTGTGTAAAGTTTTAGTGTCGGGTTGTATGTAACGACATAGCGCCCAGAAAATGGTTTATTTATTTATTTATTTATTACAGTCTTGTATAATTCAACAAAATAACAGTATAAAAGCTCATTGTTAAAATATTATTGTGTTTCATGGTTGTCATATTCATCAAATGAAGCTAGTAGTTAATCAGAATGAATTTATTTACTATCGATTTCGATCGCACACATCATAGTCATATCATGAAATGTCAAACCAGCGTTCTTTATGTACATAATACCACGTCTTTAGTGATAAAATATAACCTGTGGAATCCTGCCATAGTCATAACCAATAAAAGATCATCGAGAATCGAACCGACTGAGAAACGGTGTTGCAGAACAGTGATAAAGTTAGTAGAATCACAAGATAAGACAAGACGGTCTCCTCCGCAGACTCGATGACAGGAATATTTGACAAAAATTGACTCTAAGAAGGGACAGGATGGCAGGGCACGTGTTAAAAACTCGGGAAATAACTTCCAGGATACCAGACAGCAATAGATGGCAAACCGTGAAGGAGAAGACATAGCTCGGAATATATCCAAGACACTGGAGGTGCTGCTCTGACTAGGAGAGTTTAGCAGAGATAAGGAACTCGTGAAGGACCGCTTCAAACCAGTCAGAAGACTGACGATGCTCCCGCCCCTTTCCTTCATAAGAAAGCAGTATTATAGGTATGACAGTCATAAAACGACAGTAACAAATTATGAACCAAACAGGTCGTACGTCGAAACATCCTGGCAGATTAAAACTGTGAGCCGGACCGAGACTCGAACTCGGGACCTTTGCCTTTCGCGGTCAAGTGCTCTGTCATCTGAGCTACCCAAGCACGACTCACCACTCATCCTCACAGCTTCAATTCTGCCAGTACCTCGTCTCCTACCTTCCAAACTTCACAGAAGCTATTCTGCGAACCATGCAGAACTAGCACTCCTGGAAGAAAGGATATTGCGGAGACATGGCTTAACCACAGCCTGGGGGATATTTCCAGAATGAGATTTTCACTCTGCAGAGGAGTGTGGTGCAGGTATCACCTGAACATGATGACAAGGCATGCTGTCGAAATATCGTGTTTCATAAACGAGTACACCTGGCTTGACACGCGAGAGCAATACATTTACGTAATAAGCCTAACGGTCCGGAATACTGTTCTGACAGTACCTTAAGATAACATTTTTCAATAACGCTTTTAATTACGTATCATGATTCGAAGTTCAAGTACCTCGTCTTTGAATCAATGCGATAGCTAATTTCTATTGTTCGCGTAATTGTTGCACTCGCTACGTCACTATTACGGAAATTACTGTAATGCAGTAAAGGAAGCAGGCAAAAAGGAATACAAACGTCTGAAAAATGAGATCGACAGGAAGTGGAAAATGGCTAAGCAGGGATGGCTAGAGGACAAATGAAGGATGTAGAGGCTTATCTCACTATGGGTAAGATAGATACTGCATACAGGAAAATTAGAGAGACCTTTGGAGAAAAGAGAACCACTTGTATGAATATCAAGAGCTCAGATGGAAACCCAGTTCTAAGCAAAGAAGGGAAAGCAGAAAGGTGGAAGGAGTTTATAGAGGGTCTATACAAGGGCGATGTACTTGAGGACAATATTATGGAAATGGAAGAGGATGTAGATGAAGATGAAATGGGAGATATGATACTGCGTGAAGAGTTTAACAGAGCACTGAAAGACCTGAGTCGCAACAAAGCTCCGGGAGTAGACAACATTCCATTAGAACTACTGACAGCCTTGGCAGAGCCAGTCCTGACAGAACTTTACCATCTGGTGAGCAACATGGCGAAATACCCTCAGACTTCAGGAAGAATATAATAATTCCTATACCAAAGAAAGCAGGTGTTGACAGATGTGAAAATTACCGAACTATCAGTTTAATAAGTCACAGCTGCAAAATACTAACGCGAATTCTTTACAGAAGAATGGAAAAACTGGTAGAAGCGGACCTCGGGGAAGATCAGTTTGGATTCCGTAGAAATATTGGAACACGTGAGGAAATACTGACCCTACGACTTATCTTAGAAAATAGATTAAGAAAAGGCAAACCTACGTTTCTAGCATTTGTAGACTTAGAGAAAGCTTTTGACAATGTTGACTGGAATACTCTCTTTCAAATTCTAAAGATGGCAGGGATAAAATACAGGGACCGAAAAGCTATTTACAATTTGTACAGAAACCAGATGGCAGTTATAAGAGTCGAGGGACATGAAAGGGAAGCAGTGGTTGGGAAGGGAGTGAGACGGGGTTGTAGCCTCTCCCCGATGTTATTCAATCTGTATATTGAGCAAGCAGTAAAGGAAACAAAAGAAAAATTCGGAGTACGTGTTAAAATCCATGGAGAAGAAATAAAAACTTTGAGGTTCGCCGATGACATTGTAATTGTCAGAGACAGCAAGGGACTTGGAAGAGCAGTTGAACGGAATGGATAGTGTCTTGAAAAGAGGATATAAGATGAACATCAACAAAAGCAAAACGAGGGTAATGGAATGTAGTCGAATTATGTCTGGTGATGCTGAGGGAATTAGGAAATGAGACAAAGTAGTAAAGGAGTTTTGCTATTTGGGGAGCAAAATAACTGATGATGGTCGAAGTAGAGAGGATATAAAATGTAGACTGCCAATGGCAAGGAAAGCATTTCTGAAGAAGAGAAATTTGTTAACATCGAGTATATGTTTAAGTGTCAGGAAGTCGTTTCTGAAAGTATTTGTAAGGAGTGTAGCCATGTATGGAAGTGAAACATTGGACGATAAATAGACAAGAAGAGAATAGAAGCTTTCGGATTGCGGTGCTACAGAAGAATGCTGAAGATTAGATGGGTAGATCACATAACTAATGAGGAAGTATTGAATAGGATTGGGGAGAAGAGAAATTTGTGGCACAACTTGACTAGAAGAAGGGATCGGTTGGTAGGACATGTTCTGAGGCATCAAGGAATCACCAGTTTAGTACTGGAGGGCGGCGTGGAGGGTAAAAATCGTAGAGGCAGACCAAGAGATGAATACACTAAGCAGATTAAGAAGGATGTAGGTTGCGATAGGTACTGGGAGATGATGAAGCTTGCACAGGATAGAGTAGCATGGAGAGCTGCATCAAACCAGTCTCAGGACTGAAGACAACAACAACAACAACAACTGTCCCCCCCCCCCAACCCCTCACCACCACCCTGAGCCGTGGCGCCATTGAGATAATAGACTGTTCTGCCTGGCGCTACTGGTTCGAGGGTAATATCGACTATCACTCTTGCAGCCCCATTGCTAATATCTATGAGGAAGAGTTGGTATCTGTGGGTTGTGTTCTTAGGTCTTTGCTTGCCGATATATAGGGTGAAGTGAAATCCGCGCACTCGGGCTTCGCAGCGCGACTCCTCACATGCCAGCGATAAGAAAATGTCTGTCACAAAATTTCGTCTGGCGAGTACATCCGGCAGAAAAAGGACGTTTAAGAGTGGCAATCGGGCAACACTGTAACCACCCGTATGGCAACTACCTCTGACAGCACAGTTCAGTTGTGCACTTTAGATGGTGCAGTGGATAGAGTTGGATTAGCATGCAGGATGTCGATGGTTCGATCCTGGTTCGAGGCATGTGTTTCTTATTTGCTAAATGTAGTCCAGGTGGTATGGTATCTGGCATCTTCGTCTTCAACAGCGTTTGCAGTGTGTCCTCTGGAAAACATTTGGACTTACATACTACAATCGTAGAAATAGAAGATTGGTCAGCTTGGAAAGAAGCTCTTTCCACGTCGTGGGAGTGAATTTATTAGCACCACTTCATCAACTAGATGCGAAACCTGTTTTCTTTTACCCTCCTCCAGTGGTCCCATAGATTAGTACCAACTGTTATTGTTGCCTCGTTCAGGTACATCACATTTCGTTAGGGCCTTACGTTACCAGTAGGACTAGCAACGTGCTTTGCGAAAAATGTCCAACTCGGTTGATATTTGTATGTGTTATCCCCATGATCCCACTAATTATGCCTTTCAACATTGAGTCTGGTAACCGCATGCTGTTTAGTATGTAAACGCATTATTATTATTATTATTATTATTATTATTATTATTATTATTATTATTCTATCGATGGGATTGTGGAAACATCACGTCCATTACCATTAGGGAAACAGTGTAATTCGAAACTGAACATTTCACAATTAGCGGTGTCTGGATGAATCACGCAGAACAATATCTGCCGTCAAATGGAACAGCGCGCAGGACTGACGGCGTGTTTATACTGTATGCGCTGTCCACCAGACAGGGACTAGTTAAGAGCGAAGTAACGCGCCCATGACAGATTGCAACGTATACACGTATCGAATTTTCTCATTGTAAACCTGTAAACTGGTGTGGTAGACGTATGGCATACACAAACGAAGAATATGCGGATACGCTTCTGGTCCTCGGTGCATCTCATAACCGGGCTGGTGTTGCCACTCGTGAATATGCTGCTAGATATCCTCGTCAACGTAATCCAGATAAAATGTGTTTCGCCGCCTGGAGTTGCGTCTTCTGGTGTCAGGTTCTCTTCTTCCACCATCGTGTGACAGAGGTCATCCACGGACTCGTCATACTCCAGCTCCTGAGGAAGCTATTTTGGAGGTCATACGGCAAGAACTTCAGCGAAGTACACGTAGCATAGCAAGTAAGCTGCGTGTCTCGCAATGCACGGTCGTTAGCTTGCTGCACGAACATGGGCTGCTCCCCTATCATTATGCTTTCACGCAACACCTGGATCCTGCAGATCGCCATCTGCGGATGCAATTCTGTGAATGGTTCCAACAACAACAGGACGCCAACGATGACTTTGTGAACACTGTAATATGGTCGGATGACGTAGCATTCATTCTTGAGGGTGTCTGCAATATGCACAATGCCCACCATTGGTGTGAGGTTAACCTGCATTCACCCGCGGCCGTGGATATCAAGTTCGATTTGGTATCAACATCTGGGCCAGAATATTGGGCGATAGGTGTCTAGGCCCCTACATGTTGCCTGACTGGTTGACTGCAAAAAGGTATCATGCATTCGTCTCAAACTATCTGATGCACTGGAAGATGTTACACTACATGTTCGGCAGACGATATGGTTCCAACATGATGGTGCAACTACACACTCTGGAATTCATGTGTGACAGTACTTGGACAGAACATTTCCAGGGAAATGGCTTAGACGTGGAGGTCCAGTTGCATGACCACCACGCTCACGTGACCTAAATCCCCTAGGTTTCTTCCTGTGGGGACACCTGAACGAGCAAGTGCTTACTCTACTCAGCCAACGAATGTGGAAGAATTGGTAGGGAGTGTTCATGCTGCTCTTGTTATCGTGGACGCGGCTTTGCTGCAAAGGGTCCAGAGCTGTATGATCCGGCGGGCTGCGCGATGTTTGGACGTGCAGGGAGGTCGCTTTGAGCATCTGTTCTGAGGACAACGTATTCTGTTGTCAACGTCATGCAGTCATTTATGGACGTTATTATTATTATTGTCACTGGTTGCTAATGTGCAACATCTGGGCGCTCATATTACATGTAGTATAAGTGACAAGTAATGTTGTGTTACTGTATTGTGCTATCATCTTTAACATATCGAAACTGTTGTAGTTATTCTGTCATATGAGTGGTTATTTGTTTCAATTTTTCTATTTATTATTTGTCTAACCACGTATTTGTTATGTTCAGGGGTAAAAAATGTCGAATTTAGGATACACGTGACCTAAGAAACGGTGTATGTTACAGCAGGAAATGCCAGAACGAAATTAACAAATAAAAATGCGCCCCAACGCAGGATCGAACCCTCGACCTCCTGCATGCTAACATAAAACTCTGTCCATTGGACCAACTGTACAGCACAACTAATGTATGCCGAGAGAGATACTTACCATACGTGTGGTTACAGTGTTGCCAGATTGCCACTCTAACGTCCTTTTTCTGCCGGATGTACTCGCCGGACGTAATTTTTTGAGAGACGTTTTTTTATCGTTGGAATTTCGCTTCACCCTGGATATACTAGGTTCGCTGGCCCGAGAGGAGGCGGCACGAAGTTTTGGGATTGGCGGTAGCGTCGCGACAAGAAGTAGTCTGGATGTTCGAGCGGCCGAAGCCACGAGCTACTTGAGGAGGGCCTGCGCAGAGCGAAGATACAAGAGTACTTCACAAGGGTCAGCGTCGACTACAAGCAGCAGGCCGACATCCCGTCGGTTGGTTGGCAACATTCGTGTCGGACGAGAGCTCGTGGCCTGGCTGTCCCCTTCTACCTGGCTTTCATCGGCACCACTCAGTAACCGTGGATCCATGGAGCTGCTTGCTGATGAAGGGGAGTAACATTCTGTAATCCTCGTGGTGATTCGTATCATTGTCTACCTGCCTTCCTAGTTATTTTCTGGTTTGAACCCGACCCTCAGAATTTTACTTGGTCAGCTCTTTGGTCGTAAATATAGACACTAGTTGTCGTTCGAAAATTTGTTCCGATATTATGTTGCCTTTCCTTTCTGATTTATACCCGATCATTAATGTTCTAATGAATCAGCTCCTGGTCGTAAATATAGTGGGAACAATTGTACTAAGGCACAGGTTGCCGTTAATCAGGGGTCTTGTGGTTAGATTTAGATGTTAATCGGTTCAATTCTTTGACTGTAATTACATTAGTAATAATCTGAACAACCTGCTGTACTAAGCTGAACGTTGCTGTCTTTGAAAGACCGGGCCATTATTGGTGGTTTCTTTAACTGGATCTTGTGGTTCCGCCGAGTGAATTCTCTTGTAATGAGTGTTCATAAGTAATGGTTTAAAACGTTCCTTCAGAACGGTCTTCATAACTGACAATCAGTTTAACTTTTAATATATTAACAGCCAACTGTCACACGGGCTTTAGCCAGAATAAGATTATCGAAAGAGGCGGGTTGGGATCCAGTCACACCTTGGTTGCAGATTGAAATTAAGATGATGCTTGCTTTGAAGTAAGCCTTATCATTCTCATAATTGTTTCCTAATCTGTTTAACCTTTAAGCACATGTGCGCATCTTAACGCCGAACCTTTCGACATACAGGTTTCAAGTTAAAAGTTACGTCATCTGTTTGAGTAATGGAATCACTCTTGTCATCAATGGTGCTTATATAGTTTTCATGTGTTGCGGAAGGGCATTTAATAAGAAAAATTGTGCCCAGCGCGGTAGTAAACACCAATGTTTGACCCGATAACGGGCGGGCTGCAGGTCCGGTCGTCTTGTAATTATTGTCATGTTGTTTGTTGTTTTGATTTCCCTTGCAAAAGCTAATTCATTTCACAAATTGCTCATTTTGTAAAAAAAAATAATGTATGATTATATATTATCAGAAAAAAATGTTCAAATGTGTGTGAAATCTAATGGGACTTAACTGCTAAGGTCATCAGTCCCTAAGCTTACACACCACTTAACCTAAATTATCCTAAGGACAAACACATACCCCCATGCCCAAGGGAGGACTCGAACCTCCGCCGGGACCAGCCGCACAGTCCATGACTGCAGCGTCTTAGACCGCTCGGCTATATCGTCAGATAAAAAGGTTGTGTGAAAAGAAAGTTGTAATGGTGGGTCCTCCCTTCCACGTTTTCCTTAATTCCAGTGATTACCACATTTCACACCTTACTCCGTTTGGAAGGATCCATCCTGCCAAAAATATTTGTTATGGAAATTTTTGTTAGGTTTCCCAATAATCGCAAAATAAGTCAATCTCCGTCACTGTTATGAATAAACACTTGTTGTACAGGGCTATAGAAACTGCGGAAAAGAGAGGTCTTGGAACATTATGGATTGTAATATCGTACAATGGGTATGTCGACCTGATGATAAACTCGATGCTCTAGAGGTGTCCGAGTCGACAGCATACGATTCTCCGCGTGCGTGGCGCTCGTAACGGGTGCCAGGTGACCACACAGCGTTTCCGGGTAGGACCGTGAAGGACAAGAGCGCGACGGCCTCTCACTAATTCTTCTGAATTGTTCGAAGCTATACGTCACGCGTCATTCAGTATCTTGGAAGCGACACGGGTGAAAGTCTGTCTTGCTTTGGACTTGCTCTTTGCACATTCCGCAATTAGCTGACGACTTGTGCTTCGTACTGGTTTTCAATATGTATCTTATCTATCGCCTTTCGCAAGTCAACACATCGCTCACGCAACTGCCTCGGTCAGTCGCGAGCTAGCTGGCAGTCACAGCGCTCTGAACTTTCCTGTTTATTGTTCCGTGAGTGGTCCGGTTGCTAGAAGCCAAGCCTCTGTCGTTTCCGACCATTTCCTTATCATATCACCTTACCTGATAGTACGCTGGTCTGCGAAACTTATGGATGAAAGTAAATTTCGCATTATGTGGCACCGTCAAGTAAGATAACTCGAAGACATTTGGACCACACTTAGAAATGAATGCTACGGTGTATTGCAGGATGTAACTGAAAGAAATACGCAATGAGACGAACAGAAATGACACTTTTAGTCACAGAGAATACGAGGGCAGTTCAATAAGTAATGCAACACATTTTTTTTCTCGGCCAATTTTGGTTGAAAAAACCGGAAATTTCTTGTGGAATATTTTCAAACATTCCCGCTTCGTCTCGTATAGTTTCATTGACTTCCGACGGGTGGCAGCGCTGTACGAAGCTGTTAAAATGGTGTCTGTAACGGATATGCGTTGCAAACAACGGGCAGTGATCGAGTTTCTTTTGGCGGAAAACCAGGGCATCTCAGATATTCATAGGCGCTTGCAGAATGTCTACGGTGATCTGGCAGTGGACAAAAGCACGGTGAGTCGTTGGGCAAAGCGTGTATCATCATCGCCGCAAGGTCAAGCAAGACTGTCTGATCTCCCGCGTGCGGGCCGGACGTGCACAGCTGTGACTCCTGTAATGGCGGAGCGTGCGAACACACTCGTTCGAGATGATCGACGGATCACCATCAAACAACTCAGTGCTCAACTTGACATCTCTGTTGGTAGTGCTGTCACAATTGTTCACCAGTTGGGATATTCAAAGGTTTGTTCCCGCTGGGTCCCTCGTTGTCTAACCGAACACCATAAAGAGCAAAGGAGAATCATCTGTGCGGAAGTGCTTGCTCGTTATGTGGCTGAGGGTGACAATTTCTTGTCAAAGATTGTTACAGGCGATGAAACATGGGTTCATCACTTCGAACCTGAAACAAAACGGCAATCAATGGAGTGGCGCCACACCCACTCCCCTACCAAGAAAAAGTTTAAAGCCATACCCTCAGCCGGTAAAGTCATGGTTACAGTCTTCTGGGACGCTGAAGGGGTTATTCTGTTCGATGTCCTTCCCCATGGTCAAACGATCAACTCTGAAGTGTATTGTGCTACTCTTCAGAAATTGAAGAAACGACTTCAGCGTGTTCGTAGGCACAAAAATCTGAACGAACTTCTCCTTCTTCATGACAACGCAAGACCTCACACAAGTCTTCGCACCCGAGAGGAGCTCACAAAACTTCAGTGGACTGTTCTTCCTCATGCACCCTACAGCCGCGATCTCTCACCGTCGGATTTCCACATGTTTGGCCCAATGAAGGACGCAATCCGTGGGAGTCACTACGCGGATGATGAAGTTATTGATGCAGTACGACGTTGGCTCCGACATCGACCAGTGGAATGGTACCGTGCAGGCATACAGGCCCTCATTTCAAGGTGGCGTAAGGCCGTAGCATTGAATGGAGATTACGTTGAAAAATAGTGTTGTGTAGCTAAAAAATTGGGGAATAACCTGGTGTATTTCAATGCTGAATAAAACAACCCCTGTTTCAGAAAAAAAATGTGTTGCATTACTTATTGAACTGCCCTCGTAATTACATTGAAGAAACCGCGATTTATGATGTCCTCCTGGGCATTACAAAAGGCAGGACATGGTTCATAATAGGGTGTGCGATCAACACGGACAGGGTTGACTGCTCTGCAACGTGCTCCCATGCTGGCTACAAGGTTGGTAAGCAGTTCTTGTGGTAGAGTGTTCCATTCCTCCTCCAGCGTGGCTGCCAACTGCTGGGGATGGACATTGGTTCATGTAGACATGCTCCCCACCACCACGCACAGACAAGTCCATTCTCCCAATATCCTCTCGTTCCAAGAGCTGCTCCAACTGGGCAGTTCGAGGCGGTTGCTATTGTCATCCATAAAAATGAAGTCAGGGGCGCATGCACTCCTGCAAAGATGCACGTGGTGAAGGAGTACAACGTTTAACGGTGAATGTGGCATGTTCAAAGACTTGGACGTCAGTACGCGCCCATGCAACATTACCTCCACCACTTGCCCTCACCGTGACATGTGGACCACCAAAAGGACCATGTCTGACAATGCTAGACGTACCCTCATATGGCAAGAGATTTGAACACACTGGAACATTGTCGAACATTATCATTATGGTAGTATGGGCGTTACTGTGCGCGGAGACAATGTTATATGGGCGTACTGACCTCCAAATCTCTGAACACGCTGTACTCACTGGCCAAAATCACCGTGGCACTATATTCCTTAACCATGTGTGTCATTTCAGAGGTGCATTCGGCCCTGACTTCATTTTGATCAATGTGTGACAGCTCTCGACAGAGCAGACGGAGGAGCTCTTGGAACGAGAGGATATTCGGAGAATGGACGGCCCTGCCCATTCTCCCGATTTAAATCCCATCGAGCACGTGTAGGATGCGTTAGGAAATCTCATTGCAGCACGTCACACGCACCAACGACCATACGACAGCTGTCAACTGCGCTGGTGGGTGCAAAGAATTCACTACCAAAAGAACTCCTTACCAGCCTTAAGACCAGCATTGGAGCACATTGCAGAGCATGTACAGCCTCGCTGGTGATCACAGGTTATTGAGAACCTTGTCCCGCCTCTTTTAATGTCCAGGGACTCTCATTAATCATGGCGACTTCAGTGTAGTTATTGTTTTTGGATAAAAGTGTCATTTCTTTTCGTCTCACTTCTTTCAGTTACCTTCTGTACTGTGTATGGCAGCAGTTGTTCCAATGTATGGTCCAAGTTTCATCGAGCTATGTTACTTGCCCGTGACACATCATGCGAAACTTAATTTGGCCGTCAAATTTTGCATGCCGGTGTATAATAAAAGCAAAGACAAAAATACAGCTTTTTGTAGTTTGTCCAGAGCATTCGAACACTAGTAAGAAGCCAATTATAGAATGTTCTGGGGGGAGGGGGGGGGGGGGAGGGGGTCGAGATCCCCAAAATTTTACTGCATACATAGAAACAAGCACAGAATAGCTTGGCCCATATCTGCGCGTGTGGGACTTAACAAGGGTACTGGTGAAGGGTTCGTGATGGATGACCACTGCGCCATAGGGGAGGAGCACACGACAGCTGAAGCCGATGTATAAACGTATATTTGTAAGCTACAGATAGCGAGTCTACAAACGATCGTATAAACGCTTCATGACAGTATGACCAACATTCGACAAATATAGATGTTCAGAGTCAATAGTGTCCAATTAGAGTACATACCCATAAAAAAATGTATCAATCAAAGCAAAAAAAAGATCAGCCACACACTGCCAGAGCAAGTCTCATAAAAAAGAAAAAAGGTAAAAAATGCAATGTAATGGACAACGTCGCTTACTATGATACTGACAATATAGAACACACAACATACGTCATGTGGAAATTGTGTCAGTCGCCTGACAACCTGTTCCGCTATATTACCTAAAACTACAAATTTTTTGTCCTTTTTCAACGTCTTTTCTGAACCAGTGAAGTCCTGGGAAGTAGCTACAGCTACGTTTTCCCCCTCCTGTGTTCTCTGCTGGTAGATTGGAATACACTGCCAGAAAAAATGCAACTTCTAGGACTGTGTTCATTGATGCCGGGGTATAAAACTTGCATATTGAGGGACGTAATGTTGGTCTACATCTACATCTGTACTCTGTGAATCACTGTGAAGTGCATGACAGAGGGTACGTCCCAATGTACGAATTATTAGGGCTTTCTCACATTCCATTCAGGTATGCAGTGCGAGAAAAATGGTTGTTTTAATGCCTCTGTGCGTGCTGTAACTAATTTTGTCCTCATGATCCCTATGGGAGCGATTTGTAGGTAGTTGTTATTCCTAGAGTATTTCAAAGCGGCTCTCGAAACACTTTCTTTTCCGCGATATTTTCCATCTGTCTTCTAACAGTCTGCCACTTGAGTTCGTTGGACATCTCAATTACAGTCTCCCGCGGATCAAACAAATCTGTCACCATTCGCGCTGCCCTTGTCTGTATACGGTCAATGTCCGCTGCTAGTCCTATTTCGCAAGAGACCCACACATGTCAGAAATATTGTAGGATAGGTCGCATGAGTGATTTGTAAGCATTCTACTTTGTAGACTGACTGCATTTTCCTAGTATTCTACGAATAAACTGAAGCCTGCTACCTTCTTTACTTATGACTGGGCATATGGAATCGTTCCACTTCATGTCCCTACTAACCGTTGCACATAAGTATTTGTATGAGCTACAGATTTCAACTGTGACTCACAGCCGGCCGCTGTGACCGAGCGGTTGTAGGCGCTTCAGTCTGGAACTGCGCGACCGCTACGGTCGCAGGTTCGAATCCTGCCTCGGGCATGGATGTGTGTGATGTCCTTAGGTTAGTTATGTTGAAGTAGTTCTACGTTCTAGGGGACTGATGACCTCAGATGTTAAGTCCCACAGTGCTCAGAGCCATTTTGAACTGTGACTCACTAGAATTATGGGATACAATGTTTTCTTGTTTTTTTTTATATTTTTGAACATTTAAAGGAAGTTGTAATCAATGCACCACTTTGAAATCTTTTCATGATCTGGCTGAATATTTGTACATTTTCGTTCAGACTTTACTTCTTCTGAAAGAATAAACCATCATTTGACTGTGTATCGGTGTGTCGCTGCTTTCAGCAGTAGTCTGCGAAACATTCCGACGCCTATAGACCAGGTTCTGGACTTTCGCGTAGATCAGACGTACGTAATGATTGACGCATTGTTAGAGCAGCGGTGGCCGACCGATCATCATCCAGCGAAGAAATTCGAGCACATGTAGCAGCTCCTGTGTCACCGAGGACCACGTGGAATCGTCTGCTTGCAGCAGGACTAAGATCGTGTGCGCCTCTGGCCGGACAACCATTCACTCAAACCACGACACCACCAAGCACCGGCTACTGTGGTGCCATGAAAGGGTTGACTGGAGAGTCAATGTCGCTCTGTTATCCTCAGGTTCTGTCTGTATATTAGTGAGTGACGTATACGTGTACGCCATGTACCTGGTGAGCAGCCTATTTTAGAGTGCATAGTCCCACGCCTCATGGCGTGGGGGCATCAGTTACAGCTTGCGTGCGGTCACATTTTGTGTTTATGCGGCGTAAAGTAACCAGTGGCGATTACATTGCACAGGTTGTTATCCCCGTGCTGTTGCCATTCCTTCGACAAGACGTGCATTTTCAACAGGACAATTCATTTCACATAAGGATGCTGATGGGCCACGTACTCTTCGTGGTGTAGAAAAACTGGCCAGCAAGAGCACACTCTCTCTCGCCAATTGAACACATGTGGGACATGGTGAAGTGGGAGCTTCCTCGTCCTCCAGAGCCTACTACTACCAGTGCCGAATTGCAACGAAGGGTGCAGAATGCTTGGGATAGTGTATTGCAGGATGTCATTCTGCACCTCTACGATCGTTTGCTTGCCAGAAGACAGGCTTTGCGTTCCCACCAGAGGTGGGAGGGGTCGGGGGTACACTGTGTGTTGTTGCGACTGTGGACACACTTTACTGCGACATGTGTGTTTCATTTGGTCTGAGTTTCTTACCATATACTTCTACAATAATAATAATAATAATGAGCGTATGGCATTGGTGGCCGGGAGATCCCTCGCGGGGCGGTTCGGCCGCCGCTCCACAAGTTCTTTAACGCAACTCAATGAGGATGAAATGATGATGAAAGACACACAACACCCAGTCATCTCGACGCAGAGAAAATCCCTGACCCCGCCGGGAATCGAACCCGGGACCCCGCGCACGGGAAGCGAGAACGCTACCGCAAGACCACGAGCCGCGGACTACTCCTACTGTGATGAATCACCTGTCACGTCACTTGTTAATGAAACAATATTGTCATTGCAGGTGTTACATTTTTTTCGGTACTGTAGCTAGCGATTCGTGTAATCCTCTGAAGCACAGTTTTTGATGACTTTTTGCTTTCTCGTTTGCCTCTTCTGACAAACATTTAATGACAATGCATACGATCTCACGTACTCGATTATGAAGAACTATCCCGACACCTATGGTGGGCGAAGACTGCGGTGCTATGCTGTGTCGTTGAGAGATAGCAATGGGAACACTAAGTGTGCTGGTCGGTAGGCGAAAGTCAACTGAAGTCGCCGAGCCTTCAGTAAAACGTGACGGACTAGCCCAACTCTAAAGATGACAGTGCGTTTCTGTGCTGGTGCCAGATTGTTAGGACAGTTGCGTAATTTGACTTTGGTGGTTGTTTAGAGGACATTTACTGGACAAGCGTGAACAAGGTGTATTCAAACACTTATAAAGTAGGACTAGCACACAGGCTTTTTGGGCTTGTAGGGAGGACTGGATAATAAATGTTTACGATCTGCTTCGGTGGACTTTTGTAGCATTTTTTGAAGCTTCCACGGTAATGGACGACAGTAGTTACACTAGCTGATGACTTCACGAAGAAATATATAGATATTTATTTGTTACCCTCCTCTTCTTTTCCCTGCATTTATTGATGCGAAATTTACATGCGATCGATTTCAAAGACAAATCGCTCCATAAATAAGCAACTTACAAGGATGAGGGAATCAATCTAAATTCGCAGTCTATGATATCCCCTGATAGAGGGACGGCAAAATTGTTTTTCCTGTATACTCAAGTCCAAAAGGCCACTCACTCAATCTTTCACTAGTGTCATTATTACGTTACCTGTAAATATGACTTCTGAAATCGATTGAATATAAAACTAACTTCGATGAATAGGGCTGAAAAAAAGAAGAAAAGAAAAAAATAGTGAATGAATAAATATTTACGAGGGTGTGCTGAAAAGTAATACCTCCGAATTTATTCTGTGAAAACTCTTAAAGCTTTTTAAAGAAACCAACGTTATTAACATTCCACATCTGTTTTCTTCATCTCTACATATTTATTTCACAACAGTCACCCTGGCGACGAACACATTTCTACCAACGAGAGACCAGTTTGTTGATACTGTCACCTCTGCTTGTGCCACTTCATCACTGTCAAAGTGAAGTCTTCAGAGGTGTTCTTTACGTTTTGGTAACAGATGAAAATCGGATGGGGCAAGCCGGAACACTGTGGAGGGTAACCGATGACAGTGAAGCCAAGGCGTCTCATTGTTGCAGATATCGCAGTGCTCGTGTGTGATCTGGCATTGTCACGCAGAAAGAGAGCGTGCTCCACATGTGAACGAACTCTTCGAATTCGAAAACTCGTTGTTACTGACGCACCGACGTACACTACTGGCCATTAAAATTTCTACACCAAGAAGAAATGCAGATGATAAACGGGTATTCATTGGACAAATATATTGTGCTAGAACTGACATGTGATTACATTTTCATGCATAGATCTTGAGAAATCAGTACCCAGAACAACCACCTCTGGCTGTAATAACGGCCTTGATACGCCTGGGCATTGAGTCAAACAGAGCTTGGATGGCGTGTACAGGTACAGCTGCCCATGCAGCTTCAACACGAGATCACAGTTCATCAAGAGTACTGACTGGCGTATTGTGACGAGCCAGTTGCTCGGCCACCAATGACCACACGTTTTCAATTGGTGAGAGATCTGGAGAATGTGCTGACCAGGGCAGCAGTCGAACATTTTCTGTATCCAGAAAGGCCCATACAGGACCTGGAACATGCAGTCGTGTATTATCCTGCTGAAATGTAGGGTTTCGCAGGGATCGAATGAAGGGTAGAGCCACGGGTCGTAACACATCTGAAATGTAACGTCCACTGTTCGAAGTGCGCGTCAGTGTTAACAAGAGGTGAGCGAGACGTGTAACCAATGGCACTCCGTACCATCACACCGGTTTGATACGCCAGTATGGCGATGACGAATATACGCTTCCAATGTGCGTTCACCGCGATGTCGTCAAACACAGATGCTACCATCGTGTTGCTGTAAACAGAACCTGGATTCATCCGAAAAAATGATGTTTTGCCATTCGTGCACCCAGGTTCGTCGTTGAGTACACCATCGCAGGCGCTCCTATCTGTGATGCAGCGGGGTAACCGCAGCCATGGTCTCCGAGCTTACAGTCCATGCTGCTGCAAACGTCGTCGAACTGTTCGTGCAGATGGTTGTTCTCTTGCAAACGTCCCCATCTGTTGACTCAGGGATCGAGACGTTGCTGCACGATCCGTTACAGCCATGCGGATAAGATGCCTGTCATCTCGACTGCTAGAGTTCGAGCATGGCGTTCCGTATTACGCTCCTGAACCCACCGACTCCATATTCTGCTAACAGTTATTGGATCTCGACCAACGCGAGCAGAAAAGTCGCGATACGATAAACCGCAATCGCGGTAGGCTATAATCCGACCTTTATCAAAGTCGGAAAACGTGATGGTACGCATTTCTCCTCCTTACACGAGGCATCACAACAACGTTTCACCACGCAATGCCGGTCAACTGCTGTTTATGTATGACAAATCGGTTGGAAACTTTCCTAATGTCAGCACGTTTTAGGTGTCGCCACCGGCGCCAACCTTGTGTGAATGCTCCGAGAAGCTAATCATTTGCATATCACAGCATCTTCTTCCTGTCGGTTAAATTTCGCGTCTGTAGCACGTAATCTTTGTGGTGTAGCAATTTTTATTGCCAGTAGCGTAGTTAAGTTACACACCGCTATGTAATACGCTACAATTCAGATGGCTGAAAATACGTATAAATGAAGACTAAAGATGTCGAATGTTAATAACGTTTGTTTTATTGAAAAAGCTTTAAGAGTTTTCATATAAAAATTCGAAGGCATTACTTTTTAGCACGTCCTCCGTGAAGATTTATAGCTTTCGTTAACTATTGTTGCTTTCTGAGCCAAAGAGTACAGAAATTACGATAATTCAGAATACAAAATTTCAAATCCAACATTACCGTAAACCCTGGCTTGTCTGGTGCTTAATTAGAAATCTTACTCCACATAAACACGCTGAACATTGTTTCGTCTGATAAAGTGCACATCCGTCCGCAACACGAAGCTGGTATCTCAGAGATAGACTATTTATTCATTTCAGAATTATGAAATTTCTAGAAATGATCGTGTTTCTAACACAGTCACACTTTCCGCGTTGGCGAGTGCAACGGGAATCCTGTGGCTTTAGCGATCGATACATACTTGATTAAGTTTGACTCTCGCGCTGTTCACGGAAAGTTTTGCTATTTTGTTGGCGTGGCAGCGATATCTGTGCTGTCCTACAGTCAAGGCTCGTAGTCTTTGTAAGAATCGCCGAGTTCACGTTCGTCCAGCTCTATGTAGTACGGTAGCTCACATTCCCCAGGCGTTTTCCGGAGCCGTAAGCTTCTTTTGGGACACATTTGTATTTGATTCATCGCGGCACAAGATTTGTGTCGCCAGTTTTCGTGATCCTGTGGCATCGTGCCGTAAATAACACGAGACAGCGCCAGCATTTCTCAGTGCTGTGTATGGCTTAGCAGCAGCTGTTCGCCTATGGAAAACAAATCTGTGTGTCTCCCAACGAAAAGCCTTGAGGTCAGATATAGAAACTGATGCAGTGTAGTTTTCTTTTGGTCGTCCAGGGAAGATTTTACAGGTTCTTATAATAACCTCTAGCAACCATCGATGCTAAGATACTGCATAGTTGAACTGGTCACTTTTTGTTCCACGCGTTATGAAATCGAAGATTTGGAAACAGCTTTGTCGTACCACCAGCAACATGTACCATAATCTAAAGGCAACAGCCCACTCAGTGTCCGTTACTTTGAGAGCCATGTATTTTAGAACGCCGTGATGCTCTTGACGTCATCCAGGAAGACCTTTCTGAGTACTTTCACTTAATTAAAATGTATTCTACCCTATCATGCCGTGATGCACAGCATCATACTGCAGCCTTTGTTTGCAATGAGATGTAGCGTACAATCAGTACTTCGCTGACATATTTGTGTTACTTCTCCACAGTGTGTAGTAGCTCTTAGCATTTTACAAAAGGAACATTCAGATAATCCCTTTAGTCGACACCTTTTTGGTTCATTCATTCATGAAGCTATTTCATAAGTTTAATTTTTACAGACTCTTTGAAATAGTACTTCTCTTTTTGGCGTGAAAACGACACTACCCAATTATCGGAATTTTTTTCCTCAATCACGTCGTTAGTTAATAATAACTATGCCACACGTTGATTATTAATTTTGGAAACTGTCTCAGATTATCCTTCTTTAGTTTCTCAGTTTCCGTATCTCTAGGGTTTTAGATCTCGAGCTCCAAAATTCCTGTTTATTAGCGAAATAACACCAGTAATGTTTAATGTACGCACAAATGCGGTCACACGGGAATAAAAAGTATTCCTGACAAAGTCATTCTAAAATGGACAATGCGTTTTTAAAACCCCATTTACTTGCTGATAACGAGGTTATTTTGAAGCATTCAAAAGGTGATCTGCAATTAGCAACCAATTAGCTCAAAAACATAGCCAGAGGTGAAAGAAAATATGTACACGAAAAATTAGCTTTAACCTCAGGATGAATAGCCAGATTTTATTACCTAAAGCATCTGTAATTAAAAGACAGAAGAGCAACAGTTTGTTGTTGTTCTTTTGCCTTCAGACTGAAGATTGGTTTGACAGTTCATCCCGTTGGTTTATCCTGTGCAGACCTCTTCATCTTTGCGTAACTACTGCAACATACACAGATTTGTACCTAATTACTATATTCGAGCCTTGGAAACAACATATGAGAAGTAAAATAACAACAAACGACAAAAATCCCGGAATAAGTACGCTATTTCCATTACTTGTGGCATAATGTATCTTAATGCGAGAGAAGGGAGGTTAAAGAATATGTTTACCATTTTTCTTGTAAGACTAGACTGATAAGAGATCCTTGGTATAATTATTACGTTCGTCAATTTCTTAAACAAATGAGTTTAATAAGCCTTCCTCTTCAGTCTTTCTGTCACTGGCGTCCATCAATATCAGACATTATTATGTTCTTAAGCTGAATGCTCAAAATTACCATAATTTGTCAGCTATTGAATTTTTACTTATTATGTTACATATCCCACAAACATGATTGTGTGTCCCAGTAATTTCTGTTTCAGACCTATTTTCCCGCTGGGAATCGTTAGTTCGGTGATGTGGAGAGTAGCACCATCCGCGTACTTTTAAACGAAACGTTACTTTGCTCATTTAAGAACCTGCAGTCTTAATTGCTTTCAAAACGAAGTCCGAAAATTTATTGCTGTACATTGCGATATACGTCGTCGTATTGTACTGGAATTTTACACGCTCGCTCATTACGTACGGTCGCACGTTGCCCGACTTATTGCTACCCAGTAGCGTATTCTGCCCCTGCAATTAATTCTTCAAACACAAAATGTAACAAGAACAAGCGCAGAAGCAGCTGTGAAGGGAGTCGGGTACAAACAAGTATGGCTTTCCTTTTCTTAAAATCTTTAATCGGCTATTTTCACTCGCGAAGTAGCTCTCGTAATTTGTTCCTTAGTGATCAATCTAACAATCTTGACACTTTAACTTACATAGACTATGGAATGAATTACAAGATTACCGACAGTATTAGCTAATTGAAATCGGCGGAAAGAAAGTTCCATAAGGTGATGGTTGTCCCCATACTGACATACGGCAGCAACTGGACGTTAATCAGACCAGACAAGAGGAAACTGGAAGTCACCGAGACGAGGCAATATACACCTCGAAGAGAGAAACAATGTACGGAAGGAACTGTAATTTTCAATATAAATGACGAAATACAGACAATATACCACAGCGGAACGTACATATTGAAGTAAAGGACGGCAACAGAATTTCGTTCTTCTGTAGTGTAAGTCACTAGGCAGACAGAATGTTGGAAGATCCCTCATCAGATGTGAAGACAGTTTCCATTCAAGCAGTAATAGGCTCAAAACTAGCATCGATGCTTCACTCAGAGAGAGAGAGAGAGAGAGAGAGAGAGAGAGAGAGAGAGAGAGAACCTTATTGCCAGCAGTCACGTATGTTTAATTCCATCGTGGATTCTCGTAGCTTCCACCACATTACAAAGGAAGCCGGGGCGCGATAGAACTGTGTTGTATGTCAGAAACAGGAACCTTTTTCCACGCTCGGACGCCAAAGATGGCTCTCATCCGGGGGTTTCTAAGACGTATCGTTCCCACGAGGCATGGACCTTGCCGTGGAGGTGGAAAGCCTTGCGTGCCTCAACGAACACGTGAGGGGTGGGGCGGTGGTGGGGGGCCGGGGGGGGGGGGGGGGGACGTCAGACCTCGGAAGGGTATGTGTGGAGCAAGCAAACATATGCCTCCTGAAGAGGGGGTTCCAATTTTTTCGATAGTTGCACTTGCATTCTGAATGGCTGACTGGTCTGGTCTTGTAACATTAGAAATTGTGGACTTGCTACGTATCTTTATCCCGTATGTAAAATATTCCAGAGGCAAAGCAGCTCCAATCGATCCTCGGGGCAGGGTGTATTCAGGAAGATTTCGTCAGAATAAATAACAAATCTGGTGTTCTACAGGTTGGAGCCTCGAATGTTTGACCCCTTAATCGTACTGATAGGTTAGAGATAATAACAAATGATATGATATATATTGAAATTAAATACTGAGAGAAATGAGGTCGCAGTTAGAACAGAATTTAAGGTCGTCTGACCACAGGGATATTAACACAAAATTAAAGGTGATAATGCAGAAACGGTGAAATAATAAACAGTAAACAGGAGCAAGAGCGAACTACTATGAACAGCACAGTGAGGGAATTAGCGTAGGTGAAGCAGAAGTAACCACCTGAAACAGCGCAAACGTAATATATGTCTGCTAGATTTAAAAATAAGAAAACTTTTCTAAAAATGTCCAATGAGATAAAACCGTAGTTGTAAACCGGTGGCTCTAACAATTAGAGTCACCGCATACATCACGAAAGAGTGTGGCGTAAAACAAATTACCCCAGGTGGGCAATCTACTGTGAAAGCACACAGATGGGTTCTGGGGGGGGTTGCAGAAACGAGTAGAAGTGTCTTGGTACCTCAAGTATATGAAGTATAAAAAACCAAGTTACGTAGCTACTTTGAGTGTAAATTCTTTTCTAAAAACCACAAAATTCTCATAACGGCAATACAAGAAAGTGGATTCATGAGTGAAAACAATGTCAGTTTTGCATTTTTCAGCATGTACAAAGGAGTGGTTGGATAAAAAGTTTTGAAAACCCACCGCGCCTTGGAACTGATTTCATAATAGAGAAGACTATTTTGTTCTCCATTGTAGACTTTGAATCACAATCAGAAAGACTCTCCATACTCACTCTCAAACCTGCCGTTGTACATAGACATGTCTACAGAAGTGAAAACAATACAAAGGACAAAGAAAAGATATTGAGACGAACAAGATGACACTCTGAAAAATTCCAGAAAAAGACAAAATACTACTTATTTTGGACTTCAGTGCCCGGGTAATGAAAGAAAATACTTAAATAAAAAAATTGTTGGGAACTACAAAGCACATAACAGAGTTAACCAAAATGACATCGGATTGATAGAACTTTGCCAAGCATACAACGTGATCCTGAAATCCACAGCCTTTAAAAACCTACCTAAAAAACAGAAAACGTGGATCTCACCAAATACACACAGGTAATTTCCAGCTCGATCACGTGGTAGTCAGAAGGAAGTCTCATAAGGAAATACCAAAAGGCGAAGTCCTCAGATGAGCCAACCTGTAATCTGATCACAACCTTTCTAAAAGAAAATTCAGCGTCATCCCCAAAAGGTAAAACCCAACCAATAACCACAAAAGCAAAAATTATGATCCAGAAAAGACAATCTCAGAAAGGTTTCCACTCGCAACTGAAGACATACAAAACTAAACGTGGTCTCAAATTAAAAAAAAGCCAATAACTAAAGCCGAACACCAAGCTTCTGTAACCAAAGCCCAAGAAACATGCCTGGTGGATAGAACATTGAGACAGATTCCTTGATCTGAGGAAAAAAAGCATGGCAACAGTGGCAAGCGCAGAAAAACAAACGTAACAGACGAAACTTCTTAAGTGTCAGAAAATTATGGAGGGAAAATCTCAAAAGAATAAAAAAGTCAAGAAGACCAGCTCCTCTTTCATATCAAAGAGGACTTGATTAAAAACAACACAAGGAGCTTTTATAATACTTTTACACACAAAATAGCCAAACACAGCCCACCGACCCCACAACTCTGTGATGTAAATAGAAAGTGCCCATAACAACGGACATACTTGCAAAATATTGTCATAATACTACTGAAACCTCCCAACTGTCAAGAACACACAGAAACAGAGAGCAACAACTACAGAGCGGTCTCACTCTTACATGTAACATACAAGTCCTACTAAACAGAGCAGAACCACAACTTGAATACCAAGCATGTTTCAGGAAAGGAAGACATTGCTTGGAACAAATCCTAAACGTTAAAAATCTTATAAATACCTGTACGCATACACAAAATACAATATTACGCATCTGGTGGAACATCGATGGTCTAGTGTGCTACGAATTGCTTCCCCTCCGTGTAACCATCACTGCTGACATTTATTGTCAACAACTGAGTCGTCTTGCAGACGCAGTCCAAGAACAACGACCACGAACATTGTGTAAAGTGATGCTACTCGAAGATAACGCCCTCCTGTGTTTTACTAGACTCACAAAAAACACTAGCCAGGGGTTCGGTTGGCAAGCCATTTCGCACCCACCTTATTTACATGATCTCAGATTTTCACCTTTTCCGCTCCCTATTTAACAACCTTCAAGCTGCCCCATCGGAGACAGATTGTAAATAGTGATGGGAGGTACAGTACTGATGACTAAAATCTCTGTTATGTGTATTTCTCTGGTTTATTAAACTTATGGAAAAACTCTACGAACTTATGTACCAACTCAGTGTCATTAACAATATCAAGTAACGTGAGAGATACGTAAACTCTTAGTTTTAAACATCTTCAGTGCACTAATGTGATAAGTGTTGCAAACTGATGGTGCGAAGCTACAATAACCTAAGAATAAATTATCGTATGCACCTCGTGTTATAAGTTTTTTGACCAGCTGGTTATTACTTTTTGAATGAAAATTCGTGACAGATTTTTTTGACATATTCCACGTCAATGATGACCTTTGTAGTTAGGATCTGTGGGAGGAACACTCTTGTAAATTTATATTTTGCATTTATGAGATGTACTACATTCTTGATGATCTTCTCACTACGGAACAAAAATTATCTAATCTAATCCACGTTAATTTTTGATACTGAAGGATCAACGTAGAACAATAATGGCAGTTTTGTGCGAAAGAAGCAGCCTGAATGTGTAAGCCTATGGAAATTCTCTCTGCAAGCCCACTCAGCCAGTGGCGGAGGAAAGCGACGCGCTGATGCTGGTACCAGCATTCCAGCAATTTCATTTCCATATGGCACGCATGTGGTCATAAGAAAAACAAAAAACACAAAAATATATTACGAACGTTTGCGGTGCATTACTTTAAGGTACATTTCCGAAATTAATCATCTTTCAAACTGTCTATATCCTACATGAAAGCTGTAGATTACGAATGACTATACACGAGCACACGGAAATGTAACAGAAACAAGTGAAGGGCTGCAGCATCCCTCCAATAAAGAGTCCATGATAACCTAGAGAAGGTGCGCATAAGACAATCTTGCGGTTTCAAAAATTTGCAAAAAAGTAACGAAAATTTAATTTCGTGACCTTTATAGTTGCGATTATTGATTTTTTTATCTTGCTGGTACACATGTTCCTGAAGTACGTTTGTATTTTCAGCTGTTTCAGATATGTAGTTTATTGTTGATAGACGAAAATATTATACATGTTATCAAGTGCTCCGCGAATCGATCAAAGAATTTGCATCGAACTTTGCTTGAAAAAGGAATAAAGTGCAGCACGGCATTCAAAATGTTGACTGTGGCTTCTGGCGAAACTACCACGAGTAAGAAAAGAGTTTAAGAGTGTTGTAAACGTTTCAAAGGGGGTCGGGAAGACGTTGAAGACTACTACTACTACTACTACTACTACTACGACGACGACGACGACGACGACGACGACGACGACGACGACGACCCTCGACACCCTAGCACATCAGTTACTGACGAAATGTGTAAGGAGGCAGGCCCCTTCCAAAGTGGTTCCTACAGAAGAACTGAAAAATGACGCCCCCTCCTTTTAACTACAATCGCTCTCCCTGATGTTCCCCCTCCCCTCTCCCACCATCAACATCCGACGACAACAATGCAGAGTCTTATACTTTTAATGATTAAACTAAGGTGACCAGACGTCCTCATTTTCTGGGCACAGTCCTCAGTTTTCATACTTTGTCCTGGATTTCTTTGAAACTGATTGAGAACAACAAATGTCCTCTATTTTTAGTTTTTTGTCTTCAGTTTTTGAAATTTCCGACGATAACCGAAATAGGAGGAATGTAACATGTTATACGTGAATATACACTATGTGATCAAAAATATCCGGACACCTGGCTGGAAATGACTTACAACTTCGTGGCACCCTCCATCGGTAATGCTGGAATTCAATACGGTCTTGGCGCACCCTTAGCCTTGATGGCAGCTTCCACTTTCGCAGGCATACGTTCACTCAGGTGCTGAAAGGTTTCTCGGGGAATGGCTCATTCTTCACGGAGTGCTGCACTGAGGAGATGTATCGATGCCGGTTGGTGAGGCCCGGCACGAAGTCGGCGTACCAAAACATCCCAAAGGAGTTGTATAGGATTCAGGTCAGGACTGTGTAGGCCAGTCCATTACAGGGATGTTATTGTCGTGTAATCACTCCGCCACAGGCCGCGCATTATGAACACGTGCTTGATCGTGTTGAAAGATGCAATCGCCATCCCCGAATTGCTCTTCAACAGTGGAAAGCGAGATGGTGCTTACAACATTAATGTAGGCCTGTGCCGTGATAGCGCCACGCAAAACAACAAAGAGTGCAAGCCCTCTCCACGAAAAACACGGTCACACCACACCACCGCCTTCGAATATTACTGTTGGTATTACACATGCTGGCAGATGAGAATCACCGGGCATTCGCCATACCCACTCCTTGCCATCGGATCGCCACACTGTGTTCCGTCATTCGTCACTCCATACAATGTTTTTCCACTGTTCAGTCGTCCAATGTCTACGCTCCTTACGCCGAGCGAGGCGTCGTTTGGCATTTACCAGCGTGATGTGTGGCTTATGAGCAGCCGCTCGACCATGAAATCCCAGTTTTCTTACCTCCTGCCTAACTGTCATAGTACTTGCGGTGGATCCTGATGCAGTTTGGAATTCCTGTGTGGTGGTGTGGATAGATGTCTGCCTATTAGACGTTACGACCCTCCTCAACTGTCGGCTGTCTGTCAGCCAACAGACGAGGTCGACTTGTAAGCTTTTTTGCTGTACGTATCCGTTCACTTTCCCATTTCACTATCACGTCGGAAACAGTGGACCTAGGGATGTTTAGTAGTGTGGAAGTCTCGCGTACAGACGTTTGACACAAGTGACAACCACCTGGCCACGTCCGAAGTCCGTGAGTTGGCCGGAGCCCCCATTCTGCTCTCTTGCGATGTCTAATGACTACTGAGGTCGCTGATATGGAGTACCTGGGTGTAGGTGGCAGCACAATGCACCGAATACAAAAAAAAACGTATGTTTTACGGGTGTCCAGATACTTTTGATCACAATGTACCACTGCAGCCAAATTTTGCATCAATTACTTATTTTATTTTAATTGCAAGAAAATGGGTTAATAAAGATGTGAAACTATTTTCTGGTGCAAATAAATTTTTCCCTGAGTACCGAAATTGTGCTAGACATGCCGAAGCATCGAACTAGGTCATCTGGAAAAGTGTGGTGTTATTTCATTTCTGTTTTAATTAAAATACTTTCATAATGAGGGTTAAGTCTCATCCTTTTCAGCATCCTCTTTCTTGTGGTTGAATAAATAAAAGAAGCCATGTTTGCATTTTCTACTGAAAGTTCCACGACTTTTATTAGCTGACCCGGTAGCGCAGGCGTCTAATTGGTTGGCTTCTGATCATTCGTCCGAGATGGGTCCGGGTTCGAATCCCCGATGAGGCATGGACACTCTGATTGTATAAAGACGATCTGCAGAGATAAAACAAGAAGAGGGACTGAGGTAAGTATGGTATTAAGCCGGCAACATGATCGTAGCCATCGCATGTCCCCCGCTCCAGCACTCAACAGAGCTGATTCAATGTCATGTTTGTTTCGGCCCCGTGCACAGTATCGTAGGTAGGTAAAGGCAACGCGTTTATTTTCGTAAAAGTAAATAAATACTTACTAGTAACAGTTCTGTAATCTTTTGAAAACAATTCAGTGTATTAATTCTTGCTTTTTTCATTTATTCTCCTCATTTGCTCAGCGTTTTGCTGCTTATTTGAAATTAATTTCATACGTCATTTGCTGTACCTAAAATTTTGCTGCCCTAGGCGGCCGCCTAATGGTAGAAAAAGCCCTGCGAAGAAGGAAAGAGAACGGTTCTCTAAAATCGCCAAATCACCATCAGAGAGGTTGCTGAGGATATCAGCGTATGCTTTGGCTCATGCCAAGCAATTTTTTCGTTTATTTTGGGCAGGAAATGTGTCGCAACAAAGTTTGTTCGGAAATTGTTAAATTTCAACCAAAAAGGACGTCGCTTAGACATCGCTTAGGAATTGCTGAAGAAAGTCGACAGCAATCCATAACTTATAAAGAAGGTTATAACAGGTGACGAAACATGCGTATACGGTACGACGACGAAACCAAGGACAAATCGTCCCAATGGAAATTGCCTGAAGAGCCGAGGCTGAAAAAAAAAAAAAAAAACTAGACAAGCTCGACCACATATAACGTTCTTCTCATTGATTTCTTTGGTTCACAAGGGATAGTGTCATGAGTTCCTGCCTAATGGTCATACGGTCAATAAAGAATACTACGTGGAAGTTATGCGCCGTTTGCGTGAAGCAATCCGAAGAAAACGGCCAGAATTTTGGCAAAACCATTCATGGAAAATGCATCACGATAATGCTCCCGCTTACCCCTTAGCCCTTGTTCGTGATTTTTTCTCAAAAAATAAAACCGTCGTGTCGTCTCAGTCACCCTTCTCCGGACAGGATCATCTGCGACTTCTTTCTATTACCGAGGCTGAAGAGAATCTGATCTGCAGTTGAGAAGCAAACAGAATCGCTGAAGGAGATGAACACCGTAACTAAAAGTGAGTTCCAGAAGACCTTCAGAGATTGGAAAAAGAGGTGGCACTGTTGTATTTTATCTGAGGGGCAATACTTTGAAGGGGACAAAGTTGATGTTTACAAATGGTTCAAATGGCTCTGAGCACTATGGGACTTAACATCTGAGGTCATCAGTCACTTAGAACTTAGAACTAATTAACCTAAGGACATCACACACATCCATGCCCGAGGCAGGATTCGAACCTGCGACCGTAGCAGTCGCGCGGTTCCAGACTGAAGCGCCTAGAATCGCTCGGCCACCGCGGCCGGCTTATGTTTACAATTAAATAAAGATTCTTAAAAAAATTCCCGTTACTTTCTGATCACACCTCGCATTACTTCACTTCTTTAACTTCAACGACAATAATGGGTCCAAATTTTTGTTGTGTTAGTTGCAGTCACAGTCCAACGAGTGTATGCCGAAGCTCATAACACCGAAAAAGAAAATCAAATGCAATTTTATTTTCTTATTCATCGTGACAGCAGCACACGATGTGGAACACAGATACATTTAACCAACAACAAACCTTCAAAAAGTACAACAAATTGTTAAAAAATCGCAGATAAAAGTTGGTGACATCTAGATATCTGACCGTAGTGTTAGCCAAATCTTCTACGGTACATGATACTGAACACTTGCGATACTGAAAAAGTCGGTACTCCTTGCTGAAACCCATCTCTGAGCCTTGATCTCGCATCTTGTAAAGCTAGAACAATAATCTCCCGAATGTCTTCCATGTGGTCGATTTCTGCGTATGGTCAGGATGGTATGAATCTTTTGTTCTAAGAAGCCATATCTTTTAACCTACAAGTACTTCAGCTATTGTAGCAGAATATTTTCTCCACTTCGATTGTGAGCATGTTTGCTGAAATCAGAGGAGAGAATGGATTTTACCTCTCGTTTCGTCTTATTTTCTGGCGGTTATTAACTCGTCAGATGTGAAGGGGGTGTTTTCTGTCTCTCCAGTGGAGTGGGTCGTAAGCAGCTTGTAACGCTGAGACATGTGTCTTTGGCAGCCACAACAAAGTTTAGATTGAACAGCCTGTTTCAGTCACCTTTCTCAAATCTGAACCATAGTAGATTTTGAAGCAAATGACTTCGACTGCCTGTACTAATTGAAAATGTTACATGTTATGATTGTTACACTGCACTGTCAGCCCAAGTAATTACTGTGAACAGCAAGCAGACGTAGGAGATGGAAACAACCTCCTTGCAGTAAGTATCTCAGTGGCAAGAAGAGGAAGTTGTCCTCTGCTTATATTGAACATGGTTTTAATTTTGTGTCAAAAACATTAAGCTGTAAACTCGCAGCGAGATCAGAGGCCAATTTGGACAAACAAAATAACATCTTAATATCTCAAACAGAGCAATTATAGGTTTTAATTTCTTCAATTCCAGCCAATAATCACAACTTTTTCGGCCAATGATGATGTTATGATGTGAAGATGGCTATTACGGACCAAAATTGGTAGTCTGACGATAATATGTTTATAATCAACGTTTGGAATTAAAGACAGAAATTATGTAGCTCTCTTTACTTGGCACTATATTGCGGCTTGTAAAAACAAATAGTTAGTTTGACAACATTACATACGCTCAATAACCTCGTTTACCCAGCATTATTCGTCTACAATGCAGATAACGGTGAAAAGAGCAGCAAGAGGACGACGACCCCTGAAAAAGTTGCAATGACTAAGATTAGGAAACGCACAGCAATAACCACAGTTACAAAATACATCTTGCGAAAATATTTTCTGTCTTTCTCTAGGACTGCATGACTGGTAAATCCAGAGCTTGTGATACGGAACGAACAGACGCATTCGGACACGATGCTGGAGTATATCCTTAAGGGTATCCGTGGCTGAAGCATGAAATAATGTCTCAGTAATGAAGGAACTACAAACCAGTGAATCCTTGACAAGCACTGTGGGGTAAAGTAGAAGGAGAGATGGAGAGAACATCGATGAGGTCACTTTAAAAGGAAGATAAATAGCTAGCGATTCATAAAAGGGTAAAAATACAAACGGGTGGATCGATCAAGTGAAAAACATTCTGAAGCAAGCAAGAATGCTACCACAGTGAGAATGAAAATCGGTCGGAATGACGCAGTTTATTCAAGAGCGTGAGGTGTAATAGGGTCACGACACTCAGAAATGTCTGATGGCATAGGAAAGAATAGCGCTGTTACATCCGGCAGACGTAGTGGTACAATAGGTACAAAAGGTTAACGATCCGTCGACAGCTATGTCATTAGAGACAGAGTATTAATTCAACCGGATACTTTCGCAGAAACGATATAGGAAAATCTAAATATGGGAGGCTGCTAAAACTGTGAATCCAGTTTCACTCAATCGTGGGTGCAGTGTGGTGCGGTGGGTGCAGGAGCTGGAAAACGTGGGAAAACGGAATGTGGAAACAGGAGTTATATAAAAAAAACTGCAGTTGCGGAATATATTATTGGGGTTCAGTTTTAGAAGCAAACAGTTTCTCGATGACCCATATAACAATACGCAATCATCGTTAATTCCGAGATGAGAAATGGGACATATTCCTCACGAAACATTACGGAACAAACTGTTGGTTGGTAAGGAGAGGGAGCTATCATTCTCTGCTGTCTGCATTCTTTACTGAGCTGAGCGGCGCTTCAGATAACACACACTCTAAGAAAAAAAATTCAAAGCGAAGGAACTATGCGCATGGGACGGAAATCCGCCGGCCGGTGTGCCCGAGCGGTTCTCGGGGCTTCAGTCTGGGACTGGACGACCGCTACGGTCACAGGTTCGAATCCTGCCTCGGGCATGGATATGTGTGATGTTCTTATGTTAGGTTAGGTTTAAGCAGCTCTAAGTTCTAGGGGACTGATGACCTCAGATGTTACGTCCCATAGTGCTCAGAGCCATCTGATTTGATCTGAAATCGGTACATGCGACGTGCCTGTAGTGACAAACGAATGATTCCAATTACAGAAAAATTTTATGGATTTAGTCTAGAGTAAGCGCTTCCTAAATTCAGCAAGTCAATAACGCGTTGATCCACCTCTGATCCTTATGTAAGCAGTCATGGGCTTGGCATTGATTGATAAACTTGTTGGATGTCATTCGGATGGATATCGTGCCAAATTCTGTCCAACTGCCGCTTTAGATCGTCAAAATTCCGATATGGTTGGAGCGCCCTGCCCATAATACTCCAAAAATTCCCGATTGGGGAGAGATCTGGCGACCTTGCTGGCCAAGGTAGGGTTTGGCAAGTACAAAGACAAGCAGTAGAAACTCTTGCCGTGTTCAGGTGAGCATTATCTTTCTGAAATGTAAGCCCAGGCTGGCTTACTATGAAGGGAAAAGAAACGGGACATGGAATATCGTCGACGTACTGCTGTGCTGTAAGGGTGCCGCGGGTGACAACCGAAGGTGTGCTGCTATGAAATGACGTGGCACCCCAGACCATCACTCCCGGTTGTTGGGTCGTATGGAGGGCGCCCGTCAGGATGGTATCTCATCAATGTCCGGGGCGCCTCCAGAGATGTCTTCACTGGTCATTGGGGCTCAGGTCGAAGCGGGCTCATCATGAAGACAATTCTACTCCAGTCAGTGTGATTCCAGGTCGAAGACGTGTCTGAAGACGCACCGGACAGCTGTTGGATACCAACCTGACAGTCGGCTGCCATACGGCTTGACAACCGGGAGTGACGGTCTGGGATGCCATTTCATTCCAGTACCCCTTTGGTTTGCCACCGGCGGCACCCTTACAGCACAGCGGTTCGTCGATGAAATTCTGCGCGCAACTTTGTTTCCCCTCATGGCAAGCCATCCTGTGGTAACATTTCAGCAAGATAATGCCCACCCGAACACGGCGAAGGTCTCTACTGCTTGTATTCGTGCTTGCCAAATCCCATCTTAGCCAGCAAGGCCGCTGGATCTCTCTCCCACTGAGCACGTTTGGACGATTATTGGCTGGGCCCGCCAACCAGCTCGGGATTTTGAAGACTTACCGCACCAATTGGACAGAATTTGGCACGATATCTCTCTGAAGGACGTCCAACAACTTTACCAATGAATTCCAAGCCAAGTAACTGCTTGCATAAGAGACAGAGGTGGACCACTGCGTTACTGATTTGCTCAATTTGTGAAGCTCTCTCTCTTCAATAAATCATCCAGTTTTTCTGAAATTGTTCTCACTTGTTTGTCTGTGCATGTACATTACATATAGGAATTTGAAGCCATTTTGACTATTTTCCGACCGTGACTGTCAAGAAATATGTAAAGGTTTTTTTAAATTACCGCTACCAGTCACAAACTTTGTGAACAATTGTTTTACTTATTTGTTTAGCGACATGTTTCGAGGGTTAACCCTCATCTCCAGGCCAAATGGCATTACAAAAAATGCACTACGGAACTGTTTGTGATCGTGTTTCCAAGTTACTGCTATGTTAGTGACAATTTGTGAACAGTGACCAAGAGAGCCACGGAAATGGAAACACCGCAACACATCACAACGAGACTGCCTCGCCAGAAGAACAAAGTGAGTGATCGTTACACAACATTTTCGTGCAAACATCAGTCCAGCATCCAAAGTGACATCGTCTCTTACTAAGTTTTCTCAGTTTCGACAAGATGACCACAGCATTTACGAAAAGACTATGTAACATCTGTATGACGTTATTGTAAAGTTGTTTTTGTAGTGCCATTTAGCCTGAAGATGAGGGTTAACCCTCGAAACATGATGAAGATTTCGAAACATGTCGCTAAATAAATAAGTAACACAATAGTTGACAAAGTTTGTGACTGGTAGCGGTAATTTAAAAAAACCTTTACATACATTACATATAGCTATTTTCCTCCAATTTGCATAATTCCTTCATGGCGCATCTTTCTTTGTCTTAGTGTATTTGGGCTTAATTTGGGAGTAACAGGTTTCATATCACCGATCCGGTCTAGCTTTCACTAAAATCGTCTCCTGTAATGTCTCCGTTGTTCCTTGAACGAGGTCACGGCCGGTTCGCCTCTCTATTGTTACGGGTGCAACCCTCGAAATCTCGTGAAGATGTTAAACACTGATCTATTTTTCATTCCCCTTACTTACGTTTATTGCTGCATCGTCTTTCACAGACAATCTATGCTATCAGTTATCAACTGGAATGTTGGTTCGAGAGGGACAGAATTATACCAGTCATGTACTGGTTACAGCTGGCGTATTCTTTCCCCTTCGCCACTACTTCCCACACACACTGCAAAACGTCGACGGGGTACGAATCGTTTAATGCAAAATGCCAATCGTCCCGTAAGGATCCTTCGTTCACGTACCGATATGTTGCCAGAAGCGATAGTTACGTCAGGCAGCACAAAAAAATCAAAGAATTCGAACCTCAACGCCCCGAATTACTAATTTGAAACAGAGAATTATAACTCTTCACATTGTCTCCAAGACCACAGACATTGAAACGCCTGTATCCAACAGTGTCAAATGACAGATTTGTAGTATACAATGTGCCGAGCGATTACCTTTGATTTCTACGTAAATGTATGGTATTTATTTTATTCAAGGACATTACCAACGCTTTTCGGTGCTATTTGTGTGCCAGACTGCTACTAGCTAACTAGCTTGTCGAACACAATTTCGAAAACTAATATTCACGTAGAGAAGTGAAAAGCAGTGGACTCCACGAAACGTTGTAATTTGGTAGCCTCTGACCACGCGGTTAAAGAAACTTAATTGGAGTCAGTCATGTCAACGTCAGAGTTTTTTTTACAATGGTTTAAGGAATGGATTCTTTCACTGGCAAGACTGCTGTGCCCCAATTAATCAGTTGAATTGTAAAGTACTCGTGTGGCTACAGTGCCATACTGCTGTAGTATGGAGATCTATGTCAAGATTCGACATACAAGGAACACGAAGCGCTTAAGCAATGTCTCCGAATTTTTAATGTGAAAAAATTAAATTTTTTTTACAAAAAACATGTTCTTAACATTCTACAACTTTATTACTCATCTCTACATATTTATTTCTCAACTTAGTGACCTGGAGACGAACAAATTTCTCCCAGCGAGAGACCATTTTGTAGACACCGTCGCTGTAGAATGACTTTGTTGGCGTAGCCACAATCTAACCTCTGCTTGCTGCGCTACATCACCATTAAAGTGAAGTCTTCGAAGGTGTTCTTTAAGTTTTGGAAACAGATGAAAATCGGATGGGACCAAGTTGAGACTGTATGGAGGATGATCGATGGCAGTGAACCCAAGGCGTCGAATTGTTGCGGATTTCTGAGCGTTCGTGTGTGGTCTGGCATTGTCATACTAACGGGGAGGGTCTGCGTGTCTGGACGAACTGTTCGAATTCGAATTTCGATTGCGGCCCGCTGTTTCTCGAGCTTCAACGTAGATACGTTACACAACACCATGTTACACGCTACGATTCGGAACCCTCTAGTGGCAGTTGACTGCACATACGTAGACATGAAGAATAAAGATGTAGACTGTTAAAAACGTGTGTCTCAATTAAAAAGCTTTAAGAATTTTTCACATAAAAAATTCGGAGACAGTGCTTTTCGGTATGCCCTTGTAAATAGCGTCAGGGCTGACTGAATGGTACGGGAGTGAACAAGGCTGCTTCATAATCCGATCGGACAGCTAAACTCACATCCCGCGAAATTCAACTTCGAATATATCACCAACTGATATTCTCTGAAGACTACACTAATGTTCTTCAGCGTTCTCTTAGGAACTTCGAGGACAAAATTAATACTAGTAACAGCTCGCATATATGCATATAAGGAGTTGCTTTCACGATCCACTCCTGAATGAAAGGAACAAACCAACGATGTAAGGTGGCCACAACAAAAATTGCCCGGACATAGATCTCCGACCACCAGCAGTAACACATACGTCTATTCACTGTGCTGATGAGGGTTTCCTTCTGAATAAAGGCAAATATCCTGTGAGTTCGAATGTCTGGACATGTTGGATCTTGTCTCAAACAATCAGGATCGAAATGCCACTCCATTAAGATACCATCAGCGGAACTGGACGCGTGCAGGTTGCTCTAGAAGCTTGAATTCATACATAAAATATTTAAGGTTAAATGTGAACGTTGTTTTCAATATTGTTCCTGCTCGAAGGACTGTTTTCGCTACTTGCACAGCTAATCGGTTTTGGCGTATTTTCTGCAGATTATTTCTCATTTAATGAATGATATCTGTTATTCTGACAAGTTTCAGAAAGTCTTCTAATTGGTCTCCTTGCTATTGATATTACGTTATATTACACTTCCCGGGCACATTTAATATTGCCATCACTTATACACAAAATTGAACAGTACCCTCTGCCATGCAGTTTGCATTGACTTGCAGCGTGCAACTGTAAACTCACAGTTCCAATCTGCGCTAGAGTTACTACGGTTTCACACTACCGATAGGCTCTCGTGCGTCGCCGGAGGACTAGCAAGAATAGGGTCAAGAACGCCCCACCGCTGCCAAGTTTAGATCCTGTCGCTGGCTGTTCCCGGAACTTACTACGCTTCGTGTTAAGGACTCTTCCTGTGCGTTACAGCAGCTTACTTGGTATCTACCACTTCCTGCAATACGCACAAATCTCGATTTGTGTGGCGCTTCAACGCAACAATGTCTTCATTACATCTTAATTTCATTTCTGAGAATATCGGGAAATTAAAAGTACAAAGTATCGAAAATGCTTTCGAAGCAATGTATTCTTGCATTGTCTTGATTCACGTGTAGGACACACATTTTAATTACTCCCTGTCATAATCACCAGATACTTCGCGAGCGTGGGCAGCAAGCTGAATTTATGATAAACCCATAAACTTGTTCCTGCTCTTTCTCGAGCACATTATGGTCGCCTTTTCATCTACACCATCACCAGTACAAGAATTTTAACCGAAATAATACCTGAGGGCCGCGCGGAGTGAGGCGCCATGTCACGGATTGCGAGGCCGTTCCCGCCAGATGTTTGAGTCCTCCCTCGGACAGAGTGTGTGTGTGTGTGTGTGTGTGTGTGTGTGTGTGTGTGTGTGTGTGTAGCATAAGTTAGTTTAAGTAGTGTGTAAGTCTAAAAACCGATGACCTCAGGAGTTTGGCCCCTTAGGAATTCACACACAGTGAATACCTAAGGAAGGGAATGATACTTTGTTCGATATGGACTCTACGACGAATGTGCCAGAAATTTGTCATTCGAAGAACTAAAACACTCTTAGTTCCTCCATGTTATGTCTAGTGTGCTGCAAGCAAATTAGTGTGACGATATTTTGTTTTGAAACGCGGTTTTTTACCAGATTACAGAAGAAAATGATTGACAGCGTATCCTCGAGGCGAAAATTCGACGAGTAGCGATTCGCACATACCTTCACTTCTTTTACCACAGCGCTAATTACGAACTTCACGGAATCTGTAATTGATAATTATATTTATATGGCAACATACTGGCCGTTTTTAGATTGTAGCTGACTACTTGTGCATATTCAGGAATTCACCGATGATAAAGTTTTTTTGGAAACAAAGGATTAATTTTGAAAGAGAATTAAAGTTCAGGGAAGAGATATGAAAACGTTGAAGTTTGCTAGCGACATTGTGATTCTATCAAAGACAACAAAGTACTCGGATGATCAGTTGAACGTGATGGAAAGTGTACGAATGTATGCATTGCGGCGAAACACATTTATAAAATATTCTTAGGGTTCAAACCGCGCTAAGAGATCTCCTCTGCCATTGTCAAGTGGCTGACTGTCGTGCAGGCCAGTGACATCACTGGTGCTCAAGCCCGCACAATAAACGGAACTGTTTTGGAGGCGTGACCGCCGCGCCCGCTTCAACTCACCAACCACACGCCCCAGGCCGTACTCAGCTCCAATCTACTGTCTTTATTGAGATTGTCCCGGTGTCGTCCGATATTTTGATCTGTTACTTCGTTTATTAGGCTATCCCAGAAGCCGTTGGTCAGTTTAATAATAAAAGTCTCGTCGAATGCAATTCGATATCTGTTTTGCAGTGAATGTTCCGCTACAGCAGACTTTTTCGGATAGCGTACGAGCAAACACCTTTCACCTTTTGCGCTGCGCTGTTCATTAATCTAACCGACATAAAACTGCCCACACCCACACGGTATTTTGTATATTCCAGGTTTCCTGAGGCCTAGATCATCTTTCGCAGGCTTCATTAATTGCCAGATCTTTTCCGGGGGCCTGAAGACTGTATCGATTTTATGTCTCATCAGGGGCCGGCTAATCTTCCCTGTTACTGAGCCACGACACATGTCCTTCGTGTCTTCTTCGGGGGCCTTCTGCTTTTGTGGCTTATATGAAACTGCTGGCGAAATTTGTCTGTTGCTGAGAACTTTACGTAAGTGGCTCAGTTCTCTCGGCAGGCTTTTGGCGTCTAAGACGCTTTCAGCTCTATATAGCACGATCCTCAGGAACAGACCGTTCCTGTGCTGGGTGTTGGCGGCTGATGGCGTGCAGATACCGATCGGTGTGGGCGTGCTTGCAGCAAACGCTGTGACCAAGACACCCACTGAGTTTACGGCGGATGACGACGTTAAGGAACGGCGACGAACTGTCCTCCTCTAATTCCATCGTGAACTTTATGTGGTCGTGGATGTTGCTGATGTGTTCCAGGGGCTATTCCAGATTTTCACGTTCATGACGCCATATGACAAAGGTATCGTCGACGTAGCGGTAAAAACAACTAGGCTTTGCGTGAGCCTTTCCAAGCCGATATCCTCGAAATGCTCCGTAAAGAGGTTGGCTACAACTGGCGGTTATGAGCTCCCCACGCCATACGTTTGGTTGAAATATTCTCCACCATGTAAAAAATACGATAACGTCAGAGTATGTTTCAATAAATCCACGATGGTGTCGTCAAATAGGCGGGAGAGCAAGTTTTATAGAGTTTGTGATGGGCACACACGTGAATAAGGAAACCACATTAAAACTAATCATGATAGGCAGCTCGAACTTATCGCTATGTGGACACGAAAAACAAAGAGTTCCTGGGATACAACAACAACACCTAAGACCGCACAGTTCACGGTGGTAGGAGAGAAGGACGGTTCGTCGCCGTTCCTGGACACGTCTTCGTCCGCTGTAAACTCAATGGGTGTCTTGGTCACGGCGTTTACCGCAAGCCCACCCACACCGATCGGTACCTGCGCGCCACGAGCTACCACCACCCAGCACAGAAAGAGTCTGTTCTGAGGATCTTGGTACATAGAGCTGAAAGCGTCTCAGACGTTGAAAATCTCCCGAGGGAACTGAGCCACTTACGTAAAGTTTTCAAGGATAACCGCTTCAACAACAAATTTCGCCAGCCGTTTCATCTATGCCGCGAAAGCAGAAGGCCTCCCGAAGAAGACACGAAGGAGATTTCGTTTTTGCCGTTTTGTGGCTCAATAACAGAAGATTAGCCGGCTCCTGAAAAGACATTCAATCGACTTAATCTCAGGCCCCCAGCAAAGATCCGGCGACTAATGAAGCCTGCGGAAGACGATGTGGGTCGCAGGACACCTGCAACATACAAAGAACCCTGTGGGTGTGGGCAGCTTTATGTCGGTCAGAGCATTTAACAGCGCCGCATAGAACACGAAAGGTATTTCCGCCTACGCAATCCCGAAAAATCAGCTGTAGCGGAACATGCACTGGAAAAAGGACGCCGAATCGCATTCAACGAGACTTCTATTATTAAACGGACGAACAGCTTTCGGGGTGGCACAATAAAAGAAGTAGAGATCAAAATATCGATCAACAACTTCAATAAAGACGGTGGATTGCAGCTGAGTAAGGCCCGGGTCCTGTGGTTGGTGAGCTGACGCTGGCGCGGCGGTCCTACGTAAGCACGGCAGCGGCATCCACACGACAGTCAACCACTTGACAATGGCAAAGGAGACCTCTGCCGAAAGCTCGTGGGCAGTTAACCACTTGTCGCGGTTTGAAACCTGAGAATATTTTAGCAATGGAAAATGTCTTGAAAAGAAGTTATAAAAGAACATTAACAAAAGTAAAACAAGGGTACTCCACAATTTTCTAGCTCTGCGACTTCTCCGTATCGTATCATATCAACAAGGTCATCCACGAAAGCCTAATGGAGCTTCCGATGTTATCTAAAAGTTCCTTTATATATACAGGGATAGTCATTAACTATTGCCACCTAGAATAACTCTGAAAGTATGAAAGTAGCTGAAAAGTTTGTGGGACAAATGTTGCATGGGACAACTGGGGACATAATATGACGGTTTTTTGTTGCTAGGTGAGGTCGCTTCAGAGATATGAAGGTCAACTTTGTTTTTTTAAATGGGATGATATAGTTTGGTACTTATTTTCTGATAGCGGGTATTGAGACGAATCCAGTGATGTGTAACAGTAAGGTCTTTGAAGGTCAACGAAGGTCACAAAGGTGGCATGAACTTCCATTCAAAGAAGGTACTCGAAGTTATGAACATTGGTATCAATGCAGTGCTGCAATCTTCTTATCATGGATTGAGTGGCATTTCTTATCACATCGTGACTTATCGAAGCACATGCATTGACAGTTTCCTCTCGTATATCGTGCACATTGTAAATATTCTCCTCTCGTATATCGTGCAAATTGTAAATATTCGCCGAATACGGCGGATCCATCTAATGTGCCATTGACATGTAAACACCATTGGACGGTTTCGCAATACAACACTAATAGGAACGGTAAGACTAATATTGTCGAATCAAGCGAATGTGAATGATGTATTCCTTCGAAGAACAAGTCGGTGTGCTTCTCATTTACAGAGAATGCCAACGAAATTCAGTGAGAGCTAGAGAAATATACGCTGAAAGATATCCTCAACGTACTCACCCTACACGTCGTACATTTAAATGTGTGTATGATAAATTGAGAACAACTGGATCTTTAACGCATTGGAAACATATCCGACAAAGGAAAATTACTAACGAGGAAACGGAAATTGGTACTCCTGCCACTGTGGTTCGAGTTCCTTGTGTTAGTTCGAGTTAAATTGCAAGGGAATCCGGCATGAGCCAGAGTCGTGTTATTCGTGTTCTGCATCGCCATAAATATCGTCCTTACCGTATCAGTCTCCACCAGGAATTAACTGGTAAGGATTGTATGCGTCGCACTGAATTCTGCCGATTGGCTGAACTTCAAATTCAGAGGGATGACACATTTATTAATTTGATTTTATTTGCTGACGAGGCTACGCTCACGAACCATGGGCATGTTGATTTGCATAACGTGCATTAATAGGCAACTGAAAATCCACGTTGGCTGCGGCAAGTTGCACACCAAAAACCGTGGTTGGTGAATGTATGGTGTGGGATTCTGGAGGACAGACTTGTAGGCCACTATTTCATCGAAGGAAATCTTAATGGTAGAAAGTATAGCACATTCTTACAAGAAACATTAGGTATGTTATTAGAAGAAATACCTTTAGAAACAAGGAACAGAATGTGGTATCAACACGATGAGTGTCCGACACATTTTTCGTTGATGGCTAGAAGTGAGTTGCAGAGAGAATTCCCAAATCGTTGAACTGGATGCGGAGATATGTGTCGTGGCCGGCTCGTTCGCTAGACTTTACGCCGTGGATTTTTTCTTTTGGCGATTCGTAGAAGACGTTTATAAAGACGTTACAACTACACCTGAAGATATACGAGAGAGAATTATCAGAGCATGTGCTTCGATATGTGCCGATGTGATAAGGAATAGCATTCAATCCATGATAAGAAGGTTGCAGCACTGCATTGATACCAATGGTCATCACATCGAACACCTTCTGTAAGTAGATGTTCATGCCTCCTTTTTGACCTTCGTTGACCTTCAAAGACCTTACTGTTACACGTCATTCGATTCGTCTCGATAGCCGCTATAAGAAAATAAGTACCAAACTATAGCATCCAATTAAAAAAAACAAAGTTGACCTTCATATCTCTGAAGCAACCCCACCTAGCAATAAAAATCCAACGTCATATTATGGCCCCCGTTGTCCCTTACAACTTTTGTCCACAAACTTTACAGCTCCTATCATACTTTCGTAGTTATTCTTGGTGGCAATATTTATTGACTCACCCTGTATTTTAAAAAGTGTCTGAGAAGTATCTTGTCTTGAACGTAGCCGGTAAGTACAAGAATGTGTTTCCATTTTCGAGATAGTTTTCATACTACTTTATTCTCCAACAGTTAGCTTTTAAAATTGGAAATCGATACATTTAAAAATGTAAACACTGATATAATTTTTTTGGGCTGGTGGAATCATGACCTCCATGATCCTGCTCGCCATCGGAATACGCCCGAAATTACTTTTACGTCTGAAGATTTCTCTCCGTTGGGAATGCCATGCTGTGTTCTGTTTGCTAGACACTATTCATCCCTGTCACACAGCTGGTCTGACAATGGATACTCTCGTATTTTGTCCATTAATCGGCAGTGAGGAACTGTAACGTATGCCTTCCGGAAGTCAAGTGATCCACTAACCTAGGCGCCTGTATCTAGTGCTTTCCGGGCCTCGTGGTCCAACAGGGCGGGTGGGTTACACTCGATCGTTTTTTTCTGAACCCCTGTTGAATCCTACTGAAGAGATTTCATCTCCAGCTTGTCATATTACGCGAGCATAAAACACGTTCTGAAATTCTACAATAAACAGACGTCAGAGATATATGCTATAGTTTTGTTACGTATGTTCGACGGCCCTTCTTGAAAAAGGGAGTGATCTGTGCTTTTTCCAATTATTGGGAACGCTTTGCTCTTTGAGAGACCTACAGTACACTGCTGCCGTGAGAGTTCTTTCGCATACTCTGTGAGGAATCGAACTGCTATCTGTCAGGTACAGTGGCATTTCCTCCGTTAAACGATTCGATTGTTTTTCTATTCAATAGACGTCCGGGCAGTCTGTTTTTCTAATTTTTATCCCTTAGTGTAGGGTCTCCGTTTCTGTATTCTCTTACTTGCTGTGGATCGCGCTTCTATACGGTGGTTATAATTAAAGTGCTGCTACTCACAGAGGTCCAGTATGTGCTGTAACTATTGAATGGCGGCGAAACTTGGTAGACATTCTACTGCGGAATCGATTTACGATGGGAAAAAAATTGGCGACTAAATACAAATCTGGCGCTGGAATGCAAGAAAGAGTTGTAGAAATATTTTCTTATGTAATGGGTGAGAAAGGACGTGGGCATGAAAGGTCAAACAAGTGAGAAAAACAATGTTGATCTTATTATTAACTACCGCTTACACTATTTATTCAATATTAGCACGGGAGACGTGGAAGAGATGTTGCACAGCGCCAGATTTGCACCTATGGCCAAAACTGGAACTTTTTTTTCACCGTAAATCGATTCCGCATTAACGCATTAGCTTATCTACCAAGTTTCGCTGCTATACGATAATTGCAGCCCACACTTGACCTTTCTGAGTAGCTGCGCTATTATTTAAACCATCCGGTACCTGTGAGTTAACGAACATGTCGAGTTTGCCGTTGACAACAGGTAGCTCAGCCTTACCTGGCAGGAAAGTTGTGAGTCAGGCCATAAGCCCATCCACGAGGGCACACCCTCACGCAAGCAACGGAGAAGTACCCCGTGTTAAATGTAGATTCTAAGTTCGAGAATTCCTTGCCATTTTCGAGACAGTTTTTATACCAGTTTGTTCTCTAAAAGTCAGCAGAGAAATCTGAAAAACGATATATTAAATACATAAATCCTGGTATAATTTTTTTCGAGGATGGTGGAGTCATGACACCACATAATGCGCCCCCGCCTTCTGTATCGACGCCCGCTGAAAATCAGAAAAAAGTTCCGTACGGCGAGGACACTTCGTCGGTGCGTTAGAGATGGTGCAACAGTAGCGAGTATACCACTTCCTTTTGAAAAGTGTTCCGCGTTGCCTCATACGCACAGCGATGTTGCAGTGCCGAGAAGTGCACGCAGCTGGCTCCGAGGCGGCGCTGACTCGCAAGTGGCAAGCGGAGGAATTCCCAGAAGAGGGCAACGCCACGCAGCCCGGGCTAGGCGAGTTTAGGCCGTGACCTTGGGCGGCCAGCGCCGCTTTGTCTCGAGGACCTACTCCACGCGACGAGGCAAGGGGCAGAACGGAGGCCAGCGGAGCGTGGCATAGCGCGCGCCCGTCCCTCCTCAGAGGCACGTGTGTAGTAGCGTGGGGGGGAAGCGCCGACCCCGCCGCTCGCGGAGCCGCCCCTGACCCTGTCGCCGCACCTCGCCTCTTGCAAAAACGCGGCCTCGCGTCCTTGCTGCCAGCGGAAGGCTTGCACGCTCGTTCCCGTCGCGTGGCGCGCCGTACAGAACGATACGGCAGGCTGCAAGCTTCGCTGGCAGCACCATATGATACGGCAGGCTGCAAGCTTCGCTGGCAGCACCATACAATACGAGAGTTGTTCGTCTGAGGCGCTGCATCGTTCACCTTCGAAACTCTTGGCACGGCGTTTCGATTTAAGGTTAAAATTTGGTTAAGAAGATAGCCAAACAACACCAGGCGAAAATATTTAAGTAGATATATGTGCACTGAGGAGCCAAAACGTTATGACCACTTGCTTAATAGGTTGTTTGTCCGTCTCTGGAACGATATACATCACTCTTCGTTGGAATGCCGGACATTTGCCACACTTGCCCCTTCGCCAGGCAGATTGAGTAGCGATCCATCAGTTAAGGGACGCCCTTACTCGTACTACTTCTGTCCGCTTTCAAACCGTCGCCTCCACATCTTACTCGATACAAGTATGCAAGGGACCTTCTTCTTCGACATCTTGGCGAAATACAGAGCTTCTTTTCCGAAATCGAAATATTTATAACTTTTGGGAAACGAAAGCAATTCTGACGATTATGTCAGTATGTAATTAGTTTTTCCAAGTATAAATATAGATACCTCTGTCTACACGGTAGCTTCCTTTCACGCTTAACTGACTGCGATAGAAACAGTCTATCGCCATGGGAGCAACAAGAAAGGAACGATGTAAAGAGAATGACAATGTACGCTAATCATTTCTTTTTGATCACTGCATTTTTGGCTACTTTAATTACTACAACTGCATGCCCAAAAGACAACAGGGAAAGAATAAATGGGTATGTGAATGTTCGAAAAGAAGAACGACATACTCCATATTAATTTACTCTCTAAAATCCGATATCCCTTGCGGGACAATGTTCAAAACATGACAAAGTACGTTCATAAACAGAGATAAGAACATCTATGATTGACATGTCATCTAAATTCGACGTAAGTTTTAAAATGTTAGAAATAAGGAAATGAGGTAATACAGAATGCTATGCATTGTACGTTGTTGTTCTACATTGTCTACCTCTGGTATTTACAGGACACAGAGAAAGCATCCTAGGTTTTGGAGGGAAAAGCCGTAATTTTAATGATCTCCACAACAGAAACAAGAAGCACAACTTAAGGAAAAATAATGTAATGTGTGTTCCGGCTCACAAGCGACATTGAAGCAGGTAGTTCCTGTGAGTTAGTATGGGCAGAGGTTATATTAGACAACCAGAATAAATTAATAACTGGCTCCTTTTACAGACCCACGGTCTCAGATGAAACAGTTGCTTAACATTTCAAAGAAAACTCGAGTCTCATCGCAAATAGGTACCCTACTCAAACAATTATAGTTGGCAGTGACTTGAATCTTACCTTCCGTATGTTGACAAAAATACATTTTCAGATCCTATTGTAGATAGAAAACAACTTCCGTAATTGTTCTAAATGCTTCTTTTTAAAAAATTATTTTGAACAATTAGTTCACGAGGCCATTCAAATTGTAAATGGTTACGAAAACACACTTGACCTCTTAGCCACAAATAATCCTGAGCATCACAACGGATACAGGGATTAGTGAACACACAGTCGTAGCGAGGCTCAATTCCGTAACAGAGAAATTCACCAAAACTAAACGCGAAATATATCTATTTATAAAAGCAACTGAAAATTCGGTTGACTACTTTCTAAGAGACAGTCTCCAATCCTTTCAAACTATGTAAGTGAAGACCATATGTGACTTAAGTTCAAAGAAATAGTATCAACAGCACTCGAGAGATTCATACCAAATAAACTAATAACAGACGGAACTGATTCCCCATGGTGCACAAAACACGACAGAAGGCTGCTGCAGGCGCACCGAAAAAGGTATAATTTAGACGAGCGCAAAATCTCCAAGATTGGCGAAGTTTTACTGTGGCTCGAAATTTGGTGCGGATTTCAATGCGAGATACATTTAATAGTTTCCACAACGAAACTATCTCCAGAAAATCCATAGAGATTCTGGTCCCATGTTAAGAAAACCAGCGGAAAGTCTCAGTAAGTACCTCTACTGCGGGTCAGGTGGCGAGTGAGGAGGAGGAGGAGGGGGGGGGGGGGGGGGGGGAGAGACAAGGGACCCAACCCTTCGGAGCAGGTACAATCGTGGCCGCCGTGGTAAATGTCCGCACACCGTTCGTTGGTAGGTTTGTGAAGGTATATGGCATTAGATGCCTATGCACAGGTCATGTAATTCACGTAAATAACGGGCCGCTGATTTGTCGTGAAGGCGCCCGATAGCGTCCCAGATGCGTTCTACAGGATTTACGTGAGACGAATTTGGTCACCGGTACATCAACGTGACTTCACTATAATGCTCCTCAAAGCACTGTAGCACGATTCTGTCTTTAGTCCTGAAATATGAGATCGTCGTCGGGGAAGACATCAAGCATGGAGGGATGCAGTGGTTCGCAGCTGTCAGTGTGTCTGATTACTACCACGCGTCCCATGCAAGCACAGGAGAGTGTCTCCCATAGCATAATACTGCTCCCACCAGCCTGCGTCAGTAGGGCGCTGTACGTTTCGAGCCGCCGTTCACCTCGATGACGGCGTATGTGGAGACGACCATGGAAATAGTGTAGCAAAAATCTGATTCACCCAAAGGGCCGACATGTTTTCATTGATCGACGGTCGAATATCGATGGTTCTGTGCCCATTGCAATGGTAAATGACGATGTCGGTGGGTCAACATGAGAACACGTGGGGGTTGTCTGCTGCGGTTCTCCACGCCTAACAATGTTACTTTGAACGGTGCGCTCCGAAACACTTGTGAGTGCACCAACACTATGCTCTTCCGGCAGAGACGTCACGGATCACCATCTGTCCTATTTTACAGAGAAGAAAGGCCTCCGAACCCCGCCTTCTGTGAAGAGTCGCGGCTGTTCAACCATTTAGCGCCTAGTGGTAGTTTCAATGTCCTCCTACCTCTTTCAGTAGATGCTCATGACGGTAGCACGTGAAAATTCGACCAAATTCGCTGTTTTCGAGATACTTGTTCATAGGCTCTGCGTAATAATACACTATTTGTCGATGTCACTTATCTCAATGGATTTCCCCATCTGGAGCACATGTCTTCGCTAGGATGATACCCCGCCCGTGATTGCTCAGCTTACATACTTTCGTTACTAGGCGGCATCCAACGTCGCAGTGGGTAGTGGTTCAAATGGCTCCGAGCACTATGGGACTTAACTTCTGAGGTCATCAGTCCCCTAGAACTTAGAACTACTTAAACCTAACTAACGTAAGGACATCAAACACATCCAAGGCCGAGGCAGGATTCGAACCTGCGACCGTAGCGGTCGCGCGGTTCCAGACTGTAGTGCCCAGAACCGCTCTGCCACTGTGGCCGGCTGGGCAGTGGTCATAATGTTTTGCCTCATCAGTGTAAGTTCATTTTACGCAGTCTTCTGCAACAAGTTGGTTTAATGCTGCTCTCTTCACGCTAGAACAAAGTGATCTGAAAATTTCACTGGAATGGTCTCAGAAAATTAACGAAGTAAGAGTTACAAAAACTATCTTTACTTGACTTCAGAGTACTTACCATTAGCTGCAATACACTTCTGGCATCGGTTGTAAAGCTGTTGGAAACTATCAACCAACGCTTCTTGCGAATCGCCCGAAGCACCGTCATCTTGCAATTTTGGATATCCGCATCATTACATGAAATGAGACCTGGTGCTACCAACACGACCCGGAGACCAGGCGACAGTCAGCGGCTTGCGAAACATCGTCTTATCCACATTTCTCAGCTAGAAATTCATGATGGATTAAGCCTTGCTGTCGAAGAAGGCTATCAACATCGTCTTAATCTTTCATTTTGTCAGCCGTCTTTCTTGGAAGGTGGGGAAGACGAACACCATTCCAGTGACTGTTGCTTGCTCTCCGGTTTCATCTCCTATAATACTGCCGATGTCCAACAATACGTGACCGAGGTGCTTCGAGCGATTCCACATAAACGTTTGCTGACAGTTTACAACAGCTTTACAACCGTTGTCAGAAGTCTGTTGTAGCTAATGGTGCTTACTTTGAAGACCAGTAGAGATATTCGTTTGTAACTCTTTTCTCAATTTTCTGAGACAATTCATAGAACTTTTCACTCTCACCATTTATATCCCACTGTATTCAAGCTTTTTCATATCTTCATAAATACTTTAAAATACATCCATTTGAGGCTGCTTATTAGAGTCGAGCCTTAATCTCCGTTTACAATTTGTACCATCCACATTTCCCTCCATTAACAGAATGACGACTCCTGGATACCCCGAATGTGTCCTATGAACCAAATCCCTTCTATGCGTCAAGCTGTCAAATTGCTTTTCTTCCAAACATTGATTCAGTACCTCTTCAATTATGATAGGAACTTTTTGTGAATGTACACTCTAAGATCACAAGGAAAAACGATGCACCACGAAGGAATTATCCGAATCGGACGGAAATCGGTAGATATGATGAGATATGACGTGCATGTGCAGACAAACAAATGAAAAACTGGATCATTTATTCAAGAGAGAGAGCTCCAGAAATTGAGCAAGTCAATGACGCATTGGTCAACCTTTGGCCCTTATGCAAGCAGTTATTCAGCTCGGCACTGATTGACAAAGTCGTTGGATAGCCTCCTGCAGGGTATCGTGCCAAATTCTGTCCAACTGGCGGGTTAGATCATCAACATCCCGAACTGCTTGGAGGGCTCTGCCCGTAATCCTCCAAACGTTCTCAATTGGGAAGAGATACGGAGACCTTGCTGGTCAAGATAGGGTTTGGCAAGCGCGAAGACAAGCAGTAGACACTCTTGCCGTGTGCGGAAGGACTGTATCTTGTCGGAATGTAAGCCCAGAATGGTTTGCCATGAAGGGCAATAAAAAAGAGGCACAGAATATGGGTTGTGGTGTAAGGGTGCCGCAGATGACAACCAAAGGGGTCCTCCCATGAAATCAAATGGCACTCCGGACCATCGCTTCTCGATGTCAGGTCATATGGCGGGCGACAGGCAGGTTGGTATCCCACTCAGTCCGGGACATTTCCAAACACGTCTTCGCTCGCCACTGGCGCTCAGTTCGAAGGGGGACTCACCACTGGAGACAATTCTACACCAGTCAACGAGATTCCAGGCCCCAAAGTACGGCGAAGACGTGTCTGGAGACGCCCCAGACAGCGTTCGGGTACCAGCCTGACGGTCGTTCACTATATGGTGCGAAAACCCAGAGTGGTGGTCTGCAGTGACATTTCTTTACATAGCAAGACCTCTTTGGTTGTCATCCGCGGCGCCCTTACAGCACAATGGTAGGTCGACGATATTCTACGGCCTGTTTGCTTGCCCTCCATGGCAAACCATCCTCGGCTTATATTTCAGAAAGATAATACCCACCTGCACACTGCAAGAATGTCTACTGCTTGCCACACCCTAACTTGGAGCATTATGGGCAGGGCACTCTAATCAGCTAGGTATTTTGACGATCTAATGCGCCAGTTTGACAGAATTTGGTCCGGTATCTCTCAGGAGAATATCAAACAACTATCATAGATGATATTGAATTTACTACAAAGTCAGGTCTTGGAGGTCAAGTGATCCTTCAGCGCCCGTCTACGTTTTGTGGAGGTGTTTTGAAATTTACTGTTACCAAAAGTAAAGCTCCACAGCATGGTAATGGCTGGATAACTGTTATATTGTGCGGTACGATGGTAGTACCGTTAAAGGTGTTTCTGGATTGGAGACTTTTAATAGCAGAGATGTTATTGCCTTTCGTACATTTCAAGTTGGTAAAGTCTTCAATAGGGACATGGGAGCATCTTATTTTACTAGCAACATGGCTTTTGTTTTGAGGACTCCGAATCATCGGAAAATAAATGAGCAAGAGGGTGTTTGTGTTTGGGTTAAAGGACTTGCTCAGTTTATGAAGCTCTTTGTCTTGAATGAACAATCCATTTTTCTGAAATTGTAATCATTTGTTTGTACATTGATGTCAACATCTACCGGTTTCCGTCCCATTCGGTTAATTACTTCGTGGAGCGTCGTTTTTCTTTTTAGGCTTGTAGTTTATTTGCCTGGAGAATAGCTTCTTGCGGAGTTAAAACGTGGACAATAAACGTTTCAGACAAATAGGTAATAGATGCTGTTCAAAAGTAGTGCTACAGAAGAATGCTGAAGATAAGATGTGAAAGCCGGCAGCTGTGACCGTGCGGTTCTAGGCGCCTCAGTCTGGAACCGTGTTGCTGCTACGGTCGCAGGTTCGAATCCTTAGGTTAGTTAGGTTTAAGTAGTTCTAAGTCTAGGGGACTGATGACCTCAGATGTTAAGTCCCATAGTACTCGGAGCAATTTGAACCATTTTTAAGATGTGAAGCTCGAGAAACTAATGAACAGATACGGAATCAGATGGCGAAAAATAAAAATTATGGCACAAGCTGATTAAAAGAAGAGGTCGGTTGATATAACATGTCCTGAAGCATTAAGTGATTGCTAGTTTGGCAACAGAGTGAAGTGTGAGGAGTAAAAATTGTAGAGGTAGGTCAAACAGCACTCTGCGTGAAATGGATGTAAGTTGCATTAGTCATGCAAGGATGAAGAGACCAGTGCAGAATGCTGCATCAAAGTCTTCGGACTGAAGACGACTGCGACCTTCCAACACCATTAGCTATCCAATCTACTTATAAAATGTTAAGTGTTGTTCTTGTCAACACTGTTAATCGTTCATGTGTCACTTCTGTACAAGGCTACACTCCAGCCAAATACTTTCAGAAAAAGACTTACCAATACTTAAGTTTATATGTTAAAAAATTACAAACAAGCTTCTTAACAGCAAAGAAAAGTCTGCAAATAAAAGATTCAATCTGAAGCTGGAAACGTAAAGAAATGACACCTATTTCGGATATAACGTAACCGCAGAAAATCATACATGTTTTTCGTGTTGTCTTCAGTCCGAAAACGGATCTGATACAGTTGTCCATGCTACTCTAGCCTGTGCAAGTCTCTTCATCTCCTAATAGCTTGTGCAGCCCACATCCATTTGAACCTGATTGCTGTACTCGTCTTTGTGTCTCCCTCTGCAATTTTTAACCCACCCTCCCCACTTTCCTCCAATATAAGAGTGATTCCTTGATGTCCCAGAATATGTCATAGCAACCGAACCATTCTTTTAATCAAGTTATGTCACAAATTTATTTTCTCCTCAGTTCATTTCAGTACTTCCTCATTAGTTACGCAGTATACCCATCTAATCTTCATCACTCATAATACATAAAAGGCAATTTTTGATGCATACGGAAGCATCACCTGTAGAAAGTACAGATAATGTGCAGACAAATAGTCCTCTTCCTTTTTTGTTCAATAATTTACATCAAACATTTTTGTCAAAGGGGGAATGTTTCGGAAACAGTTTGTGACCTGAGCAGGCAGCCAAGAAAACCTATGCCACATTTGCTCAGCAAGTAACGCTACCTAGAAAGATTGTTTCCAAAGCTTTCGGTTGGTTGCTGAAATTTTTCTTGTATTTTGCGACCAATGAGTTTCTTTATGCGATGCAGCTACATGTAATCTTTATAACGCAATTATTTTACGTTCAGTTTACTTACTTTTACGTTCTTCTGACCTGTTTCTAAGCCACAGAAGCTCAGCAGTACACCTTCAAATATTTGTGTGAAAAATACTACATCACTTTTTTATTCCTTTCCGCATTGTCTACAAGTCGACTGATTTTCCTCATTCTTCCAATAATCACTAAACAGGGTGAATCCGTGATCCAATGACAAAATTCTGGAGGGTCTTCAGGGATCTTTTAGTGTATTGGTTTAATGCACTCATTATCTCCAGTGGTTCGTTACATACTACTTTCATTCCATTTGATTTCTTATGCCATTACTTTTTTATCTGCATGCGCTAAAGATATCTCCACAACATTCCAGATGCCAGTGGTATAAGCTGTGTGTCTTGTTTACAGACAATATATCTAACTGTAGGGACACGTAAAGTTTGTGTACTTCGTTTCAAAAAGCGTCATTTTCCGACGACGCGATTTATAAACTTGAACGACTCATTTCATACTAACAGTTAGGAGCAACGAGATGAGGTGACATTTATGAAGGTGAGACATCGTCTCTTATTGTACAAGAATGAGACAGGTGGTATTCATGAGTTAATAAATACGAGTCAAAATTTCTAAATCAAATTCTATGGGCGAGAATTTGAAACCTACTCGCCCAGAATTTGAGTGGAGTGTATTAATCTCTGCGGCACCTACTTCGGTTAAGTGGTAAATTTGAAGCGAAATAATCACGTACGTTTAGTTGTGGGAGAAACAAATAGCGGGCTGCTTCTGTTCATTAGTAGACTACTAGCAAACAGGAGTTCGGCTATGGAAAAACTGATAGTATAAAATAACTGTGTAACCTGATCAGACAGATGACGAAAATTAGCTTTGATTAACAGGAGATACCGACCGTATACAAAAAAAAAAGGTCAACGTTAATACTTAAGTGCGTTATAAGACTAATAAAAACGGTGCAAAATCTGAAATTCTTCAGAAACGGAAAAGTGATTGCAGAAATTACTTTTCAGAGCGAAATAAACTTATATTCCACAGGCCCCTGTGTACATCTTCCGCAGGAACCGCGGAGGTAAAATGAATTTGCTAACAGCTCGATGAGGTGCACATAAGCAGCAATTTTCCCACGTTCCACACATTATGTAACCGGAAATAACCTTAAATTGGGATGCAATAAAATGACACGTTGCCAAGCACTTTTTAATGCTTTGGGGACATTACCTAGAATGAATGCCGAATGCGTCTTTTTTTTGTTAGGTTATCTAGAGCGCAGCACCGTCTCCATGACTCAAGCTAAACTACATTACGAGTTAACGAGTAGTCAAAACTATCTTACACTGATAACTGCTCATACTAGTAATGAATTATCTGGCGTGGTGTGTTGGTGCACGATTCTTTTTCGTCCTTTAACTATATTCTTACGCTGTGACAAGTTCAAAATCGAACACCGCAGTGGCTGTTGAGCAATCAGTTTACTACAGACGTGTCATTGCAATCCGCCGGAAAATTCCGTGTTCGACGTCCGCCACAAAAGAAACGAGACTGACTGTTTCTTAAAGTTTTCAGGTAGGAGTCGTCGCCTTGAGTTCTCATTATCACAATGTGACAATAATGCGCAAAGTCTAGTTTCTTTTGTGCCGAGATAGTATACCTTTTAAAATGATTAATATACAGGTCCTTCTGTGTGTACAGAAAGCTTGCGAGACAGGAATGTGGTGTGGCAACACAGTTATTTGTGATACTCACGTCAAGGAATAGTTCCGAGGTGATTTTCCACACCCGTTCAGGCAATACTGCGCCCGTTTCCCATTTCTGTTTTACATCTGCAGTTTGTTAAAACTATGACGATGTGCAGAAAAATTCGTTGTAGTGGCGCCGCAGTAATGCTAAGGGGCACCAGTGTCCGAGGCGAATGACCGCTTAAGACCGTAATCAAAGCGGGAATACCACCAGAGAGAGAGAGAGAGAGAGAGAGAGAGAGAGAGAGAGAGAGAGAGAGAGAGAGAGAGAAGGCTTGTACCGGGAAGACAGGTTTCGGCAAAGAAAAAGAAGATTCGCGTGTGTGCAAATGAAGCAAGATAATTCTTCCCTTTTTCTTTATTGTGAGTTGTTTGCATGCGTTTAATGAAAACTAGCTGATGAGTTGCTCTTTGTATTCAACACCTCCCACCTAACAAGGACTGACAAAGCACTTACTATAACCAAGCATCTGTTTTGTCCTCTTAAGAAGTTATCAGCAGTGCATTTGCTTTTAATTACGGCCAGGCGTTTAGTATTTCTTCGCATTCGCATCTTTCTCTTGAAGCTCCGTTTTTTCTCATGTATTTATTTATGATTTTATTTATTCCTTTGTTATGTATAAACTTGAAAACTGAAGAGCACATAACGGAAAATTATAGTTAATGCAACGGCCTACTGCCCTTTTCTTTTTCTCAACATGTCGAGTCAACGCAGCTTGGCGTGTGAAGCGCTCTTTTCTCAGCTCACAGCTTAGAAGGAACTTGAGCAAAGTTTCCGTCCCTCCTCCCCTCGATAACACAGTAATCGCTGATCCATGACCGTATAGACTCCTGGACCTGCACGGGTTAATCAGAGTACCATACGCGGCCGACAGTACTGGTTAACCACATCATTTTTTAAGTTTCTTTTATTTTTGACTCAGTCACTTTCTTTTAATACAATAATTACCGCTTTCGCCTTTAAATGCCGCCTTCAGATGCTATGGGTAGCATTTGATGAGTAAATGTTCA